>NW_028270150.1:96613487-96931186 GCF_037043375.1 Chiloscyllium plagiosum
ATCATCTTTAACCTCACAGTGTCAAACCTCAATAAACCCGAACTCATCCAAACCTCTGCTGCCTGTTCTGAACTCTGAACTGAATGGGAAACTTTGGTTTTTCATTTACCTTTGTGTTCTTTGACTAAAAATGTTCTTGATCCAACAACTTCTTATTTTATTATTCTCATTTTTGTGTTCAAACCCTTTCAGGTCTGTCCTGTCTAATTATTCCCACCCCTCAGTATTGCCCTCACTATCCAATAAAAAATGTTATCGAGTCATACCACGGAGAAACAGTCCATTTGTTCCAACCAGTCCATGCTGACCATAATCCCAAACTAAACTAGTCCCACTTCCTTGTGCTTGGACCATATCCCTCCAAAACTTTCCTATTCATTTACTTATGCAAATGTCTTTTTAAACATTGTGACTGTACCCCCATCCGCCACTTCCTCTGGAAGCTCATCTCGCACACGAACCATACCCTTTGTGAAAAAATAATTGTCACGCATGTCTTTTTAAAATCTTGCTGTACTCACCTTTTGAAACATTTCCCCTTTTGAAAAAAATTCCCAACCTGAGGCAACGACACCTGCCATTCACCTTATATCTGTCCCTCATGATTTTCTAAACCTCTATAAGGTCACGCCTTAAACTCCTACACTTCAGTGAAAAAGTACCAGCCTGAGCAGCCTTTGTGTTTCCTTCTAGTTTTTTTTATCCAATTCCATTTCTTTCACTTTGTGTCTCTCCCTCTTCCATGTCTTGTTTTTCCGGTCTCTTTTCCTTTTGCTGACTGGTCTTCCTCTTCGATCACTCCCTTACTCACAGAATTTTAGAATAATATAGACATTACAGGCTCATTGTACACAGCTCACTGATTAATAGAATGAGTTGCTCTGTCCCTCTCCTTCCCCACAGCTGGACACATGTTTGCTGGTCAAGTACTTGGCAATTCCCTTGTAAACTCCTGTTGGATCTGTTTCTAAAATGTTTTCAGGAAAGTGTATTCCAGATCATCCGAACTCATTGTATAATGACAATTATCTTTATTTTGTCTTAAGCTCCTTTATCAATGACGTAAATCTGTGTCAGAATTCGATTTTATTGTCACGTGTACTCAAGTACAGAAGTACAGAGAAAGGTTTACCAAGTCTCCATTCTCAAGTGCCATCTTAAAGCACAGAATTACAAAGCCAGATATAAAGAAAAGAGAAGAAATCAAACAAAGAGCCAAAAGGAAACTGAACCGATTATAAACTCTTCTTTCCTGCGCCGAGAGCTGACCTGAATGACACATGGAGTTTAATTTAGATAAACGCGAGGTGTTGCATTTTGCTGGGTCACACTAGGGCAGGACTTACCCAGTCATTGGTGAGGCCATGTTATAGAACCAGGAGATCTAGGGGAACAGGTTCATTGCTCCTTGAAACTGGAGACACAGGTAGGCAGGATGGTCAAGAAGGCTTTCAGCATGCTTGCTTTCACTGGGGAGAGCAGTGAGTATAAAAGTTGGGATGTCTTGTTGCAGCTGCACAAGATGTTGGAAAGGCCACATTTGGCGTACTGTGTGCAGTTCTGGTCACCCTCCTATCAAAGGGTTAAGATTAAACTGGAAATAGTCCAGAGAAGGTTTACTCGGATGCTTTCAAGCCTGGAAGATTTACGTTTTGGGAAGAGGCTGGAGAGGCTGGGACTTTTTACACCAGCGAGTAGGAGACTGAGGGATGACCTTAAAACATAGAACATTGAACATTTCAACGCAACACAGGCCTCTTGGCCTTCAATGTTGCGTCAATGTGTGAAACAATTCTGAAGCCCATCTGACCCACCCTATTCCATTTTCATCCATATGTCTATGCAATGACCATTTAAATGCCCTTAACTTTGGAGAGTTATTACTGTTACAGGGAGGTCGTGCCACATTTCTACTACTGCTGAGTAAAGGAATTACCTCTGATATCTGTCTTATATCTATCACTTCTCAAGTTAAAGCTATGTCCCCTCGTGCTAGCAAACACCATCCTCGGAAAAAGGCTCTCCCTGTCCACCCTATCTAACCCTCTCATTCTCTTATATGTCTCAATTAAGTCACCTCTCAACCTTCTTCTCTCTAATGAAAACAGCCTCAAGTCCATCAGCATTTCCTTGTAAGAAATTTCCTCCATACCAGGCAACATCCCAGTAAATCTCCTCTGAACCTTTTCCAAAGCTTCCACATCCTTCCTACAATGCGGTGACCAGAACTGTAAGCAATATTCCAAGTGCGGCCACACCAGAGTTTTGTACAGTTGCAACGTGACCTCATGGCTCTGAAACGCAATCCCTCCACTAACAAAAGCTAACACACCATATGCCTTCTTAACAACGCTATCAACCTGGATGACAACTTTCTAGGATCTACGTACATGTATACCTTGATCTCTCTATTCATCGACACTACCAAAAATCTTACCATTAGCCAGTACACTGCACTCCTGTCACTTCTTCCAAAGTAAATATCTTCACACCTCTCCACATGAACTCCATTTGCTACCTCTCAGCCCAGCTCTGCATCATATCTATGTCCCTCTGGATCCCACAACATTCTTTGGCACTATCCATAACTCCACCAACCTTACTGTCACCTGCAAATTAACTTACCCATCCCATTCCCTCATCCAGGCCATTTATAAAAATGTTTTTTTTCCAGTAGCCCCAAAACAAATCCTTCTGGTACACTACTAGTAACAGAACACCAGGGTGAATATTTTACATCAGCCACCACCCTCTGTCTTCTTTCAGCAAGCCAATTTCTGATCTAAACCACTAAATCATCCTCAATCCCGTGCCTCTATATTTTGTGCAATAGCCCACCATGGGGAACCTTATCAAACGTCTCACTGAAATCCCTATACACCACAGCAACCACTATACCCTCATTCACCTGTTTGGTTGCCTTCTCAAAGAACTCAATCAGGTTTGTGAGGCACAATCTATCCTTTACAAAACCGTGTTGGCTATCCCTAATCAAATTAGTCCTTTCCAGATGGTTATAAATCCTATCTCCTATAACCTTTACTAACTGAACCAAACCCACACCGGAAGTAATGCTCACTGGTCTATAATTACCAGGGTTGTCTCTACTCCCCTTCTTGAACAAGGGAAGAACATCTGCTATCCTCAAATGTTCTGGCACAACTCCTGCAGACAATGTGGACACAAGGATCAAAGCCAGAGGCTCAGTAATCTCAACCCTGGCCTCCCAGAGAATCCTAGGATAAATTCCATCCAGTCCAGAGGACTTATATATTTTCACACTTGCCAGAATTGCTAACAACTCCTCCTGAGGAACCTCAATTCCGTCAAGGCTAGTAACCTTTGGCTCAGTATTCTCCTCGGCTACAATGTCTTTTTCCAGTGTGAATACTGACAAAATATATTCATTTAGCTCTTCCTCGATCTCCTCTTACTCCCTACACAACTTTCCACTACTATCTTACTCTGGTCATCCTATTATTCCTGATATATCTATAGATGGCCTTAGCCTTCCTTGATCCTATCCAGCAATGACTTCTCATGTCCTCCCCGGCTTTTCTTAGCTCTCTCTTTAGGTCTTTCCTGGCTAACTCTCAAGTGCCCTAACTGAGCTGTCATGTCTCATCCAAATATGTGCCTTCTTCTTTCTTTTGACAAGAGCTTCATCTTCTATAGTAAAACACTGTTCCCTCATTCTACAACTTCCTCCCTGCCTGACAGGTACATACTTATCAAGGACACGCAGTAACTGTACCTTGAATAAGCTCCCTATTTCAATTGTGCCCATCCCCTGCAGTTTCCCTCCCCATCCTATGCATCCTAAATATTGCCTAATCGCATCGTAATTGCCTTTCCCCCAGCTATAACTCTTGCTCTGCGTTATATACCTATCTCTTTCCATTGCTAAAGTAAACATAACTGAACAGTAGTCACTATCACCAAAGTGCTCACCTACTTCCAAATCTAATACTTAGCCAGGTTCATTTCCCCATATCAAATCCAATGTGGCCTTGCCCCATGTTGGCCTCCCTACATATTGTGTCAGGATATTCTCCTGCACACATTGGGCAAAAAGAGACCCATCTGAAGTGCTTGAACTACATTATGCCCAGTCTTAATTTAGAAAGTTAAAGCCCCCATAACAACTACCCTGTCACTCTCACTCCTATCGAGAAACATCTTTGCTATCCTTTCCGCTACATCTCTGGAACTATTCAGAGTCCTATAGAAAACTCCCAACGGGGTGACCTCTCCTTTCCTGTTTCGAACCTCAGCCCATACTACCTCAGTAAATGAGTCTTCAAATGTCCTTTCTGTCACAGTCCTTATAGAGGTCTGTAAAACCATGAGAGGCATAGCTCAGGTAGAAAGCCAACAGCTTCTCCCCACGGTAGGGGAGTCTACAACTAGAGGCCAAAGGCTTAAGTTCAGAGGGGAGAGGTACAGAAATGTGCATCAGGCAATTTTTCACTCAGAAAGTGGTGAGTGTCTGGAATGGGCTCCCAGAGGTGGTGGTGGAAGTGAGTACAATTTTGTCATTTTAGAAATATTTAGACAGGCACGTTGTTGGGACAGTTATGGGGGATATTGACTAAATGTATCCAAACTGGGTACGTTTAACTATACCATCTGGGAAGCATGAACAAGTTGGGCTGAAGGGCCTGTTTCCATGCTGTAAACCTGTATGACATTAAATGCTCTGAGCTGTTTGGGGAAGGAGCTGCAATGTACAATATTAAAGGGTCTGTCCTTCAGTGTCTGGGTGTGTGCCGAGTGACCGTGCCCTTTGAAGGGGCCTCCCATTGCACGGACTTGCAGATACCCCACCCCCACCCGAGGCTGCACATCCAAACACTTACCCTGCTGGCCTCATGTTCAGGTGCAGCCATCTTCATTTCTGAGTCACAGCAGGATGGAAGGCAAGAGCAGGCTTCCCTCAGACACTGAGGTCCAGCCTCCTCCTCTGCACACAGGGGAACTCTCAAGGATAAAATGACCCTTCCTGCAAGCACCCCCCACCCTGATAACCTCTCAGACTTCACACCTCACTGAGTCCCCGCCCAACCTATCTGTATCTATGTACCCTCCAGCTATAACCCTAGTCAGGTCGGGTCGAAATGCCAGGGCTGGGAATGCACTGTCCTCCCTTCTTGTACCTGGGGTGTTGCTGACTCTCACAGAACCCCTCCCCTTTACATAGTGAGTTGTCTCCCTTCAGTATCATCATTCCCCAGCTTCCCAACTCCGATTCCCACTATTATGCTCCCCAGCCGTAATTCCACAGGAATGGCCTCCTTGGCAGTGCCCTACCAGTGGCTCAGAGATGTGCCAGGATGGTGTGTGGTGAGACTGGCACATGTCGGATTCCAATGTCTGTGACCGTGGGCTGTGTGCGGTCACCACCCAGAAACCGTATCTTCAGCTGTTGGTGTCGGGGTTCCAAGCTGGACGGCTGGAGGAAGATGCAGTGCGTTTGAGTCACCAGGTTCCCAGTCTGATTTCCACATTGGGAATTCTCTGTGTCTAGTGTCTATCCAGTGGATGATAGAATGGGAATCTGCATATTAAAGAGTTGAGATCTGGTGTTAATGAGGTAGATAACAAGCAATGTCAACAAATGCCTCTCATCATAGCCCACCTTGTTCTTGCCCCTATATTGCTCGCTAGGTTTCTCTTGTACTCTAATTGTTCACTCCGTGTTAATCTTTTACCCATTCTGTGCTGACTTTTATTTTCTGTTCAAACTGCTGACCCACCAGCCAACTTTTCACAATTATTTGCTTTTTATTGAAGTTTGATGTCATTTTTAACACAGATGGTGGGTGCTCCATTTGGAAATTTTCCTTTCTCATTTTGAATGCAATTATTGTGTATAATCAGTGGCACAGTGGTGAGCACTGCTGCCTCACAGCGCCAGAGACCCGGGTTCAATTTCCACCTCGGGCAACTGTCTGTCTGGAGTTTGCACATTCTCCCCGTGTCTGCGTGGGTTTCCTCCGGGTGTTACAGTATCCTCCCACAGTCCAGAAATGTGCAGGTTAGGTGAATTGGCCATGCTAAATTGCCCATAGTGTTAGGTGAAGGGGTAAATGTCAGGGAATGGGTCTGGGTGAGTTACTCTTCGGAGGGTCAGTGTGGACTTATTGGGCCAAAGGGCCTGTTTCCACAGTGTAGGGAATCTAATCTAATAGAATAAAAATATATATCACTACTGTGTTCTTCCTGAACCTCAGTTCCCTGTTCTCTTTCGTTTGGTCTAATTTCATGCTCTCAGATCTACCCTTACTTAAATTCACAACACTGATCTCGGACTCACTCTTCTCTCCCTCACACTCTGTTTCCCCATGTCCTTTAACTTTTCTTCCCTCACATATTTCTCCAGTTCCATATTTATAATCTACGATTGAATCGATATGTGTCACTGTATTAGACTGTGTATTCCAAATCCTAATCACTTATTGTGAATAGCAATTATGTTCATATCACCCTCTACTTCTTTTGCCAATCATATTAAATCTGTGTGCTTTGATTACTGACTTTACAAGCCTTTAGGAGTGTAGGCAATGGAGGAGACCATTCAGCCCATCGAGCCTACCCTGTTATTTAATTTGATTGTGGCTTGTTGGTCACTTCAATGCTTTGACCCAGACTATCCTCATAACTCTTCATGTGATTGATACTGACAATTTTCTTGTGGCCTCCCCATCACATCCTTATGTCCTCCTTGTCTCCTCCCAGTCTCCTTGCAGCTTCCCTCTTGCCCCTGCAACACTCCTGGACCTGTCTGCAATGGCTGGCTTGGCTCCTCCCTCTGGCTCTCCCTCCCAGACCTGGCCTTCCTCCACCTGTTCCTAGCCCTCAGCCCACCTTCCCCCAGAAACACCCTCATTGGCAGCATTTACCAAGCTACCTGCTGTCCCCTCCCCCAACACACAATCACCAATCACAAGTTGTTTCTCTCTTGCATTTGTTACTGATAGGCTCATCAGTAAACCTATCAATGGAAAGCATGGAAAGAACCAGCCTGTGATTGGAGAATAGGTTGCTCTCCATTCTCACCAGCTTCTGGGGACTATTGCAAAATTAAAACCAGCGCATCTGCTAACGCATCCAGCATTCCTTTGAAAACCATGAGATGCAATTTCTCAGAACACAGGATACATCAGTCTTTGGTTCAAATAATTTTCTGAGCAACATTTTGCATTGATTGTAATTGTGTCTAATTCATCCCTTCCTTTCAACTTGTTATTCATACTTATTTCTGGCATGTTGTTTGCATCCTGGAGACAGATACGAAATATCCATTCAATAATTCCAGTTTATGTTCAATTATTATATCGTTACTGGATGTAATAACAGTTTTGAATATTTCAACAAGTACTGTAACTTACTGACTGTAACTGTAATAAGGTTTGTTCTCAGATTAACATAACATGATCTTGTTTATCTCCCTTTCTCATAGTAAATATAGTCACAATAGTGATTCTGTCGCAGAGAAAGTGTGATCTTTCAAAATGTATCACTCACTACCTGGTGGCCATGGCAGCAGTGGACACACTGCTCATTATTATTGATCTGATATTGTGGCACATTCCAATTATTTATCAAAATGAATTTGCATTTCTGAAGACCGTCCCTGTGTGTAACATCCACGCCCTCCTTGTATTTGCAGCTCTGGATTGCTCTGTCTGGTTCACTGTCGCTTTCACCTTTGATCGATTTGTGGCCATTTGTTGTCAAAAGGCAAAGACAACTATTGCACTGAGAAAACAGCAGCCGTGGTTCTGGGAACAATAACTGTCCTCACCTGCTTAAAGAACATTTCCTGGTATTTTATGTTAACACCTTGGTATAGTCTGAAGAATCATCCCTGGTTTTGTGTGGCTAAAGTATATGTTATGTGGCTCTGATCTGGGGATCGATTGAGCTTATTCACTACATTCTGACCCCAGTGCTCCCATTTGTTCTGATTCTGCTGCTCAATGCTCTCACTGGGAGGTACATTTTAGTGGCCAGCAGAGCCCGCAGGAGACTCCAGTCTGACAGCAGGGGGCAGCATTCCATGGACCGACACTTGGAGAGCCGAAGGAAATCCATCATTTTAATGTTTGTTATCTCAGGGAATTTCATCCTGTTATGGTCAATGTTTCTGGTGTATTCTATGTATTGTTTGAGTTATAAGGCTGTATATTTTCTATTTCACGAGATATAGGATTCAATCTCAGCTTCTGAGTTGCTGTACAAACACCCGTATATATGCCGTGAGCTGGACTAAGTTCAGAAAACATCTGGAGAATATGGGAAAATACCCTTTTGCTCATTTAGTGAAACTTATGAAAAGATGAGATGGATTGAGTCATTCTGGGATCACAATTGAACAATCCAGGTTCCTTGAGTCAGTGATAAAGACACAGTGAGGTCAGTCTGCTCTCCCTGACGTCTTTGAGGCACACACGGTAGATTCAGTCAATGCCCGATGTGTAGGGGGTGGGATAAGGACATTTGAGAATGTGGTCAGCCCTAAAATTGTTGACCTCAGTACTGAGTCCAGAAAGCTGCAGGCTCCCCAAGCAGAAACGTGTTCTCCCAGCTTGCACTGAGCTTCACTGGAACACTGCAGCAAGCCCAAGATAGACATGTTGGCCAGGGGAATGTGGTGGGGTGTACAAGTGGCAGAAAGTGCAGGGCCATTTCTGTGGACAGCATGCCGGTGTTCTGTGAAGTGATCACCCAGTCTATGCTTCGTCTTCCCCGTGGAGAGGAGACCACATTGTGAGCAGTGAATACAATGGACTAGATTGAGTGAAGTGCTGCTCCACCTGGAAGGTAGGTCTGGGGCCTTGGAGAGCGAGGTTGGAGGGAGTAAAGGGACTGGTGCCATGTGGGTGTGGGAAAGTTTTGTGAATTGTCCCTGTGGAAGGCTGAGAAGAGAGGGGAAGGGAATAAGTGTCTGTGATGACATGCAGCTGGACGAGACGGAAATAGCAGCTAATGATCCCCTGGATGTGGATGCTGGACGGATGGTAGGTGAGGACAAGTGGGTCACTATCAGTGTTGTGGGAGGGAAGAGAGGGGGTGAAGGCAGAAGTGAGGGAGATAGGTCAGATACACGGCTAAGATCCCTGTCGACCACTGTGTGGGGAATCCTCTGTTCAGGAAAGAGGTGGACATTTCCGAGGATTCCTTGTCGCTGTTGGCATCATTGGAACAGAAATAACAGAGAGGGAGCTGACCTGAGCAATGTTTTCCCATAATGTCTTTCCTCACCTGAAAGCAAAAACTATCTCTACTGTATTCAAAATATTATTTAAACTAGACATTAGCTCTCTCGCAGTCATAAAACTCAGGTAGGTGACCTGCATCAAATTACTTTAGAATTTCGTTGAAACTATGCACTTTCAAAAAAAAAATGCATTTTTATAAAAATAACCCAATGTGTTCTTTCTTATATCTTTAAAACAGTCCAATCCAGGTTTCTCCACAGAATTTGAAATAAATCTATCTTTTGTTTCTAACAACATAACTCTCTGGAACTCCTTCAGCCTCAGCTTCAGTATGAGCTGCCTGTGCTAACTGACTTAACCCTGGATCTAATTCCAGAGCCTCAATTAATGAGGACATCCCAAATACCTCTTTGGAGCCATTCTAATTTTTAAACAGAGTTTCAGCTTCCCTCACATCTGCTTGCAGTGACCCTGTGATTCTCTGGTGATGTCCTTTGTTTATCATGTGGAGGAGCCGGGTTTGGACTGGCGTGGACATCGTTTATCTATTTCTACGGCCATTATACCTGATAGAAAATACCGGAACCCATTTCTGCAACTGTTTTGCCTCCTTTGGCTCATCTGGACTTTCGGCAAAGGTACAACTATTATTCCAAATGAATCATTCCCCAGGAATAAATCACCTCCTTCCACAGGAAATTTCTTAGCTAACTGCTCTACCACTGGTCCAGTTAACAAATCACACTCCAACTGGACTTTAAACAGAGAAAGTGGGGTATACTCTCCATCCATCCTACTTACCAACATAATGGCTTCAGTTACCTCTCTGTGGTGAAAAGTAACTGCTTCTCCATCAGGAGAGTTTGTGTCACTCCTGCATGGTTTCGTATAGTTATGCTGCCTTTGAAGAAATTGGAGTTATTTTCTTAGAGGAAAAAAAGACATTCATTTCTCTCGTCTACTGTATGCAATCCTTCTGCATTCACAGGAGTGTCTCCACCAGATTGTCCTTTGTCATTAATGTTACAATCTGATCCGTGGTATTTATTTTATTCAATTCCATTTCAGACTCATTCTTATGAATTCTAATGTGCCCCATGGGTTTCCTTCTCAGTTTCCTACATTCTGAGCAATAGTGCCTCGTTTTGGAACAACGGGTACACCTTGGCTCCCAATTTTCACCTTCACCCTCAATAATTTGGCTTCTGATCTGTGGAGGGGATCTTGGGGCATTTCCAGCTCTCTGTTCCTTACCTTGGCCATTGCCTTCATTTTCCTGTGCCAATTTTAGCTGTTTTGAAGTTGTGAGCGTGACTGAAGAAAGGTTTAATTTTATGGATTAGCTCTGAATCATTGGCCCTTACTGCTGCCTGGCGATCAGTTACTAGCCTTTGGTCCTCACCGTGGGATGTTGGTGAATATTTAAATTCTCCTAATGCTCGGATGCACCTGTCATAATTGCTTTGCTGATCTCTTTTGCATTCAATATGGGTTTGTCCAGGCTGTGTCCATAAATCCTGACCCTGTGCTGATAGATCTCCTGTTAAAGTAGGACTGGCAGCTCAATATTCCGGGGTACAGATGTTACCAGAAGGAGGGAAGGGGAGGCAAGAGTGGAGTGGGAGTTGTGTATTTGACTGGGGAGAATATCACGGCTGTACTCAGGAGGAGGACCGTCTTGGTAGGGCTTCAACAAGGATAAACATTTCTGCGCCAGCCTTCAAATTGTTCAAATTATTCAGATTCTCTGCATCAGGGCCTGAAGTCTTTCGTTTGACGGTATCATTTTAACCTGATAGACATATTCTCTCACATTGTCTCTCTCTGCAGGTCTAATTCACCTTCACTCATTCCACTCTTTCCAACACCATTTCCCTTTCCTTATCTTTCCCTGCTCTTTTCTTTATTCTTTTCTGTTGCTCATCTCTGTATTTTTCTGCTCTGTCCTTTCCATGTTCTGCCATCGCTAGTTATCCCATTGTCTCCTCTCACTGAAGCTGCTATGACTGTTACTGAGCATCACCTGATTTGATATTTCACTCCCTGGAGGACCCAGCATTTCTTGTATTTCCTCTCAACCCAAGTGCTGTGCCAGTATTTCAATTATCGCTGCATTCCTCACTCTGCCAGGCAATGCCACCTCGAGGTCACCCACCAAGTCAAGCAACATGGTCTTTGTAATTTCCCTGAAAACTGTGAGGGACAACTCTGCCCGCTGCAGGAAATTCTTTATTTTAACAAGTGCCATCGCTGTAAGGTAATACAGAACCTGATACTTTCCATCACCAACACCTACACCATTCCCAAACCCTTATTGATTCTTTATCAAATCGATCTCACACGAGTGCCCAAACCTTGTTATAGCTCACAAAGATAATACACTGTTAATCAAGCCCCACTATTTCTGTACTTATTGTCCAAATTATGCATTTTAAAAGATATCCAAAATTCCCAAAATCACATTCCTTTCAGACCGTGATTGTCAGAAACTTGGTTTCTGCACTGAACATGAATTACAGCTTGTTTCAGGTAATACTGGAGTCTCAGGTAAACAAAGAGGAACAGTCAGCACATAACTCTACTACAGTGTAGCTCACACTCCAGTAAGACGACAAGATGGAGGTGGAGTGGGACGCTCCAACCAGAGCTGCTCCACTCCTTCAGTTTATTTCACTTTTTCTGATCCTTTTTCTTTTCCCCTTTTCCCCATTTCGGTGTTTTCGCCTGATGTAGAGCAGGCTGTAGGCACGAGGGGAGCTGGGACACCCGGTGAGTTGGCAGTGGGGACAGCCTGGATGAGATGCCCAAGGGGAGTGGGGACGGCCAGTGGGTGAGATGCCAGAGGGAAGCAGGATGGATGTTATACTGGGGAATGGTGCGGGTGGTCAGAGGTTTGTGAATCCGGTCAGACCACGTGTGGAAGTCCCTGCATTGATCTACTGTAGCCCTTTGTAGAAAGGCTAACACGATCCCCTTGACTTGTCTGGACTTGTCCGACCTGCCCAGCTCCTTTTCCACCTATCCACTCCACCCTCTCCTCCCTGACCTATCACCTTCATCTCCTCCCCCACTGACCTATTGTACTCTATGCTACTCTATCCGCACCCCCACCCTCCTCTAGCTTATCTCTCCACGCTTCAGGCTCTCTGCCTTTATTCCTGATGAAGGGCTTTTGCCCGAAACGTCGATTTTGCCTGTCCTCGGATGCTGCCTGAATTGCTGTGCTCTTCCAGCACCACTGATCCAGAATCTGGTTTCCAGCATCTGCAGTCATTGTTTTTACCGTCATGATTATCTTGTTAACTTTATTTCATTTTTTTCCAACTGATACTGTGAATAAGTGTAAGTAATGTAACATTTTTCCTTTTATTCCCCTTTATTTCTCTATTTTGTATCTAAAAACTGTCCCGAGGTAGTTTGTCCCGAAGGTGGTGCCATTGCAAACTTTTCACTGTGCTCTTGTACTTGTGAAGTTGAGTACATGTGACAATTGACAATGTTCTAATTCTAATCTCTTAAAAACTGTCCCTTACACATAGACAGACGGACAGGAAACAACATGGGTGTTGTGGGTGGAGGGAAAATTGGGAGAGCAGTTGAGTGTTTTCTGTTCATGGGATGTGCTGAAATGGTTCTTGTGCTGGTCAGAACGCTGCTTCTCAGTCTTCTTTCTCCAGATGTTTCCACTGGTTTGCAAAGAGCACAGTGTGGCTGGTTCACGTCGAGAAGATCTCAGACTTAGTTATTGAAAGTCACAACTTACAGCAACTGTTGGAGAGGAAATTAATTGGTTTTGTTCAGGCTTAAAGTGTTTTTCATGGCAGAGAATAGAGAGAGCTCCTGAGCTCTACCGCATCTGAAAAGCTTCTCCCGAACCTCTTCACAACCTCAGGCTGTTTGGTTAACTGAGAAACAGTCACATGCTGGTTGTGAGGCAGGAGGCCTGTACTGTAAATACCTAATTGCTAGGGCACTGACTAGTCAGCTACATGTACAGTCTAAAGTTCCATCCGTATGTAACCCCTTCACTCCAGTTTATCTGCAATGACACATTAACCACTGCTCAATCAAGCAGCTGTGTAAACATTGCTCACAATGAATGTCAGATTACTGGCTTTCAAAACATGCGTCAATCCTCCTGAAATCCTTTGGTTTATCAACTATTCTTTGTTTTTAACTCCAGTCCACAATGAAAAATACAGAAAACAGTAAGAAACATGTTTGCCACATTCACCAGCCATAATAGTAGGTACTATTATTGAGACACTCTCTGATACCCGCGACCCGGAGCATCATATTGAATTGCCAGCTGTACACCAGGAGGATTTCTATAAGCCAGGGACTACCCTTCAGAGTTGTAGTGTCAGAAGGTTTGGCCGACCATTGGCCAACAGAGGCAGATGCGACCTGACTTCTTGTGGACCTGGATGTCCTGATTGCCAGGGCGTGGGAGAGATGGACTGAGCTTTTTCTTCAGGGATAACAGTGGAGACCGTGGGACCAGGATCTGCCAACTTTGCTTTAAGTTGCCAGTTGGGTCAGTCCAATATCCATGGTCCTGAGGAACACCTAGGGGTGAGGGTAGATGTTTCAGGAGCTTCTGGACTCAGCAAGGGTAAGTGTCACTATGCTCTCTCTGCTACCTCACACTCATTCGAACTCTGCTAATGCATCCCACCAAGACTAATGATCATCAGCTCTTACTGGTGCATGCAGAATCTTCCCTCAAATAGTTTCACCCAAATCTAACTAAACTGCATCCCAGGCCCTATGCCACCCAGACTACTAGCTCAACAGCCCTCTGCACTGCTTAATCTCTTACTCAGGACACCTCACCCTCTTTTCCCACCTGTACCAGCACTAGCTGATGTGCAAGTACTTTCAGCAGATGTGATTGTGTTTGGATATGACTTGCTGAACAATCCGAAGTGTGCTAGTATCGACACCAACAACCGATTTAAGATAATAGACCGAGCGCATTCTCCAGCTCAGTATCTGGCATATAGGGAATTGATCCTCTGCAAACATAAAATCTGGGTTCAAACCTTGCATCTTTTTTAAACAAATTACCTTCGCACTTTGAAAATCAAATGTTCTGCATTGTGTTCCACATCTAACACCTCAAATCAATTAGCACAGACTTATCAACCAATCAGCAGTCTTTCTCCCCACTGGGTTACATTGTTCTGATGGTTAGAAAATTGGTTTTCTTGCATTTCTCCCGATTATTGGAAGATCAAAAGATTTGGCAACATATTGCCGTTTTTGACAATGTTTCTGTATGGAATCTCTTTGGTCCTGTGTAACCTTCTAAATGGTGCAGCTCATTCTATATTCAATCCCTTCATTATCCTGACCAAAACTCTGGATCACTTCCCTGCTTCTCTGTCTTACATTTTACTTGTTATTTCACCAAATCTTGTTTGTGTCTCCTCCACACTGGGGAGACAGGACACCTCCTTGCAGAACATTTCAGAGAACATCTCTGGGACACACGCTCTAAACAAGCCCACCGCCCTGTGGCCGAATGCTTTACCTCTTCCTCCCACTCTGCCAAGGACATGCAAATCCTGG
This sequence comes from Chiloscyllium plagiosum, assembly GCF_037043375.1. NCBI lineage: Eukaryota > Metazoa > Chordata > Chondrichthyes > Orectolobiformes > Hemiscylliidae > Chiloscyllium > Chiloscyllium plagiosum. The sequence continues at coordinate 96,628,286 of NW_028270150.1, forward strand.
GCCTCCTCCACCACCAAACTCTAGCCACCGGACGCCTGGAGGAAGTACTCCACATCTTTCTTGGGACCATCCAACTACACGGCATCAATGTGGATTTCACCAGTTTCCTCAGATCCAAATCTCCAACTCAGCACCGCCCTGTTGAACTGTCATACCCAACTATCTTCCTTCCCACCCATCCGGTACACCCCTTTCTCCATCCAATCACCTTCACCCCAACCTTCATATAGCTACCACATTCCCAGCTATCTTCCCCCCAATTCTCAGCACCCCATCCCATTTATCTCTCAGCCCCCTTGGGCCTCCCCCTCATTCCTGATGAACAGCTTATGCTCAAAACGTCGATTCTCCTGCTCCTCGGATGCTGCCTGACCGTTGTGCTTTTGCAGCACCACACTCTTTGACAATGTTTCCCTGAAGTCTAATCATATCCTCCTCACTGAATTTCATGCTCCCTGTAATGCTCAAATTATCTCCTTGAGATAGATTTTAACATTTTTTATTTGTATCGGCATATATCAAGAGAACAGTGCTTCGAATGCTGACTATGGACTGAATTTCCAAGTTTTTGACAAAGTGTATTTTTGTTTCAGTGATATTTTTGGTACTTCGTCCACCACAGCCCAGTGTTTTTCTGCACTGCCATCTGTACACGAATAGAACAGAATGCCTTTCATGCAGAAAGAGGCCATTTGGCCCATTAAATCTGCAATAACCCTTGAAAGAACATCCCACCCAGACCTTGCTCACCTACCCACTAGTCACCCCCCACCCTAAACCATAGCCCTGCATTTCCTACAGCTAACCCACCCAGCCGGCACATCCCTGGACACCACAGCACAATGTGGCACAGCCAATCCACCTAACCGGAACATTTTGGACTGTGGCAGGAAACTGGAGTACCTGAGAGAAACTCACGCAGACACTGGCAGGCTGTGTATACTCCACACTAACACAATCACCCAAGGCTGGAATTATACCCAGTTCCCTGGCACTGTGAGACAGCAGTGCTAACCGCTGAGCCACCATGCCATCATGTTAATATTGGAGCCGGTCTTTATGGAGCACGAGAGGGTGCTGTGCTTGTCGTTGCCAGGACGTTATTCCGTTTATGCAGCTGATCCCATAGTTAAACCTCATCTCTCCAAATCGTCACATGTTACAGGCCAGGAACTGCCCTTATCCCATAGTGCAAGGCCCAGAAAGCACAGTAACTCATCACTGTGCTGACCAAGTCCTGGAGGAGCTGATGGACAGGGTGTTTGACTAGAAATGTAGAAACGACCATCCTGGACAGAGACAGAGGCCGAGGCCTGTGTCAGTGTGGTTCCTGTGTGACGTTGTTGCTCTTTTAACAAGGCAATGTTGTCATTGGCTTTATTTTCAGGAGGTCATAAAAACATAGGTTCCAAAAGTCTGGGTTTGAATGGGTTTTTGGGCCAGTTTGATTGTAGCTGACAGACACTGCCTCAGGCAAAAGGCTTTTAAGATGAAAAGAAAATAATACAATAATAGAGGAGAGGTGAGTTCTCCCAGCTCAGCTGATCTCTGGTTTGGTTGGGTCAGTAAGCAGTAGTGTTGGGAAGCTGCTGGACCCAAGAGAAGCAGCTCCATGCTGACCCTCTCTCTCTGTCTCTCTCTCTCTAACTTCTCTCCTGTAAGACACTGTGTTGGATTTTACCTTTTGTGCCCACAGCTGCTAAGGGGATTTGTTGCAAATATTTGGAATAGCATCATTACATTGGGATGATCTTTTGGGTTTTTTGATAAGTTGTTATGCGGTATTTTGTTCCCTTTTATTTGTGTTTCATTTGGTAATCATGTAAAAAAAAAGTACTGTTTAAAGCGATGTGGTTTGACCAGCTGCATCCCTCCTGGAATATCAACATTACACCTGCTTTAAACAACGGGCAAAGTTAGGGTCTGGGCTACTTTCTTGAAATGTTTTGAGGGGGTCTGACTTGGTCCAGAACAGAATGGGGCTCTTTGTAGGATTTGTTATATCGTTCCAAATTGGGATTGAGGTTGTTGGACTCGAAGGCAGTGACTGGTAGGTGTTTGTGTCTTTTGTTTCGGGTGTTGTATTCAGTTGGTTTAAACAGTACTTGGGATAGCAATGGCCCTTCCAGTCACCGGGAGTTTTCTGGGGATGGAAGAAGTGACCTTTGGGGTTTTACAAAAGCTGATTAAGGCCAAGCTGCTGGAATTAGCAGACAAGCTGGGGTTGGAGCTGCCCCCTTCCGTGAGGAAAGGACAGATCGTTACAGCAATACCTCAGCATTTCAATTTGCTGGAAACACTGTCACAATCTTTAGAGATGTCTAAAATTCTTTTGAAAATGAAGCAGCTTGGGTTAGAGGCAAAACACAAGGAAAGGGCAACAGAAATGAAACAGTTTAAATTAGGATTGAAAGTAGAGGAAAGAGAAAAAGAACAAATTGCTTTCACAGAACAAAAAGAAAGAAAGAGAGAGAAAAGAGAGAAAGAGAGGGAGTTTGAACTTCAGAAATTGGCACTGAGACAGGAGTTCAAACCTTCCCTTTCTGAAGCAGTGCACACTCATGTGGAAGAGCAGAGAGCTAAAATGGCAAGATTTTCAGCTAAAATGACTGATGGTTATGAGTTGGTCCATAAATCAAAGTTTGGATTCCAAAATCAATTTCAATCCATGAGGGATAGAAATTGGGGAAAAGAGAAATCCACACGTGGAAAGGGAAAGGTAGACCTCAATACAGATCGATCTCAGAAGGATAATTTACCCACAGGGTAAAAAGGGAACCCTTGAAGAGGAGGGAGAAATTAAAAAGCTCCAGTATTTTCACTGCAATAAAGCAGGCCACATGATACACAGTGTTGGTGGGTTAGGAAAAGCACTGGGAAGCCTGATGTTGGAAAACAGGATAAGCCAGTGAGTTTTGTTGGAGTGATAATGAAAAGCACAGTGGAGGCTAGAAAGCTGCACCAGGAACTTACAAGCTGCTCAGAGGTTGGTCAAGGAGGAAGTGTCAGATCTTCTTCTACCATATAGCCGTGAAGGTAAAGGTTACTCACATAGGGCAGGAGCAGCAGGTAAAGAGGTTACAATGTTAAGAGATACAGGATCCTCTCAGTCTGTGATGATGAAAGATGAGGAGATATGTACCACTGAAGGAATATTACCAGGAAAGGTACGAGTTACAGGAATTCACAGTGAGACAAGGAGCACTCAGTTATGTAAAGTGAGGTTGTGTCTCCAGTGAAGAGTGGAGATGTTGTGGTGGGAGTACTGAACAAACTCTCAGCTCCAGCAATATAATTTGTCCTTCCTAATGATATAGCTGTGTCACAGGTAAGAGTGCTGCCTGCAGTGGTTGAAAAGCCAGTGGAAACTCAGGCAACTGAGCTATTGCAGGACACGTATCCTGGGATTTTACCTGACAATGTCGTAACAAGGTCACAGAGTCACCAGTTGAAACAGGAGAGATCAAAGTGTTCAGATAAGAAAGTTGAAGTGGAATTAGCAGAGACCCTGGTTGGGGTGGCACGGTGGCTCAGTGGTTAACATTGCTGCCTCATAGCACCAGGGACCTGGGTTCAATTCTACCCTCGTGTGGCTGTATATATGGAGTTTGCATGTTCCCCCTGTGTCTGCGTGGGTTCTGGTTTCCTCCCTCAATCCAGGCTGGGTGCATTGGCCATGCCAGGTTGCCCCACAGTGTTCAGGGATGTGCAGGTAATGTGCATCAGTCAGGGGTAAATATTGAGGACTGGGTCTGGGTGGATTATCTTTGGAGGGTCAGTGTGGACTTGCTGGGCCGGACGGCCTGTTTCCACACTGGAGGGATTCTATGATTCTGGAACAGATGGTTGTCACAAACAAGGAACAGTTTGATCACAATGTAAATATCTTTTGCTCAGATACATTAATGGAGTTACAGCCGAAAGATGAAAATTAAAGCAATTGTATCAAAAGGCATTCACCGTTAAAGAATCCAAATTCATCCCTGAATGTCACTATCATAAAAATGCTTTCTTAATGAGGAAATGGAATGTGTTATCGCATTCTTACAATCTTCCATCATGTCATTTTTGTGGTCTTTCATTTTCTTTCATTCTGTCACTCTTGCATCTTTGCAAGTTTGCATTCTCGCATTCTATCATTCTTGCGCTCTTGCATTCTTTTCTTCTATTCTCTCATTTGGATCTTGCATTCTGTTGTTCTTCCATTCTCTCCTTTGGACGTCGTGCATGCTTGCATTATTAATTGTCATCCTTGCACTCTGCCATTCCAACATTCTTGCATTCTATCCTTGCTGCATGATTGCGTTGCAATCTTGCATCATGTCATTTTCGCATTCTGTTATTCAGGCAGATGAGAAATGGGCAGAAGTTCATTGAGTTATACTGCCAGTGGGTGAAGAGAAAGAGGTGCTGCGAGTGGTGCATGACTCCCTCTCGCGGGCGGGTGGCGGGAGGGGGCATTTAGGAGTGAGAAAATCTCAGGCTAAAATACAAAATCATTTCTACTGTCCTGGATTGCACAAGGATGTTGTTGAATTTTGCCAGAAATAACATACATGTCACGTAATTGGAAAACTACAGTCAGTAATAAAACCTGCACCTTTAATACCTGTTCCAACATTTGGGGAAACTTTTACAAGAGTCTTAATTGATTTCATAGGACTACTACCTAAAACAAAAAGAGGGAATCAGTATTTGTTCACAATAACCTATGTATCCACTAGATTTCCAGAGGCCATTCCATTATGCAATATCACAGATAAAAGAATTGGAGAGGAGTTACTCTCTCGGACTATCCGAAGAGATACAATCAGATCAAGGGTCGATTAGTAAATCAGAATTCATATTCGGATTACGTGTCAAATGTTCAGGATCATTAAATTGCGCTGGGGAGTTGGCTAGACAGCATTTAAAAGTATCACAGCATGCATTGAAACAGAAGGTAGATAAGAAATCAAAACCTCACAATTTTACTAGCGGGAATTTATTGTTCATGTTACTTCTCGTGAAAGGTGAAATGTTCAAAGCAAGTTTTAATGGACCTTATCAAGTTGAAAGTAAATTGAGTGAGATGGACTATTTGATAAGGACTCCAGACAGAAATCTGACAGAGTGTCTCCTGTGAATATGCTCAAACGGCATTTTGACAGAGGGAAGGAAAGCCAAAGAAGCTGAGTTACCTTCCAGAGGAAAATCGGAATGGCCTAAAAGACTTATTACCATCGCATGGGGAGATATGTGGACATAAGCTGGGAAATACAAACCAAATTAAGAATGAGGTAGATATAGGAAATGCTGCTCTGATTAAGCAACATCCTTATGAACATAACCCTCTAAAGTTGGCACAGGTTCAAAAAGAGGTTGAAAGCATGCTGCAAAATGACATAATCAAAGTGAGTTACAGTGACTGGAGCTCACCCAGATGAATGGTGCCAAAGCCAGATGGTACCCAACGATCAGGTGTGGACTATTGCAAAGTCAACACAGTTGCAAGGACTGAAGAATATCCGATTCCATGTTTGGAAGACTCTGTTGAAAAGATGGGGCAAGCAACTTACTAATTTGGACTTGCTCAGAGAATACTGGCAGGTAACTTTATCAGAAAGAGTGAAGACAATTTTAGCTTTCATAACGCTTTTGGACTGTATCAGTTTACAGTCACACCATTTGGTGTGAAAAATGCATCAGCTACATTTCCGATTCTAACTGATAAGGTCATTGCTGGATTATCCAATTGTGTCATATATATAGATGACCTGGTGATTTTTAGTCATAGATGGAAGGAACATTTCCAACATTTATCAGACTTGTTCAATTGACTGCGGAAGGCAGACCTGGTGATAGATTTGGTGAAAAGTGAATTTGCCAAAGCCCAAGTAACTTTCCAATACCGTTTTATTGGACAGTGACACATGGCCCCATGGAATACAAAAACAAGGTTAATTAGGGAGTTTCCCACACCTGAACAAATAGAGCAGTATTCCTGTTCCTGGGATTGAGTGGTATTTATTGAAATTTCATACCAAATTTTAGCAGGGTGGCAGCTCCACTCACTGAATTGCTAAAGAAAGGCAAGACGTTTCAGTGAACAGCGGACTGTCAGAGGTATTTGACAGCTTTGAAAGCCGAGTGAATGACTGTCCTGATATTTTTCACAGCTAATCATGCAAAGTCACTCAAGATGGCTATCAGTGAAAGTGGTGCAGTGATCAGTACTGTGCTCTTGCAACAAGACGACAAGTAAATCGAAAAACATATCGGGCATTGCTCTCGCAGCTCCACAGCTTCCTGATGAAGGAGCAGTGTTCTGAAAGCTAGTACTTACAAATAAATCTGTTGGACTATAACCTGGTTTTCTGTGATAATGAACTTTGTTCAGACAATTGAACATTCCTCAGGAGAAATATTCGACATTTGCGAAGGAGACTGAGCTTGGTGTTGGAGTTACAACATTTCAATGTTTGTGTTACAATAACGTGTCTGATATAATCATATACGCTGATCATAACCCACTGAACTTTGTGGAGAAATATATGGACAAAGATGTGAGACTGTTTAGATGGAGATTGTTGGCACAGCCATTCAATTTCAAAATGGTGCAGGTGTCAGGACTAGCAAACATGATTACCGCCGCATTGCTGAGAGGTGAATGAGAAATGGAGGGGTTCGGTGGCAGGAGTAAAACAGACTCAAACAGACTGTAGTCATGCAGTTTGTGTGGTTACTGTCTGTGGAATGTATACGAGTATAAACGGTTTAGCATTAAGGATGCTTTAAAGTAAAGCCATCTTTGGATATGGATGGTTCATTTTTCTTTAAGGGGGGGGGGGATGCTGTAATGAGGCTGCTCCTTTAACAAGACTATGTTGTTCTTAGCTTCTTTTTGAGAAGTTTTGAAAAGCACAGGTTTCCAAAAGTCTCAGCTCAGTTGGGTTTTAGGGCCAGTTTGATGATACCTAACAGATACTGTCTCAGGCAAAAGGCTTTTGGGTTTTAAAAAAACACTTGTAGAGTGAAAGGGATGTGTCGAGTTCTCCCAGCTCAGCAGACCCCTGGTTTGGTTGGGTCAGTAAGCAGTAACGTTGTGAAGCTGCTGGACCCAAGAGAAGCAGCTCCATGCTGACCTTCTCTCTCTGATTTCTCTCCTGGAAGACCCTGTTGGATTTTATCTTTTGTGCCCAGGGGTGTTTAGAGGAGTTTTTATAAGTATTTGCAACAGCATCATTATGTTGGGATGATAATTGGCTTTTTGGTTAGGTTATTAGTCAGTATTCTATTTTTGTTTGTGTTTTATTTGGGAATCTTGGAAATAAATTCTGTTTTCTTTAAATCTAAGTGGTTGGGTCAGCTGCATCCCTCCTGGAATATCCACGTTACACTTGCTTAAAGCAACTGGTAAAAGACAGAATCTGGATTACTTACTTGAATGGTTTTGAGCAGGTCTGGCCTGGGCCATAACACCTGAGCTGAAGGAAATGTCTAACAGTGCATGGAGAAGGTCAGTGACAGACTGTGCTCTGCAAGTGTAAGTGCCAGTATCTTCTCTCTGCTACCTCACACTCACAGGTCAGGATCAGCACTCCCTCTAACTGTACCATTAAACATGCCTCTCACCAAGACTCATGGACGACAACTCTCACTGTTGTATGTATCATGGCCACTCATCGACTCTTACCCACCGCATCCTCCCAGACTATACATTATTCCCACCCTCTGTGCTTCCTACTCACTCACTGGGGACTCACCATCTCTCCTGCTCATGCATCACCATGAACTGCTCGTACCTTCACTTCCATCAGACCCAATCCTCCCTTTGTCCCATTGGCAGGAATGAGATCTCTCATGGCCAGGTGGCCAATGCTGGGTGGTGGGGATGGGGATCCTCTCCCCATTTGAGGAAAATGTGTTCGCGTTTAATGGAGAGGAGGGGAACTGCTCAGCTGGGGAAGTGCAACTGTGCAAGAGAGTTATATTGTGCTGCTCTCCTGACCCATTCACTCATTCTTTTCTGAACAGGCATTGAGTCCTTTTACACAACTCATTCTCAGTCTCCTCTTACATGGACAATAATGGGATCCAGGGATTCACTGAGAAACCACCCAGATCCCTGTGGATCTCAGAGCTGTTCACCCACTCTCCATTTAGATCATGAGGTTGTTTTTTATTCTTTCTTCCAAAATGGACAATTTCCCAATGTCCCACATTGTACTCCATTTGCCAGATCTTTGTCACTTAGCCCCTGATATCATTTTGTAGGCTCCTTATGTACTCTTCACAACTCACTTTCCTGTCTATCTTTGTGTCATCAGTAAATTTACATCCATACCTGCGATCCCTCCATCCAAATCATTTCTGTAAATTGGAAAGAGTTGAGAGCCCAGCACTGACCCCTGTGACATACCGCTGTCATATCCTGTCAGGCTGAAAAAGACCCACTTATTCTTACTGTCTGCTCCTGATCACCAGCCAATCTTCTATCCAGGTCACTACATTACCCCCAACACCATGAGCTTTTCTTTACTGCAATAACATTTGATGTGGCACCTTATCAAATACCCTCAAGATTCACTGCCCTTCTGCAGCCTTTGTGTCCCATTTCCCCGTCTGCCGCTCCACCCTGTACATTCAGATGTGGGTCCTGATTGCTGACACCACGGGCTCCTCTCCTGCCTGAGCAGCTGCCTGGTCTCTGCCGGTCCCTCCGAGTGCCAGCGGCCTGGGGCATTTCTTCCTCAGCCAGCTGCGGAGCTGTGGCAGTGAGGTGCTCACCAGCTTGTGCTCCCACACTCTCTAAGGCTAACCTTCCCACCGAGGTCTCAGGGTCAGAGCCTGTGGGGTTTACAAAAGGCAGCCTTGGTGACCCTTCCTCTGAGCCCTCAGGGGGCAAGGTGGTGGCTTCTACAGGAGCTGGGCCTGTCTCTGCAGGCCCCACACTGAGGCTGGATTTAGCTGCAAGACATAGAGAGAGAGAGTGACAGTGTCATGGCCACTGGTTGGAAATGGTGTGCTCTGAATGAAACCAACAATGCACTTCATGGGAGAGTGGGAGAAAAGCACAGCACAAGCTTGAGGAACAAACCCTCACTTTCCTCTTTACCGCCTTAAGGACTCAATACTGATTTCCACAACACAGACCTTGACTTTATGATGGGTCTGGGTAGGTTACTCTTCGGGGGTCGGTGTGGACTTGTTGGGCCGATGGGCCTGTTTCCACACTGTAGGGAATCTCATCTATCTAATCATGTCTCTTCTGCATTTTTCTTTAATTCCTGCAATCTCTTACATTTTCTTACATTCTCAGCTGCATTAGGCACACAGCTTTCTTGTTTGTGTCTTATTTGTGTTGCTCTGAGTAGAGTGGAACCACCCACTTATTTTCACACCTTAATTTCGATGCATTTTACACCTTTTCTTTTCCTCATTCAACACCATTAAAAATGGTCTTGTCTTTTACATGGGGTCTCAACAATATCTCCCCCATCTTCTCTCTCTGTCAAAACAGTAAAATAACCCATTTTCATGCCCCTTTCAGCTCTGAGTTGAAGCATTATCTCTGTTTCCCTCTACAAGGATGCTGCTTGATCTGCTGAGTCTCTGCAGCATTCTGTGTTTGTTTCAGTTTTGCAGCATCAGCAATATTTTGTTTTAACTGAACTTCTGATGTCTGATCCTATCCTCCTCACCGTTCACTGTCTTTCTGTCTAACCTTGAAATCTTCTCCTTCCTATGTAACATATTTGTCTATGTCATTTATGCATGTATTACAAAGATCAGTGTTCCTAACACTAGCCATGAGGGAAGAAGAATAATGTATCTTCCTGCAGCCTGTCTACCTTCTCATCAGCCTGTCTCAGGGATGTTATTACTCATCTCTGGAACAGTCGGGATTTGAACCCAGGATCTCTTGCCTGGGATAAGATCACTGCACCAGAAGAGCCCTCTCCCTGCAGCTAATCATTACGTGCACAGCATTTCTCTCTGAGGTATGTCCCTCAGCCAATGGCATTCCACCTTCAATCGCATGTTTACATTTTCCTAAATAAGTCAATTAAATAGCATCTCTCCTTTTGAAAGTCTACATATGTAACATGAAATATGTGAAACTCAGCTAATTCCAGTTACTTTATCTAAGAACTCCATCAAGTCTTTAATACCTGTCATTTGTTAAATTCTTCTTCAAAGAACAAAGCCACAATTTATCTTGGATCATCAGGCTGCACTATTTGCAAACTTCCATGCCTCTTGGCCCACTCCCATTTTTTCATGTTCCTTTACTCAGCAACCCTCACACATTGTTGCGGCTGTACAGGACATTGGTTAGGCCACTGTTGGAATATTGCGTGCAATTCTGGTCTCCTTCCTATCAGAAAGATGTTCTGGAACAGGCTGGGGCTGTTTTCCCTGGAGCGCCAGAGGCTGAGGGGTGACCTTATATAGGTTTACAAAATTGTGAGGGGCATGGATAGGATAAATAGGCAAAGTCTTTTCCCTGGAGTCGTGGAGTCCAGAACTAGAGGGCATAGGTTTAGGGTGAGAGGGGAAAGGTATAAAAGAGACCTAAGGGGCAACTTTTTCACGCAGAGGGTGATACGTGTTTGGAATAAGCTGGCAGAGGATGTGGTGGAGGCTGGTACAATTGCAACATTTAAGAGGCATCTGGATAAGTATATGAATAGGAAGGGTTTGGAGGGATATGGGCTAGGTGCTGGCAGGTGGGACTAGATTAGGTTGGGATATCTGGTCAGCATGGACGGATTGGACTGAAGAGTCTGTTTCCATGCTGTACATCTCTATGACTCTATGTCCCTAAAGAACAAAGCCACAATTTATCTTGGATCATCAGGCTGCACTATTTGCAAACTTCTGTGCCTCTTGGCCCACTCCCATTTTATCATTGTTCCTTTACTCAGCAAGCCTCACACATTCTATCCAGACCAGGGAAAAGTTTTACATTTACAAAGTCTGGGACAAAGGCACTGGATTGACAGGAGTTCAATGAACCTGTTTGTTCAGTGACTGTAATTAATGTCAATCTCTGTGGGCCCTAACTGAGTCTCTGGATGGATTCCTCCTTCTATTAATAAATGAGTCTCAGCTGCAACGTTCCTCGAAACAGGGAGAGATGACAGATCAGAATCTGAGGAGAGCAGACTGCAATGTTACCACAATGGGCCGGAGTCTCTCTGGGACAATTGACTATTTTTCTGCAAATTATCACCAAATGTATTTGGAACGTCGGATCCGAGACATACTTTGGATTATTCAACACATTTACTATCCGACTCTCGCTGCTGTTGGTATTCCTAGTAAGTATCTCTGTCTGGCTAGTAATTCTGTGAATCATGATGTAACTTTATTACAATTCTTCTCATTTCCTATTCTCCAACTTTCATCTTTTAGGATGGGTTTCCTACACTGACATGCACACACTCACTCTGCCTTTCCTGCAAGCACACCTTTCAATTTATGGAGAGAATCTGTATTGCAGAATTATATTTTATTTTGCTCAAAAAATGCATAACCTATAATCAATCCATGTAAGATGCTGTAAATCTCACTTTAGAATTACAACCAGTCAGACAGACTTTAACCTCACACCTTTAATGCATTGTCTGAGCTGACACCTTTTGTTGGAGAATCTGAATTTATCTTGAGAATGTGACTTAAAAGGAGTTTGTGATTTACCTAATAATGAAGTGAAGTTAGGAAACCCATTCTAAAAAAATGAAAGACTTAATCTGAGATTGATTAAGATATTTGAGCCACATGACACTGAAATCTTTTGCAAAGATTTCTGCATCTTATAGTCCTGCTCCATAACCACCTGATGAAGGAGCAGCGCTTCGAAAGCAAGTACGTCCAAGGAAACCTGTTGGATTATAACCTGGTGTTGTGTGATTTTTAACTTTGGAAACATTTCCAGGTTGAGGTCCTGTTGTCCCTGCTCTGCCCAACTGCCCAGTCCATTGATATCCTCCTGCAGGTTACAGATACCCTCCTCACTTTTTACCAGCCTTCCGAGTTTCATGCCATTTGTGAACTTCTTTATCATATTCCCCTGAATTTAAGTCTAAATCATTCATCTACAAAACAGGCAGCAAGCTCCAAGCACCGTGCTCTGTGAAACCCCACTGATATCAGACTTTGTGTTAGAGAAACATTCCTTAACCATTCCCCTCTCCCTCCTGCCTCTCAGCCAGTTTTACATCCAGCAGGTCACTTTACCTGGGATCCCATTGGCTCTTACTGTCTTGACCAATCTGCATGAAGGACTTTACCAAAAGCCTTGCTGAAGTCCATGTAGACCACATCAAATGTACTGCCCTCATCAACACGTCAGGTTACCACCTCAAAAGGTTATCAAACACAAACTTCCTGTAACAAACCCTGTGTCTGAGTAATTATTCTCTCTTCAGGTGCAGATATAGTCTCCCTGCCCTGTCCTTTTGGTCCCCTTTGTTGATGTATTTCTCTTGCAGCTGCGAGACTGAAAGGGAACCGAGATTGTCGAGCTTGCTGTTCTGAAACCACGTTGGGAATTGGGGGCAGATGCCTTAAGCCAGTGTCTGCAGCCTGACAAGGCCACATGGGGAAATCCTTTTCCAATGCAGGGAGGCTTAGCTGGGAGACACCTCGCCAGTTATGGCAATCTCTGCAGTTGCTCTTGTTCATGTACAGGGTCACAATCCTTGCATCACACACTCCCTGTGGAAATGTCCCCCCCTCCAGAAGAAACAGAGAGGTTAGTGCAGAAGCTGCAGGAGTGGGGGTTTCTGTGCTTGATGAGGACAGTCAAATCTGACTGGAGCTTTGTCCATGAGTGTGTGTCAATAGCTTTGCTAAAGCCCTCCACTTTTGGTTTGATTCCCAGCTCTGAGGTAACAGGGAGGCTTTTTAATGGTGTCTAGAGCTTCCTCAGTGACAATGTTCTCCCTGCGTTATAGCTCAAGGCGAGGATCTCCCCATCTCTCCAACTATTTGTTACAGAGGGTGATGATCTCTCCTGCCTTTGTTTCAGGTCGAGCTGTTTCTTTTCCTCATGCATCTTTCACCTTCCCCATCCCTTCATCCGTACATTTCCCTGTGATGGAGTAGCTGTGGATATTCCTGCAGGGTAAGGAATGTTATTATTGGATCGTTGCTCAGCATTCTCTTGGACTGTACTTCAAATGGTTCTTTCTGAATTCTCACTCAGATCTCTCTTGTAATCGATGAGAGTGGAACTTTTGCCTTCAATGACAGGCTCTGTCACAGTAATGTTAGCCTCAAACCTGTCTGTGATGTTCCAGTGTTGCTCCTTGTCTGTTCAGGGTGTGGTTTTATAGATGATGATGTCTCACAGAATGTGCCATTTCACTTCTGCTCTCTGAGTGGGAATGCTGCAAAGTGCCTTTTAGTCAAGTTGTGGAAAAGTTGCTTTTAAATTGAGAAAGTAGTGTGTCTGATGTTAACATGAGGGCAATGTTTCTGCTTTGAATGAAAAAGACCTTCAAGAGCTGTATAGTTAATTTGATCCATATCAGAGAGATGTGTGTCTCAAAGCACAAAATATTTCTGTTTTTCAGCTCCTCCTGAGTGTTCCCTTTTGGTTTTCAGGGCTGCCCTTCCATTCTCGCTAACTCCTTTATTAATTGATGCAGTCACCGTGTGGCATTACCTTCTGTGTTTGTCTTCATGGATATTTTCATTCATAAACAGAACTCAGGAAACTTATTAATATTATCAATAACCACAGTGTTAACCCACAATAAAGCCACAATATTTCGGGAAAACATTCATTTCCTGGATGGGTGCTGTAGTCAAATTGACACTAAACAAAAGCCATAAGTTTGCAAAATGTACTTCCCCAAAATAAGTTACACATAATTCACGGGACACAAAAAGCTACAACAATAAACATGCTTCCTGCAGACTGAAGGAGTGACCGTTCATGTGTTTCCACACATAGTCACAAAGTTGGAATAGGTTTTAAACCAATTTGTTGCTACCTACTTTTACTGAGATGTGAGAACATAAATATTTATTTGTTTATTTATTATTCAATCAAATAAAAATATCAGATGTCAATTTCTGATTTAAATATAACAATTGGCTCCATCTACATGACAATATAATCTACTGAAATTCTCCCAAAGAGAAGGCCACATACGCTCAGGGACTAAAGCTAGAAATACAGTTTACTTGCAAGCAATTCATCAGCTCAGTGACTTTGTCTTACCCTCATTCCTAGTTCGTGGCGGTTTCTTTTGTTAACAGATCTGAATCCAATCTCTGTTGTTTGCAAAGTCCCCCGTCTCCCACTTCACTTGCAACCTCTCTCTCTCGACCACCCCCTTGAAGTTTTTATTCTCTTCCTCTCTCTCTCTTTCCAATCTTGCTCTCTCTCTATCTCTCTGTCTCTCTCTCTCTCTCCCTCCCACTGTCTTGCAGTGTCAATCTCTTGCTTCCACCCCCCTCCTTCCTGTCTAACCTGTTATCATGTGACCTCTCCATGTTCCCTCTCCCACTGGGTTCCCATTGTCCCCTGAGACCCATTGTAGCCTCCCCATAACATCCCAATCCCCTCAAGGCCTCATTGTCTCCTCCCAGGTTCCTTGCAGTTTCCTTCTTGCCTTTACACCACCCCTTGACCTGTCTGCAATGACAGGCTTGGCTCCTCCCTCTGGCTCTCCCTACCAGATCTTTCTTCCATCCACCTGTTACTAGCCCACAGGCCACCTTCCCTCACAGAGAACCTTCCTGTTCACACTTACCTTGCTGCATGCTTCCCCCGCCTTCAATAGAGTGATAGAGTCATAGAGATGTACAGCATGGAAACAGACCATTCGTTCCAACCCATCCATGCCGACCAGATATCCCAACCCAATCTAGTCCCATCTGACAGCACCCGGCCCATATCCCTTAAAACCCTTCCTATTCAGAGACCCATCCAAATGCCTCTTAAATGTTGCAATTGTACCAGCCTCCACCACATCCTCTGGCAGCTCATTCCATACACGTACCACCCTCCGGGTGAAAAAGTTGCACCTTAGGTCTTTTTTATATCTTTCCCCTCTCACCCTAAACCTATGCCCTCTACTTCTGGACTCCCCGACCCCAGGGAAAAGACTTTGTCTATTTATCCTATCCATGCCCCTCATAATTTTGTAAACCTCTATAAGGTCACCCCTCAGCCTACGATGCTCCAGGGAAAACAGCCCCAGCCTGTTCAGCCTCTCCCTATAGCTCAAATCCTCCAACCCTGGCAACATCTTTGTAAATCTTCTCTGAACTCTTTCAAGTTTCACAACATCTTTCTGATAGGAAGGAGACTAGGATTGCACGCAATATTCCAACAGTGGCCTAACCGATGTCTTGTACAGCCGCAACATGACCTTCCAACTCCTGTACTCAATACTCTGACCAATAAAGGAAAGCATACCAAACGCCTTCTTCACTATCCTATCTACCTGCGACTCCATTTTCAAGGAGCTATGAACCTGCACTCCAAGGTCTCTTTGTTCAGCAACACTCCCTAGGACCTTACCATTAAGTGTATATATCCAGCAAGATTTGCTTTCCCAAATGCAGCACCTCACATTTATCTGAACTAAACTCCATCTGCCACTTCTCAGCCCATTGGCCCATCTCATCCAGATCCTGTTGTAATCTGAGGTAACCCTCTTGTTTCACTCTTGCATTCATCATTGATAGGCACATCAGTAAACCTATCAGCAGCACGGATGGCCATACATAGCCTGTGATTGATGGAGCAGCTGCTCTCCATTCTCACCCACTTCTGGTTACTCTCGGAACATGATAAACAGCACAACTGCTATCTCATCCAGCATTCTTTTGACAAGTGTTGGATGCATTTCATCTGAACCAGGGACATGTCAGCCATTGATTCTGAGAATTTCCTGAGCAACATTTCATCATGTAATTGTGTCTAATTCATCCCTTCCTTTCAACTTGTTATTCATACTCATTTCTAGAATGTTATTTGAAAGACAGGCACAAAATATATGTTCGACGAATCCACTGTTTCTTTATGTCCCATTATGATGTCATTACTGGATACAATAACACATTTGAAAATCTCAATACGCCCTGTAACTTATTAACTGTATCTATAATAAGGTGTAACTTTACGCTTGGCTTAACATAACGTGTTCTTGTTTATTTTCCTTTCTCATAGTTAACACAGTGACAATAGTGATTCTGTCACAGAGAAAGTGTGATCTTTCTAAATGTGTCACTCGCTACCTGGTGGCCATGGCAGCAGTGGATGTATTGCTTATCATTATTGATCTGATATTGAGGCACATTCCAATTATTTATAGAAATGAATTTACATTTCTGCAGACCATCCCTGTGTGTAACATCCACGCCATCCTGGTTTTTGCAGCTATGGACTGCTCTGTCTGGTTCACTGTCGCTTTCACCTTTGATCGATTTGTGGCCATTTGTTGTCAAAAGATGAAAGACAACTATTGCACTGAGAAAACAGCAGCCGTGGTTCTGGGAACAATAACTGTGCTCAGCTGTTTAAAGAACATTTCCTGGTATTTTATGTTAACACCTTGGTATAAGCTGAGGAACCAGCCCTGGTTTTGTTTGGCTAAAAGGTATGTTATGTTATCGCGAGTCTGGGGATCGATTGAGCTTATTCACTACATTCTGACCCCAGTGCTCCCATTTGTTCTGGTTCTGCTGCTCAATGCTCTCACTGGGAGGTACATTTTAGTGGCCAGCAGAGCCCGCAGGAGACTCCAGTCTGACAGCAGGGGACAGCATTCCAAGGACCGACACTTGGAGAGCCGAAGGAAATCCATCATTTTAATGTTTGTTATCTCAGGGAATTTCATCCTGTTATGGTCAATGTTTGTGGTGTATTCTTCATGGAGACGATTGTATCGGTTGGGTTATAAGGCTGTAATTTTACATTACTTTGTACGAGATATAGGATTCATTCTTCAGCTCCTGAGTTGCTGCACAAACACGTGTATATATTCCGTGACCCAGACTAAGTTCAGAGAACAGCTGAAGAACATGATAAAACAGCCTTTTGCTCAATTTGTAATATTTATGAAATGATGCAATGGATTGATGTATTCTGGGATCACAATTGAACACTCCAGGCCCCTTAGGTCAGTGATAAAGACACAGTGAGGTCAGTCTGCTCTCCCTGATGTCTGTGAGACACACAGAGTAGGTTCAGTCAACACTCCCCATGATCCCTGAAACAGACACAGTACAATCGATCAGACCTTCCTGAATCAGTGAGACAAACACAATGCTTTCCCTGGGTAAATGACAAACGTTGGCCCCTATAGACACTGTGCATCACTCCTTATGTTGAATAAGAGTCATAGAAAATGGAAACAGACCCTTCAGTCTAACTCATCCACGCCAACCATCTTCCCAAACTAAACTATTCCCACCTGCCCGCACTTGGCTCATATCCCTCCAAACCTTTCATATTCATGTACATATCGGAATGTCTTTTAAACCTTGTAACTGTACCTCCACCCACCACTGTCTCTGGCAGTTCATTCCACACATGAACCACACTCTGTGTAAACAAATTACCCCTCATGTCCTTTTGAAATCTTTCTCCTCACACCTTAAAAGTATGCCCCCTAATTTTGATCTCCCCCCAAGAAAAGTCCATTGTCATTCACCTTGTCTCGGTCCCTCATGATTTTCTAAACCTCAATAACGTCACGCATCAACCTCCTGTGCTCCAGTGAAGAAAGGTCTCCGTCTCTCCAGTCTACTTTGATATCTCAAACACTCCATTCCCGGCAACACCCTGGTAAATCATTACTGAACCCTCTCCAGTTTAACAATATCCTTCCTGCAACAAGGCAACAGGAACTGCACACAGTCCTCCAGAAGGGACCTCACCAACATCCTGTACACAATCAATATAACGTTCCACACTCAGGAGCAGATATCCCTGTGTAAAGATCCTGAACTGCACTTAAAATAATCCAGCAAATATCTCTATAATTGTCAACACGGATGAAACTTTACGTGATTACAGTGCATAACAAAAAGCAAAATTATGATATAAAATGGCGACAGCAAATGTTACTGAAATCATTGCAGCAAATATTGTTTAACATGCTCACAACAAAGAACATTTAAACTGCTCACTCTGTGTAATATTTAAAAGACAGGGATGACAGTCACTGATGTGACCCCATCTGAACTCGCTCCTTCCTTCTCAGAGGCAATTCAGCATCAGCAGCAAATGCTGACTTTCCCGATGATACCCACATCGTGTGAATGAATGTCTGTGTAAACATTCTTGAAGAATTGACACAAATAAAAACTGATATAAGGCATCATAGTGATATTCAGTTCCATGTTTTAAACTTCGTGTACCACAAATAATACCTGATAAAATAAGAGCAAGTACTTGGTGAAATATTATTTGATAGTCATTTGATATTACAGAACTTGAGCATTGCAGGAAAAGACATTTTGTCAGAGCTTATGTTTTACACACATTAGGGTAATTTGCAAGAATACAGTTGAACAGGAACATTGATACTCTACAAGGGAAGAGTGCTGATTGCTTGGCAAGTAGACTCTAATGGAGACATTGCTGTCAAAATGCACCAATCACTGATTGATAGTTGACCCCCGGGGTTTGTTTAAATTTTAAACCAAGTAATTTGACTCTGATTAATTACAGCATTGCTCTATAAATAAAGAGACTGGGAATGGCTGTGTGCTTTTTGCTGAATTCGAACAGAGTTAATGAATGTTTCTACTCTTTTCATCTGCAAAGCACAGGTTTCTGTGTATTCAACTTTGTATCTTCCAGTATGCACAAGTATCCTACACTGTGAGCCCAACTGACAATCCTAACTTACATATAAACATATGAAACTGGAGCAAATATAGACTATTTGGCTCCTCAAGTCTATCTGTGTGCGTATGTGCAATGTTAAGTCCCACTAATGTCCCACCAAACTTCTAACTTAACATCAATGTATCTGTTTTATGGGATGGTGTTCAATTAAAAAAAAGATAAGCACTGCAGACGCTGGAAATCAGAAACAAAAGCAGAAATTGCTGGAAAAAACTCAACAGGTCTGGCTGCATCTGTGGGGTGAAAACAGAATCATCGTTTTGGGTGAATGACCATTCTTAAAAACTGATTGCTGATGACAAAAGGTTCATATTTATGCTGAAGGTGGGCTGGGTAGGGAGCTGTGATAGGGCCCATGGAGGGAGAGAGAGAGAGAGAGAGAGAGAGAGAGAGAGAGAAAGCAATCAAAGGTCTGTGTAAAAGTCAGTCTGGGAGAGTGGATAGCTGCTAATGGGGATCATGACAGGCTGACACTGGGTTGCATGTGGTCGTATCCTGTTAGGAAGCGATGCCAAAGAGGATCAGCCAAAGACTGTTCCAAACCTTGCTTTTGTGTGGGCCAGTCACCCATTTGCCCAGCTCAGTTTGGAGGCAATGTCAATGATACTCCGGCTTCCCCAGTGAGATACAACATTTTCATACTTTTCATGTTGCAATAATTACAAGCAACGTTGATGTCAGTGTTCCTTCTCCCTTAATCTATACTTCCAATCCTGTGAAACACCTGATCAATGATGGACATCTCAATGGACAGCTTTAGGTTCACAAGATCTCAAGGTATTTACCGGACATCGTTTTCATCGGGCTTTGGGTTCTCACAACATACCCCATTGATCTACATTCCAAAGTTAATGGTTATAGTCTTTCTCAGACATGTCCCAGACTTGCATATCTCAAAGGGCGCCTCGAGTCCTGTTATTCATTGTAGTCATTGATATCTCTATTAAGTTCTGTTCCTCATCTTGTATTTCCCCCTAGCTTCACCACCAGAGATACAAAGAAATGTTAATTCCTACTAATTGCTGTAAGATTCATAATCTTAGTTCTGGAATACATTTAGTTAGATGTGAAGTTGTATGTTCTCACCTGTTGTTAGAATTCCTTCGCTAATACGTGTTGAGCAGTTTCTTTCTCTCCATGTTATAACTGCCTATCACTTAAGCACCTTTTAAATTCTGCTATACAGTTTACTAACCTGATTACTTGACAAACAAAAGGATATTATTTCTTATTAATTGTTCTAAAAGTTGTACTATCATTTCCAATAAAGTTATTTGATTAGACGTAGTGCTGGAATTCTTTCGCCATTGAGTTGCGAGCAGTTTCTGACCCACTTGATCTTGGATGGTCCAATAAACATGGCCCCTCTCTCTTACAGCGGCACTATAGCTCATTCTAGTCACATCCTGTCATCTGGGAAGGAATTTACTGACCCTACTCTAAATATTTCGACTCTAACTCTTTGACCTAAGAAGGCAACATTTATGTCATTAATAAGACGACAAACTCAATCACACTCCATCAATGTGGGGTCATGTTTTTCTTTCATATGTTTGTGAAAATCTTCAAGCTGTCTCTTACAGATATCTGCAGTTGTTATGTTTCCAGAACCCCCTGCATGTTAATTTGTAAGATTCTTTGTTTAGCACAGACCCGTTACCTTGGGTTATCTCTGTGCTACGCTATGACCTCACTTTAATGCTGGACCAGGCAAGCTAACTGTGCTATTGCAGCCATATTTATACCGACGGACAGACATTTTGTGCCATAACTGACAATGGGATGCCTGAACAAAAATACAGCCCATGTGATGACAGTGCCCAATGTGTTGGGTGTTTGGATAAGGACATTGGAGAAAGCGCTCAAGTCCGAAATTTGTTGAACTCACTTCAGAGTCCAGAAATCTGCAGGGTCCCCAAGCAGAAATGTGTTCTCCCAGTTCACACTGAGCTTCAGTGGAGCACCGCAGCAAGCCCAGGATACACGTGTTGGCCAGGGAAATGCAGTGGTGTGAAAAAGTGGCAGAAAGCGCAGGACCATTTCTATGGACAGCATGTAGGTGTTCTGTGAAGTTGTGAACCAGTCCACGCTTCATCTCCCCAGTGTAGAGGAGACCACATTGTGAGCAGCGAATAAATTGAGTGAAGTGCTGCTTCACCTTGAAGGTGGGTATGGGACTTTGGAGAGTGAGGACTGAGGGAGTAAAGGGACTAGTGTTGCAGGGGAAGGTGTCATGTGGGTGTGGGGAAGTTTTGGGAAAGGAGGAGGGTTAGACCCGCTTGTCCCAGAGTGAATTGTCCCTGTGGAAGGCTGAGAAGGGAGAGAAAGGGAAAAAGTGTCTGGTGGTGGTATCTGCTAGAGGGGGTGGAAATGGCAACTAATGATCCTCTGGCTGTGGATGCTGGATGGGCGGTAGGTGAGGACAAGGGGGTCTCTGTCAGTGTTGTGGGAGGTTTTGTCACATCCTCTAAGAATTCAAGAAGAATTGTGAGGCAACACCTGCCCCTCACAAAGCCATGCTGACTATCTCGAGTCAAACTACGCTTTTCCAAATAATCATAAATCATATTTCTCAGAATCCTCTCCAACAATTTGGCTACTACCGACATAAGACTGACTGGTCTGTAATTCCCAGGATTATCCCTAGTCTCTTTCTTCAACAAGGAAACAACATTTGACACTTTCCAATCATCTGGTACGACCCCAGGGTCAGTGAGGATACGAAGATCATCACCAAAGATGCAGCAATCTCTTCCCTCACTTCCCGTAGTAAACGTGGGTATATCCCATCTGGCCCAAGGGACTTATGTATCCTCATCTTTTTCAAAATTTCCAGTACATCCTCCTTCTTAACATCAGCCTATTTGAGCATATCAGCCTGTTTCAGGCTGTCCCTTTTGCTAGCAAATACCGATGCAACGTATTCATTAAGGACCTCCCCTACCTCCTCCGATTCCAGGCACAAGTTCCCTGCACGATCCTTGATTGGCCCTGCGCTCACTCTGACCATCCTCTTGTTCCTCACATAAGTGTAGAATGCCTTAGGATTTTCCTTAATCGTACCCATCAAGGCTTTTTCATGCCCCCCTCTCGTTCTCCTAAGTCCATTCTTCAGTTCCTTCCTGGCTACCTTGTCACCTTCTAGAGCACTGTCTGACCCTTGCTTCCTTAACCTTCAGTAGTCATGATTTGCCTTGGAGCCTTGGAGAGTGAGGACGGAGGGAGTAAAGGGACTCGTGTTGCAGGGGAAGGTGCCATGGGGTGTGGAGAACTTTTGGGAATGGAGGAGGGTTGGACTAGTTTGTCCCAGAGTGACAAGGCTCCACTACTTGCCTTTGAACAACCACCAAACCTCAAACAGATCGTTGTTTGTAGCAAGCTGCCGGCTCTCAGGACACCTCCATACAACCCTGTCATGGGAGGCGCTGCAAGACGTGTCAGAGTATGGACATAGATACCACCATTACGTATGGGGACACCTCCCACCTTGTATATGGCAGGTACTCATGTGAGTCAGCCAACGTTGTCTATCTTATACGTTGCAGGCAAAGATGCCCGGAGGCATGGTACACTGGGGAAACCGAGCAAAGGCTACGACAACGGATGAATGGGCACCACACAACAATCAACAGGGAGGAGGGTTCCCTCCCAGTTAGGGAACATTTCAGTGGTCCAGGACATTCAGCCTCAGACCTTCGGGTGACCATCCTCCAAGATGGCCTTCAGGACAGGCAGCAGAGAAAAGTGGCCAAGCAGAGGCTGATAGCTAAGTTCGGTACCCATAGGGAGGGCATCAACCGGGACCTTGGGTTCATGTCACATTACAGGTGACCACCATTGCACTATACACATACACAGATACTCCTACACACACACATTCTCACACACACACAGGCACTCCTATACACACGGACACACATACACACAGACGCACACACAGACGCACACACAGACGACCACACACACACTCCCACACTCACACATGCACCCCCTCACAGACTTAAGACACTCTGCACTCACTACACACACACATATACTTTCTCACACTCACAACCCCCAACCCAGACAGACACACACAGACAGACAAAGCCCCACATGCACACATATATTTTGTGGGGTGAATTTGTACTTGCAGAGTTACATTGTACTTTGCTCAAAAGCTGCATGCATTCATGTAGAACTCTGAGCTCAAAAACTGCATGAATTTATGTAAAACTCCGTTATCTCACTTTTTAGATTAGAATCAATCTAAACATCATGGCATAGACAGAGAACACAGGGGGCTAACACCTTCAACATATTGTCTAGCTATCACCATTCATTGTTAACAGCTAACCCGAGAATGCACCTTTTTTTAAAAAAAGGTTTTGTGATTTACACATGAAAGAATGAAACTATCACTATATTCTAACAGATGAAAGGCCTAACAGACAATCAATTTTTCAATGTATAATTTCAGTTACATCACACTGTAAATTTTTGCTATAAATTCTGTGTGTTAGGATTGAGCCCTCCACTACCACCTGATGAAGGAGAATCACTCCGAAAGTTAATGTGCTTCCAATTAAACCTGTTGGACTTAACCTGGTGTTGTGTGATTTTTAACTTTAACCTTCAGGAAGCTTCCTTACTCCTCTTGATAGATGCTACACATTGCTTGACATCTAAGGTTCCTTCTCCCTACCATCCCTTCCTTGCCTCAACTGGACAAACCTATCCAGCACTTACAGCAAGTGCTCCCTAAACGACCTCCATATTTCTGTCATGCATTTCCTGAGAATATCTGCTCCCAATTTCTGTTCCACAGTCCCTGCCTAATAGCATTGTAATTTCCCCCTCCCCTAATTAAATGCTTTCCCATACTGTCTGCTCCTATCCCGTTCCATGTCTATAGTAAAGGTCAGGGAGATGTGATCACTATCACCCAAATGGTCTCCTACCAAGAGATCTGACACCTGGCATGGTTCGTTGCTAAGCACCAAATCCAACATGGCCTCCCCTCTAGTTAGCTTATCTACATAGTGCATCAGGAACCCTTCCTGAACATACCCGACAAAAACTGCTCCAACAAAATTATTTGAACTAAGTACATTCCATCAATATTAGGGAAGTTGTAGTTACCCATGACAACAGCCCTGTTACTTCTGCACCTTTCCAGAATTTGCCTCCCAATCTGCTCCTCCGTGTCTCTGTTGCTATTGAGGAGCCTGTAGAAAACTCCCGAGAAAGTGACTGCTCCTTTCTTGTTTCTGACTTTTTCATTCATCCAAACTCAATAGACCAACTCTCCTCGAAGGCCTCCCTTTCTGTAGCTGCGATACTATCCTTGATTAGTAATGCCACTCCATCACCCCTTTTATCTCGTTCCCGATTCCTTTTGAAATATCTAAATCCCCGGAACATCCAACAACCGTTCCTGCCTGTGATATCCAAGTCTCCGTAATGACCACAACATCACAGCTCCAAGTACTGATCCATGCTCTAAGTTCATCCAGACACTTCTTGTTTTAAAATAGACACCCTTCAACCCATCACACCGACTGCAACTTTACCGACCAACTGTCTATGCCTCCTCGCAGACTCTCTGCACGCTGTGTCTGCCTGTTCACCAGCGAGCCCATCCTCTGATCTGTAGCTCTGGTTCCCATCTCACTGCCAAACTAGTTTAAACCCTCCTGAAGAGCTCTAGCAAACCTCCCACCCAAGATGTTGATGCTTCTCCAGTTCAGATGCACGCCATCCTCCGACATTCCCCAGAACGTATCCCAATGATCCACATTTCTAAAGCCCTTCCCCCTACACCAGCTCTGCAGCCACATGTTCAGCTGCACTTGCCGTCTGTTCCCAACCTCTCGAGCCTTTAGCTCCGACAGTAATCCTGGGATTATTACTCTGCTGCTCCTGCATTTCAACCTAATTCCCTGCATTCACTTTTAAGGACCTCATCCCTTTCGCTCCTGATAACAAGACAATAGCTCTCTCTAGTCAGAAAACAACAAATATCTCCAGCATTTCACTGAAACCATGCAAATTCAACAAAATGCCTTTAAAAATAATATTCCAAAATGGATGTTGCCAGGTTTAGAGGATTTGAGCTATAGGGAGAGGCTGAATAGGCTGGGGCTGTTTTCCCTGGAGCATCGGAGGCTGACAAGTGATCGCATGGAGGTTTATAAAATCATGAGGGGCATGGATAGGATCAGTAGACAAAGTCTTTTTCCTGGGGTAGGGGAGTCCAGAACTAGAGGGCACAGGTTTAGGATGAAAGTTTAAAGGTATAAAAGGGACCTAAGGGGCAACCTTTTCATGCAGAGGGTGGTGCATGTATGGAATGAGCTGCCAGAGGGAGTAGTGGGAGCTGGCACAATTACAGCATTTACAAGGCATCTGGATGGGTCAATGAATACAAAGGGTTTAGAAGGAAATGGGCCAAGTGCTGGCTAATAGGACTAGATTAGGTTAGGGTAACTGCTCGGCATGGACGGGTTTGACCAAACAGTCTGTTTCCCTGCTGCACTTGTCTGTGACTCTATGTTGGTATAGATGGATGTCGTGCCTGGCGAGTAAGGAACAGTATGAAACTTTGTGGAACTATTAACAAACATCCTGAATTCTGACCTTATGATGGAGGGATTGTCCATGATGAAGCAGCTGAAGATAACTGAGCCTGGACACTTCCCTGAGGAACTCCTGCAGTGATGTCCTGGAGCTGAGGTGAATACAGCTACTCATTCATTCAATGTCACAAGCTTCACACATTGTCTCAATCAAACTGCACACATTCACTCCATGGATCAAACTGCACGTGTTAATTCAATGAGTAAAGCATCTCTCATTCATTCAATGTGTCAAGCTCAACGCTTCCATTCAATTATACAAACTGCTTGTGGCTTTGAACGTTTGAGAGAACCTCTACTCATTGTATAATCATATGCAGTCTGTTTCATTGAATGAATGAGTGCAGTAGGATTCACTAAATAAGTGAGTTTGTTTGTTCCTTTGTAATAAGGAACATGGATTGATTCATTGAATCGATGATTGTAGTTTGATTCAATGATTCAATGAATGCAGTTTGTTTCCTTAACGAAAACGGTGAGTTTGACACATTGAATGAATGAGAGAAGCTCAACCCATTGAATTAAGAATGGCAGTTTGGTGCATGTAGTTAACGTGTGCAGTTTGATAGAGACAATGCGTGAAACTTGTGCCATTGAATGAATGAGGGTTGATCTACTCATTGACTTGAACGTGAGCAGCTTCTTTCATTGAATGAACGTAGGAATAAGGGAGCTACGTTTGTTCCATTGAAACAAGGAATAAAGTTTGATTCATTTAACCAATGATTGTAGTTTGATTCAATAATTGAAAGAATGCAGTTTGTTTCATTGAATGAAAGCGTTCGGCTTGATTCATTAAACGAATGAGAGTAACTCTACTCATTGAATTGAGAAGTGCAGCCTCTTTCATTGAATGAACGTATGCAGTTTGGTTCACTAAATTATGGAGATAGGATTATTCCATTGAAGCAAGGAATACGGTTTCATTCATTGAATCAATGATCATAGTTTGATTAAATGATTCAATGAATGCAGTTTGTTTCATTGAATGAAAGAGTTAAGCTGGACCCATTGAATGAATGAGAGAATCTCTCCTCATTGAATTATCATGTGCAGTCTGTTTCATTGAATGGATGAGTTCAGTAGGATTCACTAAATAAGTGAGTGACGTTTGTTCCATTGAATCAAGGAATATGGTTTGATTCATTGAATCCATAATCGTAGTTTGATTCAATGATTCAACGAATGCAGTTTAACTAATTGAATGGAAGCGTTGAGCTTGACACATTGAATGAATGAGAGAAGCTTTACTCATTGAATTAACGCGTGCAGTTTGATCCATGGAGTGAATGTGTGCAGTTTGATTGAGACAATGTGTGAAGCTTGTGACATTGAATGAATGAGTAGCTGTATTCATTGAATTGTCAAATGCAGTTTGCTTCATGAACTAAATGTGTGCAATTTGTTTGATTGAATCAATGCGTTAAGCTTGTTGCATTGAACAAATGAGAGTATCTCTACTCATTGAATTATCATGTTCAGTCTGTTTCATTGAATGGACGAGTGTAGAAAGATTCACTAAATAAGTGAGTGACGTTTGTTCCATTGAAACAAGGAATAAGGTTTGATTCAATGATTCATGGAATGCAGTATGTTTCATTAAATGAAAATGATGAGCTTGACACATTGAATGAATGAGATTAGCTCTACTCATTGAATTAAGACGGGCAGTTTGGTTCATGTCGTGAACGTGTGCAGTTTGATAGAGCCAATGCGTGAAACTTGTGCCATTTAATGAATGAATGAGAGTAGCTCTACTCATTGAATTGACAAGTGCAGCCTCTTTCTTTGAATGAGTGCCTGATAAAGGGCTTTTGCCCGAAACATTGATTTTCCTGCTCCTCGGATGCTGCCTGATCTGCTGTGCTTTTCCAGCACCTCTTTAATCCAGAATGATTGGAGATAGTCAACATGGTTTTGTGCAAGGGAAAGTGTGTCTCACAAACTGGGTTGAATTTTTGAGGAAGTAATTAAAAAGATTGATGAAGACAGAGCAGGAGATATTGTTTACTTGGACTGAAGTAAAGCCTTCGACAAGGTTCCACATGGTAGACTGATTGAAGATGGTTCACATGGGATGTAGGGTGGGCTTGCCAATTGGACACAAACTTGGAATACACGTTTTTTCAGGAACTCAGGAGCTGGAGAACGAATCCTCATAAAAAGTGGTGTAAAAACACAGCTTATACCCCAATCGATACATGCGTCTCCACATAGAATACACCAGAAACATTGACCATAACAGGATGAAATTCCCTGAGATAACAAACATTAAAATGATGGATTTCCTTCGGGTCTCCAAATGTCGGTCCTTGGAATGCTGCCCCCTGCTGTCAGAGTTTCACTCTTAAAGAGGACCATTCGTTATTTCCACTTCCTAATATATTCGGACCAGCATTGTAACAGATGGCTACACACACACACACACACACACGCATGCACACACACACACACACACACACACTTGTACATATATAGTTACCAAACGTCACACGCATAGATAACTATGCACAAACACAGATCACGGTGCACACATGCACACAGATATCTGTACATGTAGAGATAACAATACACACTCCCTGGCATGCACACATATATAGACCAGCATACACACACACAGACACATATAGATACATATAGATTTGAGGAGCTAACTGGTCTACTTTTGCTCCTGTTTTGTATGTTTATATGTACGTTAGGATTGTCAAGTGGATTCACAGTGGAAGATACTTTTGCATACTGGAAGATACATAGTTTAATATACAGAGCCCTGTTCTTTGTTGATGAAAAAATCATGTACATGCAGTAAACCTGTTTCAATTCAAACAATATAGACCCCAGCCATTTGTTAAGGGCAATGCCCTAATTAGTCAGAGTCAATCTACTTGGTTTAAAATTTAAACAAAGCCTGGAGGTCAACTATCAATCATCAGCAATAAACAGTATCAAGGTTCCCATTGAATTGTATTCTTGCAGATTGTTCTGATGAGTGTCAGAGATAAAAACTCAAACAGACATCATTTTCCACCAATACTCAAGTTCAGTACTACCAAATAACAATCAAATAATATTTTTCTTTCCCAAGTACTTTCCCTTATTTGTATCAGGTATTATTTGCAGGACATATATTTTAAAATATGTAAACTCAACATCACCAAGATGGTTTCGATCAGTTTTACCAGTGTCAACTCTGTTTACACAGACGTTCATTCACACGACGTGGGCATCATCGGTAAAGACGGTATTTGCTGCTGATGCCGAATTGCCTCTGAGAAGGAAGGAGCAAGTTCTAATGGGGTCACATCAGTGACTGTCATCCCTGTCTTTTAAATATTACACAGAGTGAGCAGTTTAAATGCTCCTTGTTGTGAGCACGTTAAACAATATTTGCTGCAATGATTTCAGTGACATGTACTGTAGCTATTCTATAATGTAACTTTGCTTTTCATTACGCACTGTGGAAACAAGCCCTTTAGCCCAAGCATCTTTGATGATGATTTTGGATTTTCCTATTTATAAATTTTATTCCTTTACTTGTCCTGGTACAATCCCATTTTGCTTTTCGTTTTCATCCCTTCTCCCATCTAATATCTCCTGTCTCCCGGGTTACCACAGATCTTTTCATTTGTTGTTCCTTCCTTTCCATGACTGGTTTAAATCCTGTTTCAGTACATTTCCCGTTCTGACAAAGGGTTAGCAGCCTGAAATGTTAACTCTGTCTCCCCTCAGGCACTGTCAGAGCTGCTGAGAATTTCCAGCATTTCCTGTTAGCTTTCTATCATTTTTTCTTTTCTTTCTTGAACTTACTGTAAAGATTTTTATCTTATACAAACTGATAAAACTTCTGACCATTGCTATCATGTCATTGTAAGTCTGAGGTCAATTACAAATACACACCATGTTGCCAGAGCTAATGGAAAGGGGCTTTCAGTTAAATTAGCTCCATAACCACATGAGTATAATGAGTGCTTTCACACATTTCACAGACTTGATTACATTTCCCACAGTAAAGACAAAGTGGTGACACTGAGCTGAGGGCAGTGGTCAGTTGTCACATTCACAATGGAACACCCGTCCTCAAGCTGCAGTCCTCAACCTTGTCCCTTAACTGCAGCCTATCGCTGCCTTTCCCTCAGGATATATGTTTAGTGCCTTACAAACCATTACTTTATACACAGTTTGCCACTTGGTTCTGTGTTATATTGAGTAAAGCTCTGTATCTACTCAATTAACTTGTTACCTAACTGTCCTTTCTGTGATAATACCCTGGTTTTGAAATCCATTTCCCCTTGCTGTTTATTTATTAAAATGACCAATTAGTGAGAGTACTATTCACTTGTCCCTCTTCATGACTGTTTTGGCTGTCCCAGTCTACAGTCGTTACTGGTTAAGATGCAGGTTGCGGCACAGTGGCTCAGTGGTTAACACCACTGCCTCACACTGGCAGGGACCCCTGTTTGATTCCACCTTTGGGCAGACTGTCTGTGTGGAGTTTGCACATTCTCCCCATGTCTGCGTGGGTTTCCTCTGGTTGCTCCAGTTTCCTCCCACATTCCAACGATGTGCTGGTGGGGTGAATTGGTCATGCTATATTGCATGTAGTGTTCAGGGATGTGTAGGCTCAGTGCATTAGCCAGGGGAAATCTCAGAGTAGGGGTATGGGTCTGGGTGTGATACTCTTTGGAGCGTCAGTGTGGACCTGTTGGGACAAATGGCCTGTTTCCTCACTGTAGGGATTCTAATTATAATTAAATCCATGTTCTATCAACATTGAAATAAAGGATCTTTACATCCGCTGAATTAATCATTTCCATCATCATTATACATCACATAACTTACACAAAATTGTAACTAATATTCAGTTGAGCAAATGCATCTCACTTCTGTGGCTACATTACATGTGGAATGCAGTTATATACTGAAGAAT
Organism: Chiloscyllium plagiosum; assembly: GCF_037043375.1. NCBI lineage: Eukaryota > Metazoa > Chordata > Chondrichthyes > Orectolobiformes > Hemiscylliidae > Chiloscyllium > Chiloscyllium plagiosum. The sequence goes on from NW_028270150.1 coordinate 96,658,695, forward strand.
ATGATCACCTTATTGTGACAGTGCTATGGTCAACTAAATCCTGCACTGAGCTACAGTGAACTCTGACAAGTATCAGATGTCTTGCCATCGATGACTCTTTGAAAACCTCTCCATTTACCACAGAATTGAGAAAGCATTCCAACTGTCAGATTGAGGTCACTCCAAACAGTTCCTGAGACTTCAGAGAAATGGACCATTCTGTAATTATTAACAGAAAGTTATGAAATGATCAACCTAAAGCAAAATACTGCAGGTGCTGGAAATCTGAAATAAGAACAGAAAAGGCTGGGAGTGCTAATGGAACAGCATTAACCTGAAATGTTCACTTATCTCTCCATAAGTTTAGCCTGATCCAATAAACTACTGAATATTGCTGTAAATTTGGACCACATGGTATCCTGTGAAAGAGAGTATGTTGAGCTTATGGTTTCAATTTCTGACAAATAATAAATTTTCAGGTTCCATTTGTAATAAATAATCAACTTGACAGTTGTTGGAGAAGGAGCCTTGGTCCGGTTGTGTTGAGACAATGAAGAGGGACTTGAATGATTATTGAAATCGAATCAATCTGCAGGGTAATGGGGAAAAGGCAAGTGCTCGCCACTGTGTCAACATGTATAGACAGCCCATGCAGATATGATGGGCTGAATGGCTTCCTTTTGACAACTGGGTGATTATTAAACCTGATCTCCCTTTTCCTTTCCTGGGTGTGTAGTCCACATGATGGATTGTGCTTCAGTAGAGGCTCTCCAGTGCTCACCAGGAGCTAACACAACAAACAGCTAAGGCACTGTATAAATTAATGGTCATGAAAATATCTTGTCAGTGGTAAATGGCTCCAATACTCGCCATGCCCTGAGTTGAACTGTTCAAGTACAGTTACAAAACTGGCAACCACCTCTTAATATAGGGATTTAAACAGATAAATCTAAAAGAGTAGAACAAATCAAATCCAGATAATTACCACCCCATCAGTCAGATAAGAATTAACAGCCACATATTGGAAAGTGTATGAAGAGTACTCCCGAGCTGCACTCCCTCAGCAATAACTAGTGCACTGGTGTTCAGTTCTGCAGGGTTGCTCAGCACCAGACCTCATAACAACAATTATCCAAACAAGGACAATGGAGCTGAACTCCTGAGGTGAGGTGAGAGAGACTGCACTTGACATTAAAGCAGTAAGTGACCAAGTCTGACCTGAAGGAAACCTAAAATGATGAGAAATGGGATGAACCTCTCATTGGTTGGAGTCATTCCTGGCACATTGGAGGATGGGTGTGGTTGTTGGAAGTCAGCCACCTCAGCTCCAGGACATCTCTGCAGGAGTTCCTCAGGGAAATGTCCCAGGCCCAGTTATCTTCAGCTGCTTCACTGTTGACAATCCCTCCATCATAAGGTCAGAATTCAGGATGTTTGTTGATTGTTCACAAAGTTTCATACCTTTCCTGCATCGTCAGATCCTATCGAAGAGTGTGGTGCTGAAAAAGCACAGCCGGTCAGGCAGAATCCAGGAGCAGGAGAATTGACATTTTGGGCATAAGCCCTTCATCAGGATTCCTGAAATGTCAAGTCTCCTGTCCTCACATGCTGCCTGACCCCCTGTGCTTTTCCAGCACCACACTCTTTGACTCTGATCTCCAACATCTGTCAGATACTAAATCCATGCGTAACAACATTTGAACAATATTCCGGCCTGAGCTGACAAGTAGCATTTGCTCCACACAAACATCAGGGATCTCCAAAAAGAGAGAATGTAACCATTTCTCTTCATATCAATGAATTCCCCAGTGTCAGCAACCTGGGGGAGGGGGTGAAGGGTTGCAATAGACCACAGTCTGATCTGGACCAGTCATATAAATGCCAGTGTTACAAGGCCATGTCAGAGATCAGTGTTTCTACAGTGCATACTTCATCTCCTGACTCCCCAGAGTCTGCCCACTATCTACAAAGGGCACATCATGAGTGTGAATGAATACTCCCCACTTGTCTGGGTGAGGTCTGTCCAACAACTCTCTATAAACTTGATAATAAAGCAGCGCACTTGACTGGCACCACATCCACAAATATTGCCAGCTTCCACCCTCACTGCACCCCAGCAGCAATGTGCAGCATGTGGAAGATGTGTAAGAGCCTGTTGATAGAATTTTCCAAAGAAGCGACTTCTACCATCTTAAATCAATAGGCCATCAGCTGCACAAGGAAGCTACCTCTGAGTAGGTATCAGAGGATAAAACAGATTGAGATAACCCTGTATTAGCCACCTTCATTGGATAATGATCAGGAGCAGGACATGTCACTAGGTACGAATGAAGGGGAACTTGGGCTGACCATTCCACCCTAATTCTGAATGATTCTGTAAAGATGAGGAACAGCAACCTGGACATTTCCGCCACCCCAATACAGGGTCACTGACCTCTGTTTCACTTCAGAAACTAAAGCATATCTCTCATGGTCTTTGTGATATTTCCTGCATTAGCTTGTTTACATTTCAATAACCTGTCAGGGTAGTGTCAATCTTCACATAATCTCTTACAAACTGCATTTCCTCATTTTCTGTTTCATCCCAAATATGAGTTCCTAATTAATGGCTGGTTTTTTGAATCCAGCAGATTACATGACAATGGGTATAAATACCTCAATACGTTTTCAAAAACAGGGACACACACAGAAATTACACAAAATACTCTGTGTAATTGGTAACTTTTCCACCAGCTTGATCAATTTTCCTGTTTATTTTCCTTCCCATAGTGAACATCATAGCAATTATAATTTTGTTTCAAGGGAAGTGTGGTCTTTCAAAATGTATTACGCGTGCTACATGGAGGCAACGACAGCACCAGATATACTGATTATTATCCTTGATCTGCTATTGAGGTACATTCCAATTGTTTATAAGAGAGAGTTCCGTTTCCTACGGTCCATCCCCATCTGTAATATCCACGCTGTCTTCCTTTTTGCAGCCACCGACTATTCTGTCTGGTTTACCGTCACTTTTACCTTTGATCGATATGTGGCCATTTGCTGCCCAAATCTGCAAATTAAATTTTGTACTGAGAAGACAGCAGCTGTGGTTCTGGGAACAGTGACTGTGCTGAGTGGTTTGAAGAACATTTTCTGGTACTTTATGTTCACATCTCAGTAGTTGCTCACTGATCATCCCTGGTTTTGTTCAGTGCCAACTGATATTCTGTCATTTCCAGTCTGGGGAACAATCGAGTGCCTTCATTATAACCTGAACCCAGCAGTGCCATTTGTTCTGATTCTGCTGCTCAATGCTTTAAGTGTCAGGCACATTTTAGTGGCCAGCAGAGCCCGCAGGAGACTTCAGGCTCATAGCAGTGGGGAGAATCCCAGTGACCCAGAAATGGGGACTCGAAGGAAGTCCATCATTTTTTTGTTTGTTATCTCAGGGGATTTCATCCTATTATGGTCAGTGTTTATGGTATACTGTCTATGGAAACGCATGAGTCAGATGGGCGATCGGGCCATACATCTACATTATTTTGTATGAGATATTGGATTCATTCTCCAGCTCCTAAGTTGCTGCACAAACACTTGTATATATGTCGTGACCCAGACAAAGTTCGGTAAAGAGCTGAAGAACATGGTAAAATACCCTTTTACGTGAATGGGGAAACTCACTAAATGATGAGATGGATTGAAGAATTCAGGGATTAGAAACATGATATGTCTCAGAATCCATCCATACCCACTCTCTGTGGGGTCAGTGATACAGACACAGTGAGGGGAGTCTGCTCTCTCCAATCTTTGTGATATAGACTGAGTGTGTTCAGTTGGCAGTCCTGGTGATCTACAACAGACACAGAATAAATAGCCTGTTCAGCCACGGTCAATGATATAGACACAATGGGGTCAGACTGCTCTATCCAAGATGTGTGATACAGATACTGGAGGGACCATCTGCCCTCTCTCGGGTCTGTGACAAAGAGGCAGTGAGTTTGGTTTGCTCTCTCACTGGGATAGATGTGAACACACTAATATGAATGAGGAGCAGGTCAGTTAGCACTTGTGCCTGATCTGCCATAGTTCATGGTTGATCTTCCGACAGACTTAATCCTCTTTTCCACTTACGTTCCATCCCCATTGAATCCCTTGTTAGTGAAGAGTCCACATAACTCTTCCAGACAAGTCATCAATGAGCCTGCCTCCATTGTTATCTGGAAGATCCTTCCACACACTATTGTACAGGGAGGTGAATCACATGTTGTATGTGCTGCCACAAATACTTTGTCAGTTTTTTTTTCAAGAACATGCAAGAAACACTAATGTTATGAGACCGTAAGACAAAAGACCAGAATTTAGGCCATTCAGCACAATGAGACTGCTCGGCCATTCACTCATGGCTGATACGTTTCTCAACCCTATTCTCCCACTTTCTCCCCATATCCGTTGATCCCTTTGATACTCATGAACCTGACAATCTCAGTTTTAAGTATACTCAATGACCTGGTCTCCACAGCCATTTGTAACAATGACATCCATAGATTACCACTCTCTGGCTGAAGAAGGTTCTCATTATCTCCATTCTAAACGGTCTTCCTTTTACTCTAAGCCTTTGCTCTCTTGTCCTAGTCTCTCCTACCAATGGAAACATCTCCCGACATCTACTCTGTCCAGACCATTTAGTATTCTCCATGTTTGAATTAGAACCAACCTGATCCTTCTGAGCTCCATCAAGTATGGACTCAGAGTCCTCAAATGATCCTCATATATTAAGCTTTTCATTCCTGGTAACTTTCATTTCATTTCAATTACTCTGCTGTCTTGCATGGTTTGCATTTCTTGAGCAATTTATTGTACACTGTGTATGACCATGTAATTTGTGCTGGCCATGTAGCACCTTGGTCCTGGAGGAACTCTGTCTCCTTTTTCCTGTATCGGTTGTATGTGGTAGAAAAGACAAATAAAGCTACTCTTGACTCTTGACCCTTGACTCGTGGGAGCATTCTTGTGAACCTTCCCTGAACACACTCCATATCCTTCATGAGATATGGGCCCCAAGACTGGGCACAATACTAAGTACTCCAAAAGTGTTCTGACAAGACCCATATCGAGCCTTCTCGAGCATCAGACATACATCCCTGCTTTAATATTCAAGATAAAAGCCATTCCTGCACTTGCCTTCCTAACTACTGACTCAACCTGCAAGTTTACCTTGACAGAATCTTGAATTAAAACTTCCAAGTCTCTTTGCACTTCAGACTTCTGAATTTTCTCATCATTTAGACAATAGTCCATGCCTCTATTCTTCCTACCAAAGTGCATGAACTCACACTTTCCCACATTGTGCTCCATCTGTCACTTCTTTGCCCACTCTCCTAATCTGTCCGAATCCTTCTGCAGCCCTCCCGCCTCCTCAATGCTGCCTGTCCGTCCACCTATTTTTGTATCATCTGGAGACTTAGCCAGAATGCTCTCTGTTCCTTCATCAAGATCATTAACGTATAAAGTGAAAAGTTGTGGCCCCAACACTGAGCCTTGCAGAATCCCAGTTGTCACTGGCTGCCATCCTGAGAAGGAGCCTTTCATTCTCACTCTCAGCTCCCTGCCAGACAGCCAGGCTTCTATCCATGCCAGCACCTTGCCTCCAACACCATGGGCCTTACATCCTGTGCGGCAGGATGTCAAAGGCCTTCTTGAAATCCAGGTACATAACATCTAACCTGCTCGTTACTTCCTCAAAGAATTCAAGCAGATTTGATAATCCTCTTGATGAAACCATGCTGACTTTGCCCTACTTTACCATACACTTACAAGAATTCAGAACTCTCATCCTTCGCAATGGATTCAAGGATCTTAACCATGACTGAGGTTAGTCAAATCAGTCTGTTATTTCCCAACATTTGCTTTATTGCCTTCTAAACATTTAATATATTTTATATATAATCACACATATAATCTTTTCCCTACTTATTTCTTTTTTATTGCCCTCTGTTGATCTTTTAAAGCTTCCCAATCCTTTGGTTTCCCACTGCCTTTTGCCCATGATACACTTTCTCTTTTACTTTTATGCGATCCCTGACGTCCCTAGTCAGACATGGTTTCCTCATCCTCCCTGTACCATGCTTCCTTTTTCTCAGGATGAATTTCTGCTGTGTCTCCTGAATTACTCCCAGAAACCCCTGCCATTGCTGCTCACTGTCTTTCCTGCTCGGCTCCTCTCCCAGTCAATTCTACCCTGTCTTCACATTGAGAATAACCTCCATCGTGTTGTGTGGCAGTATCACTGTGCTAAATGGGACAGATTTCAAACAGATCTAGCAACTCAAGACTTGGCATCGATGATGTGATTGTGGGCCATTAACAGCAGCTCATGGTCCAGCACATCCCCCACTCAACCATGACCATCAAGTCAGGGGACCAACTCTGTTTCAGTAGAGAGTGCAGGAGGGCATGCCAGGACCAACACCAGACATTGCTGAAGGTGAGGTATCAACCTGGTGCAGTCACTAAGCTGAACTAATTGCATGCCAATCACCATAAACAACAAGTGATGGACAGAGCTAAATGATCCCACAACCAACGGATCCGATCTGAGCTCTGCAGTCCTGCCACATCCAGTCGTGAATGGTAGTGGACAATCAAACACCTCACTGGAGGAAGAGGCTCCACAAACATTCCCATCCTGAATGATGGAAGAGCCCGGCACGTCAGTGTAAAAGATACAAGTTTGCAGGAATCTTCAGCCAGATCTGCTGAATGGATGATCCATCTCACCCTCCTCCAATGGTCCCCTGCATTACAGATACCAGTCCTCAGCCAATTCGAACCATTCCACGTGATATCACGTAAGGGTTTTGAGACACTAGATACTATAAGCCCTGACAACATTCCAACCACAATACTGCAGACTTGTGTTCCAAGACTTTCCGCACCCCTACCAAGCTGTTCGAGTACAGTTACAACAAAGGCAACTACGACAATGTGGAAAATTGACCAGGCATTTCCTGTACAGGAAAAGCAGGTCAAATCCAAAACAGCCAATTCCTGCCCCATCAGTCTATTCTCGATCACCAGTAAAGTGATGGAAGGTGACATCAGCCGTGCTATTGAGCAGCTCCTGCTCAGCAACAACCTGCTCAGTGACGCCCAGTTTGGGTTCCACCAGGACCACCCAGCTCCTGACCTCATTACAGCCTTAGTTCAAACATGGACAAAAGAGCTGAGTTCCAGAGGGGAGGGGATAGTGACAGCCTGTGACATCAAGGCCAATTGATCCGAGTATGGCATCAAGGGGTCCGAGCAAAACGGGTATCAATGGGGGACAAACTCTCCGGTGGTTGGAGTCAGGCCAGACACAGCGGAAGATGGTTGTGGTTGTTGGAGTTCAGTCATCTCAGCTCCAGGACATCTCTGCAGGAATTGCTCAGGGTAGTGTCCTTGGCCCAAACATTTCCAGCTGTTCATCGTAAGGTCCCCATTAGCACTTTCCCTCCCTCATAAGGTTAGAAATGGGAATTTGCAACGATGATTTCACAAAGTTCAGCTTCATTGATGATTCTTTAGATATTGAAGCAGTCCATGTTCAAAAGCAGTCCATGCAACAATATCTGGAAAATGTCCAGGCTCAGGCTGACAAGTGGCAAGTAACATTCGCAGCACATACCTGCCAGACGAAGACAATCACCAATAAGACACAATTTAACCACTGCCCCAATGGTGTGACCATCGTTGAATCCCCCAATATCAACATCCTGGGGGTTATCACAGACCAGAAATTCCACTGTGCTCGCCACATAAACACAAGAGCAGGTCAGAGGCTAGACATACCACGGTGAGTAAATCACCCCCTGACTCCGCAAAGCATATCCACTATCTCCAAGGCACAAGTCAGCAGTGTGATGGAACACTCCCCACCCATGAGATGGGTGCAGCCCCAACAATACTCAAGAGGCTTGATACCATCCAGGACAAAGCGGATCTCTTGACTGGCACTATTAGCACAAGCATCAATTCCCTCCATCTCTGACACTCAGTACTAGCAGTGTGTAGTATCTACAAAATGCAAAGTAGAAAATCACCAAAGATCATCAGACAGCACCTTCCAAACCCACAACCACTTCCATCTAGAAGGTCACGGGCAGCAGATATATGGGAACACCACCAACTTCAAGTTCCCAACCAAGCCCTGTGCTCTGTTTCATAGAGATCTGCCTCACCCCTGCCATTCCTGAATCCTCCCTACAAGCTGATGGGTTCCCTAAACACTACATGGACCACTTGCCATCCTTTTGGAAAGTGAAGGGCGATGGGGGATGCTTCCTGCTCAACACCTCCTGTTGCTCGGGTGTAGTGACCCTGATAGGCCATTGCTCCCACAGACCTAGATCACCTTACAGTAAAATGCCTGGCTTGTTCCGTCTCACATACTAGCGAGACGAGGAGTAGGGAGAGACAGGAGTTGAACATGCGGCAACAGGAATGGTGCAGGAGGGAGGGACTCAGATATCTGGATAACTGGGGCTCATTCTGAGGTAGGTGGGTCCTTTATAACTGGAATAGTCTACACCTGAAGCAGAGAGGTACCAATATCCTGGGGGGGATATTTGCTCATGCTCTTTGGGAGGGTTAAAACTATTTCAGCAGGAGAATAGGAACCTGAATTGTGGCTCCAGTGCACATGGATTTGACGTCATAAATAAGGTTTTCGGGTCTCAAGAGTGCACCTGTAGGCAGGAAGGTGGTTTAAAGTGTGTCTACTTCAACGCCAGGAGCATCCGGAGTAAGGGAGGTAAACTTGCAGCGTGGGTTGGTACCTGGGACTTCGATGTTGTGGCCATTTTGCAGACACGGAGAGAGTAGGGACAGGAATGCTTGTTACAGTTTCCTGGATTTAGAACAGGGAAGGTGGTAAAAGAGGGAGATGTGTGGCATTGTTAGTCAAGGACAGTATTACGGTGGCACAAAGGACATTTGATAAGGATTTGTCCACTGAAGGAGTATGGGCTGAGATTAGAAACTGAAAGGAAAGGTCACTCTGTTGGGAGTTTTCGAAAGACCTCTGAATCGTTCCAGAGATGTCGCGGAATGGGTTGCAAAGATGATTCTGGATAAGAGCAAAAATAATAGGATAGTTGATTTGGGGCCTTTAACTTTCACATATTGGCACAATTCTGGACAAGGTATGTGGATAGGCAAACAAGAGGCATTGGATTTGATACGAGGTAATGAACCTGGCAAGGTGCTAGATTTGGAGGAAGGTGAGCATTTTGGTGATAGTGACCACAATTCGGTTATGTTTACATTAGCTACAGAAGGGGTTAGGTATATACCGAAGGGCAAGAGTTATAATTGGGGGAAAGGCAATAAGGATGCATTTAAGCAAGATTCAGGATGCATTGGATGGGGAAAAAAACTGCAGGGGATGGACACAATTGAAATATGAAGCTTATTCAAGGAACAGCAACTGCGTGTCCTTGATAAGTATGTACCTGTAAGAAAGGGAGGAAGTTTTCAAACAAAGAAATAATAATAATGTGGCATAATAATGAAGATGAATCTCTTGTCAAGAGAAACAAGAAGGGTGATGTGCAGATGTGACATGGAGGCTCAGCTTTGGACACAAGTTAGCGAGGAAGGACCTAAAGAGAGAGCTAGGAAGAGCCAGGAGGGGACATGAGACATCTTTGGCAGTTAGGATCAAGGAAAACCGAAAAGCTTTCTCCAAGTATGTCAGGAATAAAAGAATGTCAGGAGTGAGATTGGGCCAGTAAAAGACAATCATGGGAAGTTGTGTGTGGAGTCGGAGGAGACAGGAGAGGTGCTACAGGAATATTTTTTGTCAGTATTCACACAGGAAAAAGATAATGCTGTTGAGGAGAATACTGAGACACAGGCTATTAGACTAGGCGGGATTGAGGTTCAGAAGGAGGAGGTGTTAGCAATTCTGGAAAGTGTGAAAATAGGTAAGTCCCCTGGACTGGATGGGACTAAATCTAGGGTTGTCTGGGAAGCCAGGGAGGAGATTGTAGAGCATTGGCTTTGATCTTTGTGTTGTTATTGACTGCAGGAAGAGTGCCAGAAGACTTGAGGATAGCAAATGTTGTTCCCTTATTCAGGAAGGGGACCAGAGTCAAACCTATCGATGACAGACTCGTGAGTTTACTATATCGATGCATGAAATGTGCCCATGCCCCTGACTGTGACCCAACCTGGCAGAAGCAGGTACGACATCACTGTCTCTGAGCTCCACAGTGAAGGGTGAGTTAATCTGAAAGCAGCCAGAATGATGTGGTGAGGCTGGGGTTTGGTGATGCCCACACACACGGACAAAGTGTGGGAGAGGACAGTGTTGATGGAGCATGCAGTGAAATGGTGCTGATGGTGGAGATGGATGAAGGCCTGGAGAAGCAAACAGTGAGCTCCTGCCTCCAGGGAACTGCCCAGGCTTTCCTGTTGGGAACTGGCACCATCTGGTTTCCATAGGAACTGAAGGAAGGATTAGAATCTCCATAAAAATAAGGCAAGATCAGCTTAGGGACACTGATCTTTGTAATACATGTATTAATGACATTGACAAATATGTTATATATAAAGGGCATGATTTCCAGGTTTGTAGAAAACAAGACAGAGAGAAAGCCACTGATTATTAAGGAGGATAGTAGCAGACATCAGGAGATCATTTGAACCAAGATATTGCTGATGCTGCAAAACCGAAACAAACAGAGAATGCTGTAGAAACACACCAGATCAGGCAGCATCTGTGAAGAGGGAATCAGAGTTAATCCTTCGAGTCCTCACAGAACAGAAAGCAGGCCATTCGGCCCATATAGTCCACACTAACCCTCTGATATCGGCTATCATGTTCCGACACAGTGTACTACTCTATCCCTGTAACCCTGCATTTCCCATGGTAATCCACCTAATCTACACATCCCTGGACACTGTGGGAAATTTGACATCGCCAACCCATCTAACCTGCACATCTTTGGACCATGCAAGGAAACCGGAGCACCTGGTGGAAACCCACCAAACTCCTTGGCACCGTGAGGCAGCAGTGCGAACCATTGAGCCACTGTGCCATTGTGTATGACTCAGAACCGAGTTGGGGGTGGGGGTGAAATGGATTATTTTATATTTTTGACAGAGATAGAAGAAAAGTGAAATGGTATCGAGGTTCAGTGTAAAAGACAAGTGAGCTGTTAATGGTGTTGGAAGAGGAAAAGAAAAGATGTAAAATGGGAATAAAGTAAAGTAAGGTGGCACGGTGGCTCAGTGGTTAGCACCGCTGCCTCACAGAGCCAGGGAGCCGGGTTCAATTCCCACCTCAGGCAACTGTCTGTGTGGCGTTTGCACATTTTCCCCGTGTCTGCGTGGGCTTCCTCCAGGTGCTCCGGTTTCCTCCCACAATTCTAGTCAGGTCATTGGTGAGACCACATCTGGAGTACAGTGCACAGTACTGGTCACCGTACACATAGTCTGTTAACATGGTGGAAGCTGTTCGGAGAAGATTTGTTGGTCTGACACCTGGAATGTGCTGAGTACCTGATGAGGAAAGGTTGGACAGACTCGGCCTGTATACTCTGGTGTGTAAAAGACTTCTATACAGAGGTGACTTAACTGAAACATATAAGATCCTGAGGGGACTTGACCAATTCAATGTGGAAAAGATGTTACCTTTTCTGGGAGAATCTAGAACTGGGAGGAGGTGAGGGTCACAGTTAAAGAATAGGGCTGCCACTTTCAGAGAATCACACACCGGAACTATTTCACTATTCTCCCTAACTTAGTACAATTCTCTCCTTCCTGAAGAAGGGCTCATGCCTGAAACATTGATTCTCCTGCTCCTTGGATGCTGCCTGACCTGCTGCGCTTTTCCAGCCATACATTATCGGCTCTGATCTATAGCATCTGCAGTCCTCACTTTTTCCTCCCACAGTCCAAAGATGTGCAGGTTCGGGGAATTGGCCATGCTAAATTGTCCGTAGTGTTACATGTAGGGGAATGGGTCTGGGTGGGTTGCTCTTCCAAGGGTCGGTGTGGACTTGTTGGGCTGAAGGGCCTATTTCCACACTATAGGGAATCTAATCTAATCTAAAGTGTGCACGGGTCCTCTCTACTAGGAGCAATGTAAATAATATTTGAGGAGAAAGTGAGGTCTGCAGATGCTGGAGATCAGAGCTGAAAATGTGTTGCTGGAAAAGCGCAGCAGGTCAGGCAGCATCCAGGGAACAGGAGAATCGACGTTTCACACTTTCCTCATTCCTGTAGAAGGGCTTATGCCCGAAACGTCGATTCTCCTGTTCCCTGGATGCTGCCTGACCTGCTGCGCTGTTCCAGCAAAACATCTTCAGCAATGTAAATAAGACAGAAAGGAAAGCTGTGTGTGTAAAAGAGCTGAGAATATAACAACACGTCAGAGATTGCAGGAATTAAAGAAAAGTGCAGTGGAGACAAAATGCAGTCAAACCCTGAATTTGTGGAAATTAGTGTTGACACATCAAAGCTGGAAAGTTCCTCTGTCGAAAATGAGATGTTGTTCCTCAAGCTTGTGTTATGCCTTGTTCCCACTCTCCCATTAACTGTTCTGTCAGTCTCATTCATCGCACACCACTGCCAACCAGTGGCCATGACACCCTCTCTCTCTCTCTCTCTCTCTCTCTGTGCCTTGCGGGTACCACCAGCATCTCCACCACCCCCATAGTAACGTGGCCGTTCCCCACACAAGCCACCTCCTCCCCCTGTGAGGACGAGAGTATAGAGGTGTAAAAGGCACCCCACCAGCTCTGACCCTGAGGATTCGGTGGGTAGGTTAGCCTAAGAATGTGTGGCAGCACAAGCTGGTGAGCACCTCACTGCCATAGATCCGCTGCTGGCTGAGGAAGAAATGCCCCAGGCCATTGGCACTTGGAGGGACCGGCAGAGACTAAGCAGCTACTCAGGCAGGAGAGGAGCCCGTGGTGTCAGCAATCAGGACCCACATCTGAATGTACAAGGAGGAGCGGCAACAGGGAAATGGGACCCAATGTGCCCCATTACCCAGAGGCTGCAGGAGTGCAGTGGATCCTGAGAGTATTTGATAATGTGTCACATTGAATGTTATTGCCGAAAATAAAAGCTCATAGAGTTGGGATAACATAGTGACCTGGATAGAGGATTGGTTAGTGAACAGGATGCAGCGTGTACGAATAAGTGGGTCTTTTTCAGCCTGACAGGATGTGTCAATGGTATGTCTCGGGGGGGAGTGCTGGACTCTCAACGCTTTACAATTTACATAAATGATTTGGATGGAGTGATCGAAGGTATGGAGCTAAATTTATTGATGACACAAAGATAGAAAGGAAAGTGAGTTGTGAAGAGGACACGAGTCGCCTAAAAAAGGGTATGGATTGGTTCAGTGAGTGGGCAAAGATCTGACAAATGGAGAAAAATGTGGGAAAGTGAGTCCATTGTGGCAGAAAGAATAATAAACAAACACCTTCTGTAAATGGTCAGAGTTTGGAGAGCTCTGAGATGCAGAGGGACCTGGGTGGCCTAGTGCATGAATCACTGAAGGGCGAGTCAGAGGGCAGCTGAGAGTAATCACAGTGGAATTCTGGGAGACATTTCCATAGTCAGCACAACGATACAGGAGACCTTCACAGGTCACCGTCCGTGAGAGGGGGAATAAGGACGGTGCATCAGCATGCTGTTGTGCAGAGGGACTGAGGAGTGCTCATACATCAACCGCTAAAAGTTGATTTGTGGGTGCAGCAGGTAAACAGGAAGGCAAGCAGAATATTGGCTTTCATTGCCGGAGAGATTGAATTGAAGAGCAGGGAGGATCTGCTCAATTGTACAAGATGTTGGTGAGGATGCACCCGGCGTATTGTGCTCAGTTCTGGTCTGCTTACTTGAGGAAGGACATACTGGGTTTGGAGGCGGTGAAGAGGAGGTTCACCAGGTTGGTTCCAGAGATGAGCGGGGTACTCTCTGAGGTGAGGTTGAGATGCCTGGGACTTTACTCACTAGATTTGAGAAGAATGAAAGGGGATCTTATAGAGACATATAGAATGATGAAAGGGATAGATATGATAGTGGCAGGCAAGTTGTTTCCACTGGTGGGTGAGACTCGGACTAGGGGACATGGCCTCAAGTTTAGGGGGAGTAGATTTTGGACAGAGATGAGGAGGAATTGCTTTTGCCAGATAGTAGTGAATCTATGGAATTGTCTGTCCAAGAAAGCAGTGGAGGCAGCTTCATTAAATGTACTCAAGACAGAGCTGGATGGGAATTTACATGGTAGAGGAATGAAGGTTTATGGGGATAATGCAGGTGGGAGGAGCTGAGGGGATGGATAGATCAGCCGTGACCTTAATGAATGACAGAGCAGGCACAATGGGCCAAATGGCCTCCTCCTGTTTCTGTTCCTCTGAAACTGTGATCCTCGAATCAGTTTGCAGGGACAGCAAGGATTCAGAAAAAAACTCATAGAATGCTCTGGTTTATCAGGAGGGGAACTGAATGCAACAGTATTCAGGTTATGCTTCAGTTATACAGGGCATTGGTGAGACCACATCTGGAGTACAGTGCACAGTACTGGTCAGCGTACACATAGGCTGTTAACATGGTGGAAGCTGTTCAGAGAAGGTTTATTGGTCTGACACCTGGAATGTGCTGAGTACCTGATGAGGAAATTTTGGACAGACTCGGCCTGTATCCTCTGGTGTGTAGAAGACTTCTATACAGAGGTGACTTAACTGAAACATATAAGATCCTGAGGGGACTTGACCAATTCAATGTGGAAAAGATGTTACCTTTTCTGAGAGAATCTAGAACTGGGAAGGGAGGGGGGTAACAGTTTAGAAATAGGGCTGCCACTTTCAGAGAATCACACACCGGAACTATTTCACTATTCTCCCTAACTTCGTACCATCTGCAAATTGAGAAAGTTTGCCTCAACTTCCATCTCCAAATTGTTCATAAAAATCAGAATAAAAAAGGATCTCACTCTAACTTGTTTCATTGTCACCCCGTCAAGGAACACAGTTCATTTTATAAGATATGACCTGCCCTTGACAAGGCCATGTTAACTGTCGCGAATTTATTTATTTTCCCTGTCCTTATTCTGCATATCCTGCATTATGGCCTCCATCAGATAATGTCAAGCTGCTTGGTCTGTAGGCTCCTGGGTTATCATTTGCTCATTTCTGAAACATTGATGCCACATTTTACAATCTTCCAGACCCCCAGGACTATTCCTGTGTACAGAGAGGTCTGGAAAATTCCTGTCAATGGCTTTGCTTCACGAATTCTCTCAGCAAACTAGATGCATCCTGCCTGGGTGTAGCGAATTCTCTCCCTGAAGTGCCAGACCTTTTTGCACCTCTTCTTTATCTATCACTATACTGCTCAGTTGCTCAACATTCATATTTTAACTCAGCCATTCACACTATTTTTTAATTTGTTAAAGACAGAAGCAAGTGCTCCTTTAGTACCTCTACCATGTCATTTCCCTCAGTCAGCAGCTTATTCTGCCTGTCCTTTGCCGGGCTCCACTCTATCCTTCACTAACCTTTCACTATTCCTCTGTTTGAAGAACATTTTCCTGTTTATTTGAGCACAGCGTGCCATCCTTTCCTCTCACTTTTTCTTCGCCTTCCTTACTCGAGCCTGAGCCTCTCTCCTGCCTTTGTGGTGATCTTCCTGATTTCTCTTGCTATTATTATTCTCGGCTGCATCATATGCTCCATTGATCTTCCTTATTTTCTTATTAATATCCTCAGTCATCCAGGGTACAACTGCTTTAGACACAGGTAATTCTGTTACATCGCACGTTTCACCAACATAACTTGGCTGCAACGTGACTGGTGAATTGGGGAATGATTTTTTTAAAAAGGCGAACACCTTTTGGCTATCAGGTGATTCCATCCCCGGTTCCCTTAAATCCAGTCTTGGTGTTTACTTCAGATCAAGCAAAAGTGGTTTGATGCCGGGGCACATTTTCTCTTTCCGTATTGTTGATGTCTTTGAGGGTGAAGTTTAGAAACGATTGCAGGGGAAGGGATTTGGATTTCAAGGTTCTCCTCATTCTGGACAATGCACCAAGCCACCCTCCCACCATCGGTGAGCTTTCTGAAAACATCAATGTTTTATTCCTACCTCCGAACACAACCTCTCTCATTCAACCCATGGGCCAGGATGCAATAGCAGCTTTTAAAGCTTATTAGATAAGGCACGCATTCTGGAAGCTGATTGCAGCTACTGAGGGGGATCATGAGGACAGTATACAGTTCGTCCCTCATGGCCAGTATTAGGGACACCTTTGGTTGAGCTTTAACATTAAGAATGCTATTGACACCGTGGTGGAGGTCTGGGGTGATGTCAGTCAGCACTGCCTGCATGCACTTTGGTAGAAGCTTCCCCCAGATTTACTCCATGATTTTAAAGGCATTGAACCATCAGAGGGGCTTCAACAATCAATGGGTATTGTGTCGCTCTGACAAAGCAAGTTGGATTTGAAGAGGTGGAGGCAGAGGATGTCGAGGAGCTCTGTGAATCCCATTGTGAAGACTTCTCCACAGCGGATTTATAGACTGGAAGAGATCGAATGAATCCTTGGAAGAGTATTCAGGCAGCAGGAGTATAATTCAGAGGGAAATCAGGAGGGCAAAAAGGGGACATGAGATAGCTTTGGCAAATAGGGGAAAGGAGAATCCAAAGGGTTTTTATGAATGTGTAAAAGACAAAAGGGTAACTAAGGAGAGAACAGGGCTCCTCAAAAATCAGCAAGGCAGCCTATGTGTGGAGTCGCAGGAGACAGGGTGAGATACTAAAAGAGTATTTTGCACCAGAGTTTACCGCGCAGAAGACCATGGAAGACATAGAATGTGGGGAAATAGATGGTGATATCTTTAAAAATGTCCATATTACAGAGGAGTAAGTACTGGATGTCTTGAAATGCAAAAAAAGTGGATAAATCCCCAGGACCTGATCAGGTGTACCTTAGAACTCTGTGGGAAATTAGGTAAGGCTCCTTGCTGAGATATTATTATCATCGATAGTCGCAGGTGCGGTGGTGGAAGACTGGAGGTTGACTAATGTGGTGCCACTACTTAAGAAAGGTGGTAAGGAGAATTCAGGGAACTATAGACCGATGAGCCCGACATTGGGAAAGTTGTTGGAGGGTATCTTGAGGGACAGAATTTACATGTATTCAGAAAGGCAAGGACTGATTAGAGATAGTCAGCATGGCTTTGTGCATGGGAAACCATGTCTCTTGAAATTGATTGAGTGTTTTGAAGAAGTAACAAAAAGGGCAGAATAGTGGACGTGATCTATATGGACTTCAGTGAAACATTCAATAAGGCTCCTTATTAGAGATTGATAATCAAGGTTAGATCTTATGGAACACAGGGAGAACCAGCCATTTGGGTGTAGGACTGGCTCAAAGGTAGAAGAAGAGGGTGGTGGTGGAGGGTTGTTTTTCAGACTGGAGAACTATGACCAATGATGTGTTGGGACCGCTGTCTTTTGTGATTTATATACATGATTTGGATGTAAACCGAGGAGGTTTAGTTAATAAGTTTGCAGATGACATCAAAATTGGAGGTGTAGTGGACAACAAAGAAGGTTACCTCAGAGTCAAATGGGATCTTGAACAGATGGGCCAATGGACTGAGGAGTGGCAGATGGAGTTTAACTTACATAAATGTGAGGTGCTGCATTTTGGGAAAACAAACCTGTGTATGAATTATACACTTCATGGTAAGGTCCTGGACTGTGTTGCTGAACAAAGGGGACTTGGCGTTCAGGTTCATAGTTCCTTGAGAGTCGCAGGTACATTGGATAGCGGAAAAGGTGTTTGGTATGCTTTCCTTTACTGGTCAGAGCATTGAGTACAGGAGTTGGGAGGTCATGTTGTGGCTGTACATGACACTGGTTAGGCCACTTTTGGAATACTGTGTGCAGTTCTGGTCTTCTTCCTATCAGAAGGGTGTTGTGAAACGTGAAAGGATTCAGAAAAGATTTCCGAGGATGTTACCATGTGTTATGGACTAGGCCAGACCACTCACAACATCCTTAAGCTGGTAGCCCAGACCGTAACTTTGCAATTTGTTTAGGTAAGTGCACAGTGAAAATTATCTGGGGTATATTAGCGACGTTGACTACCAGGTTTTAAAAAAGAAAAAAAAAATTAAAATTACGGTGCAAAGCAGAAATAACAGAATATAGAATACCCGCAGACATAAGGCTATCCAAACGAGACTTAATTATGATATTGTGAAGGTACACAAGAGTCCCAATAAACAAACCCCTTTAAACACAGAGTAAAAATGAAACAAAGGCTGACAGATCAAAATTAGAGGGCAGAAGGAGAGAGAGAGTCGAGCAGCCTGTTTCCACCCAGACCTCTGCTAAAATGACTCGAAAAACACTTCAGATTTTAGGACTGACCACTCCCATTTCATTACGCAGGTTACTTCATAAACATGAAAGCTGTGGCCTAAAGTCTCATATGTTTACGTATTAAACAAATGGCCTCCCGAAACTATTATAATCTCTGGAATAACACAGCCAATTCAGAGCTCGGACTGTTTTACAACCCCTCTGAGAAAATCAAGGACACAGTATCCTTGAGAAAAGGAACAGCTTTTAGAAAAAGCACCAGTTTTGTGACACTAAGGTTGGAGGATTTGAACTAGAGGGCGGGGCAGAATAAGCTGGGACTGTTTTCCCTGGAACGTCAGAGTTTGAGGAACATGGATGGGATAAATATACAAGGTCTTTTACCTGGGGTTGGGGAGTACAGAACGAGAGGGCATTGGTTAAGGGTGAGAGGGCAAAGACTTAAAAGGAGCATAAGGGGCAACCTTTTCACATGGGGGTGGTGCGTGTGTGGAATGAGCTGCCAGAGGAAGTGATGGAGGCTGGTACAATTACAACATTTATAAGACATCTGGATGGACAAACGAATAGGAAGGGTAGAGGGATACAGGCCAAGTGCTGGCAAATGGGATTAGATTAGGTTAGTATATCTGGTCAGCACGGACGCATTGAACCAAAGAATCTGTTTCCGTGCTTTTTCCATCTCTATGCCTTTATGACTCTATGACTTGTTGCTGCAGGGGAAGTTGAAGCTGGAGATGAAGGCGATGAAGACCAGGATCCAGTCGCATGAGAACGTTCCACTTCCCTTTTGTCTTCCATCCTGAGGGAAGTTGAGAATCAGCTGCAGCTCAGGGATGACACTGACTACGATGCAGAACACAGCAGGATAGCGGTTCATGGCATAAACTTCATCAAAGAAGAAAGATGCCAAAGCAGCGAAACCGAGATGTCTATTTTAAGCCAAAACCCAAGCAACACTCTGAGGACAATGAAGCACAGCCATCTACTTCTGGACTAAATGTTTTCTTTCATCGTCACCCTTTATGAAGAGAGGTTGACGAAGCTTGGACTTTTCTCTCTGGAGAGAAGCAGGAAGAGAGCTGACCTGATCGAGGTATACAAGGTAATGAGAGGCATGGATAGAGTCAATAGCCAGAGACATTTCCCCAGGGCAGGATTGACTTGGACGAGGAGTCATAGTTTTAAGATAATAGGAGGAAGGTATAGAGGAGACGTCAGAGGTATGTTCTTTACACAGAGAGTTGTGAATGCATGGAATGCGTTGCCAGCGATGGTGGTGGAAGTGGAGTCGTTAGGACATGTAAGTGCTTGTGGACATGCACACGGATGGCAGTGAGTTGAAGGATACGTAGGTAAGGTTATTTTATTTTACACTAGGATTATTCCTCGGTACAACATCGTAGGCCGAAGGGCCTGTTCTGTGCTGTACTTTTCTAGGTTCTATCTTTTACCCAGTCTACCTCAGTTATTGAAATCACCGTTTATCACAACCCTTCTTCTCCTGCAAATTTCCATAATCTGCCTAGAAATGCTCTCTTCTACTTCCTGCCCACTACTTGGGGCTCCACAATAATCACTCAATAAGGTCACTGCTTCCTTCCTGTTTCTGACCTCCAACCATACAGATTCGAATTCAGGAAGTGTATCTAATTCAGGGGCTACGTTACTGCCTTTGACCAATATTGCTACATCTCTTTTTGTTTCCCAACCTGTTTGCAGTTCTGTTCTGGCTGAGTCATGTTCCTGTCAATGTTGCTGTGTTACAGCCCCAGAGATGGAACCTGAATAATCTGCAAACTGCTTTCCAACTTCCCTCAGGAAAGAAGTCAAAAGAGAAGTGGAAAGTTCTCATGGAGCTGGATCCTGCATATCATCGTATTCATCCCCACCTTCAATTTCAATTTACTTTATCTAAGAAAAGTCACAATTTGTTTTACTTTAATAATGAGTACTAACCAAAACTATGAACAAATTGAATACTCTTTCCCCAAACTAACCAGTATCTCTTAGCTGACCTGAACTTTATGCTTTTCCATTAACAAAATGATTAAACTTTACATTGATATAATCTCTCAAAGGCCATGCAGTCCCGTAAGCTGTCTCCCTTCCAGTCTTCCAATTCTGGGGTCTGATCCCTGGGCCATCTTCTTTCTTCTAACTGCTTTTACAGGAAAAGGAACTTTTAATAGATATTCCCTTCTGAGAATTCATTGAAAGCAACGTCTTTTTTCTTCAGATGTCACTTGCTCTTTGACTCTATGGCTCTTCCTCTGACCAATTTTCAAACTCCCTTTGTATTTTATACTCCCCAACATTGTACCCTCTCATTGGTATGATGTTGTCAATACAATAAATTCAAATTCAGTTGGGTTTTGGTACCCTGGGCATAAGTAAAATTAATGGTTGCATTTGAATTGTTGACAAAACAGCAACAAAAACTCAGGTATCAGTTGAATAGCCAACTATTATATGTATCTATTTTGGAACAGTCCGTCTCCCAGCTGTTCTCTATACTGGCAACGGTGGCTGTGATCTAAATGCAGAAAACACTTTCTATCTTAAAATGACCATATACATTGTAACACCTTCCCCCCCACCTTGAGAAAGAATGAACTATCATAATGAAACAACGGCTTCATTTTTGTTTCTGTATCTTAAAGCTATTATTATTAAATACATATGCAATTAATATAAATTATTCCCCTCATATTAATTCTGCACATTTATATAACATTGGAATTGATGTAGTCCAACCTTATCTTTCCATTTTCTTTTAATTCTGTGATAACACGTCTGCAATAACATTGTATGAGCCGCAACATGTATCATTTATTAACTAAAAGTCTGTGACATAAGACTCGAATGAAATAGTCTCATATTTTTATCTTTCAAATCTTTCCAAAAATGTAAGAAAGTTGTGATCTTTATACACAACCTTCTCTGAAATATTATTTGTCACAAAAATATTAAAATGTTGTAAATTCAAACTCAGTAAATCTTTCTCAATGGTGGAACATTCTCTCTGTTGGATATTGAGTTTTTTTGAAAAATAGCCAATTGGCTGTTCAATTCCATCTTCATTTTCCTGCATCAAGACTGAGTTGATTCATTTGGGCATCTCGAATGGCAAACAAAAGGAATGGGATACCTTTCGTCCAATCATTCAGGTAATCCTGGTTGTAAGCTCTTAACATGGGCTTCAGGGTCTGATGCTACCTTTCCAATGCTCCCTGGGATGCAGGATGGTCTACACTTGACTTAAAGTGCTGTGTGCCAAACTATCCCTGACTTCCACAAATAGTTTAGCAGTAATGTTAGACCCTTGGTCTGAGTGAATCTCCCTGGGTAGCCCATACCAGGTAAAGAAAGCTACCAACTCCTTCACCATCCTTTTAACCTTAACACTCCATAATGGAATTGCCTCCAGAAATCTGGCAGACACATCCATTTTGGTCAGCAAATATTGGTTCTCACTTTTAATTTTAGGGAGGGGACCTACACAATCAATCATAACCCTTGAGAAAGGCTTTTCGAATGTGGGAATTATCAACAAAGGGGCTGGGCTTATTACTGCCCATGGCTTAACTACCATTTGGTATGTATGACATGTACAACAAACTTGAACCACATGCTTATGCTGTCCAGGCCAACAGATGTGGTTTTGTATCTTAACCTGAATCTTCCTCACACCTAGGTGACCTCCTACAAGTAATTCATGTGCTAGCCAAAGCACTTGCTGTCTCTATGCAACTGGCAACGCAATCTGGTGCACTTCCCCACTACTCCGCTGCACTAACCTGCCATGGTCTCCACTTTCGCCTTTGGATTCTCTCCTTAAAAGAACAACCCTCAGGAATACATTCTGATTCCATTACTGAGTATACATCATGATATAGATATTTTATCGGGACATCTTTCATTAGTCTTTCAGGATTAAACACCTCTGCCTGACCCTCTGTCTGTTCAGGGTTTCCCTGAACCATTACATCAAACAGGGTTTCAGCTAACTGAACCTCAACTCCTTCATCTTTCTCTTTAGTGCTTCCTTCTTGCTGTA
This sequence comes from Chiloscyllium plagiosum, assembly GCF_037043375.1. Classification (NCBI taxonomy): domain Eukaryota; kingdom Metazoa; phylum Chordata; class Chondrichthyes; order Orectolobiformes; family Hemiscylliidae; genus Chiloscyllium; species Chiloscyllium plagiosum. The sequence goes on from NW_028270150.1 coordinate 96,681,103, forward strand.
ACTTATGAGAGTGAGATATTTTTTATTCCACAGTCTGGAAAAAAATCCAAGGTATATTTTTTAAAGACCTCAGTTCCCTGGTCCTCCTTCAGCTTCTGCACACAAGGGGTATCACTCCCACCTTGGATCCTACTAGGTTATTTCCAAGAACAAACTGTATTCCTGGAAGTAACAATCTATCAGTAACTCTCGCTATCACTTCCCCAAACTTGATTTGGCCCTCCAACCTGATCTTAGTCAGAGGAATGCAAATTTTCAGTCCATCGATTCCACAAATTACCACTCTTGTAGAAAACTGTTCAGAAGGAGTGCAAATACTTTCATCTCTGAGTATTAGACACTCACCAGATCCTGTATCTCTTGAAATTGCAGCTTCTTTCCTTTCTCCCCCAGTTGTTCCTGAGTAAATGCTACCCAGAGAGGTGAAGACTTCATTGAGATCAGGCACTAACTCAACACGTAGTCCCTGCGTATTCTGTGCACTCTCCTGCAGCTCCTTGACCTCTATTGAGGTTCCCTTTACTACTTCCACTAATCCCACCAGCTTTGCCTCTTTCACCACATCTGAGTGAAAGAAACCCCCTGATTTCCACTCTGTAAAGAAAAACATTACCATTCATTCTTCGAACTCAGTAGTGAACACTAAACTAAAACGATGAACAAACCCAACCCCCTTTTCCCTATCTGACCCCAATCCAATTAAAATGCTGCTTCAATAACACAATTACGAAACATTAAATTAATTCCATCTCTCAAAGTCCATACAGTAGCATATGCTGCTTTCCTTCTGCTCTTCTGAATGTGCTGTTTACTTCCATCCTTTTAATCCTGCTGTTTCCCCCTGAGCTGTTTTGACTGTGGGTATCTTTGTATAAAATGTCTTTGTACCTTTAATAATGGGTGCGTTCTGAGATTTCTTTCAGAGCTGTTCAATGCTGTTGGTTCACTTTCTTCTCGATGTTCAAAAACAATTGTTTTTATACCCTGGATTCCACCTGAAATTCCTATCGTTGGATTGGTTTCAGGCTGTCAATATCATCAGATTTGAAATTCGATTGGCTTTGAATTGCTGAGTGTTTGGTCTAAATTGGTTGGTCACAGTTGAATTGTTATCAAAACAGCAACCAAACCTCAGGAGGAAGTTAGGGTTAACTTCGATTAACGTTATCTGTATGTTAAGGTAATTGGTTTAAAGAATAGGAAAAAAAGCCACTTTTTCATTTATTTTCTTCAGTGGGGAGGTGTTATGAAGGTTATAAGGGCTAATGTACCTTTAAGAGAGTTATTCTCCGGGCAGTCTGCGTATGTTGGTGGCTTGGCAGTTCTCCTCCAAATGTTCAATTTTTTTCAGGTTTTATATTCTGAAGCATTGGATCGTTTCATTTGTGCTAATATTGTCAAAACGCTAATGCAAACTTCATTGGAGATTGGTATTTTGGGGCATGATTTCAAAGGATTGGCCGAATTTGAATTTGTTTTGTCATCTCCAGGTAACCTAACTAATCTAGAAGTTTGACCCAATGCTACAAAGGTACCTTGGTGCTGTGTTAGGTAGTTCTGTGAGCAATTAACTCTCTTCAAGATACAGTCTCTGATCGTGTTTTTGGGATCCTTCGGGGGGAGGGAGAGCAGCCCCAAGTCATGGTCCACATTGGCACCAGTGACATAGGTCAGAAGAGAGATGGGGACTTGAGGCAGAAATTCAGGGAGCTAGGATGGAGACTTAGAGCTCGGACAAACAGAGTTGTTTTCTCTGGTTTGCTGCCCGTGCCATGTGCCAGTGAGGTGACGAAGAGGGAGAGAAAGGAGTTGAACACTTGGCTACAGGGATGGTGCAGGAAGGAGGGTTTCGGGTTTTTGGATAATTGGAGCTCTTTCTGCGGTAGGTGGGACCTCTACAAGCAGGATGGTCTTCATCTAAACCAGAGGGGTATCAATATCCTGGGGTGGGGGGAATTCGCTAAAGCTATTTAGGTGGATTTAAACTAATACAGCAGTGGGATGTGAACCAAAACTGTAGGACAGGTACAGAAGAGGATGAGAGTAGGGAGTTCCCAAGTGAAGTATCTGACACTGGCAAGTGAGAACCTGGTTTGAAGTGTGTGTACTTCCATGTGAGGAGCGTCCGAAATAAAGTGGGTGAACTGGCAGCGTGGGTACCTGGGACTTCGATGTTGTGGCCGTTACGGAGACATGGATAGAGCAGGGACAGGAATGGCTGTTGCAGGTTCCAGGATTCAGATGTTTCAGTATGAACAGAGAAGATGGTAAAAGAGGGGGCGGTGTGGCATTGTTGATCAGGGACAATATTACAGTTGTAGAAAGGATGTTTGGGGACTCATTAACTGGGGTAGTATGGGCTGAGGTAAGGAACAGGAAAGGAGAAGTCACCATGCTGGGAGTTTTCAATAGGCCTCCGAATAGTCCCAGAGATGTAGAGGAAAGGAGTGAGAGAGGCAGGGTCATTGTCTTGGGGGACTTCAACTATCCAAATATTGACTGGGGTCACAAGTACTATAGGTGGGTCAGATTTTATCCAGTGTGTGCAGGAGGGCTTCCTGACCCAGTATGTAGACAGGCCTACAAGGGGCGAAGCCACTTTAGATTTAGTACTGGGTAACAAGCCTGGCCAGCTGTTAGATTTGGAAGTAGGTGAGCACTTTGGAGACAGTGATCACAATTCTGTCTGGTTTACTTTAGTGATGGAAAGGGATAGGTGTACACCACCGAGCAAGAGTTACAGCTGGGGGAAGGGAAATTACGATGCAATTAGGAAAGATTTGGGAAGCGTAGAATGGGGAAGGAAACTGCAGGGGATGGGCACATTAAAAATGTGGAGCTTATTCAAGGAAAGGCTCCTGTGTGTCCTAGATAAGTATGTACCTGTCAGGCAGGGAGGAAGATATGGAACGTGTGAGCTGTGGTTTACTGAGGAAGTGGAATCCCTGGTCAAGGAGAAGAAGAAAGCTTATGTTCGGACAAAATGTGAAAACTCAGTTAAGGTGCTTGAGGGTTACAAGGAAGTCAGGAAAGACCTAAAAAGAGAGCTCAGGAGAGCCAGGAGGGGACTTGAGAAGTTGTTAGCGGAATGGGTCAGGGTTAACACTAAGGCTTTCCATAGGTATGTCAGGAATAAAAGAATGATGAGAGTTAAATTAGGGCCAATCAAGGATAATAGTGGGAAGTTGTGTGTGGAGTCAGAGGAGATAGGGGAAGCACTAAATAAATATTTTTCGACAGTGTTCACTAGAGAAAATGAAAATGTTGGCAAGGAAGATACAGAGATACTTGCATCTAGACGAGAAGAGATTGAGGTTCACAAGGAAGAGGTATTAGAAATACTGCAGAGTGTGAAAATAGACAGGTCCCCTGGGCCGGATGGGATCTATCCTAGGATCCTCTGGGAAGCAAGGGAAGAGATTGCCGAGCCTTTGGCATTGATCTTCAAATCATCACTGTCTACAGGAATAGTGCCTGAGGACTGGAGGAAAGCAAATGTGGTTCCCTTTTTCAAAAAGGGTAGTAGAGACAACCCTGGTCATTACAAACCAGTGAGTCTCACTTCAGTTGTTGGTAAATTGTTGAAAAAAGTTATAAGAGATAGGATTTATAACCATCTAGAAAAGAATAATCTGATCAGGGACAGTCAGCACGGTTTTGTGAAGGGTAGGTCGTGCCTAACGAATCTTATTGAGTTCTTTGACAAAGTGACCAAACAGGTAGATGAGAGTAAACCGGTTGATCTCGTGTATATGGACTTCAGCAAGGCATTCGATAAGGTTCCCCACAGTAGGCTATTATACAAAATGAGGAGTAATGGGATTGTGGGAGACATCGCAGTTTGGATCAGTAATTGGCTTGCTGAAAGAAAACAGAGGGTTGTAGTTGATGGAACATGTTCAGCTTGGTGTCCAGTTACTAGCGGCGTACCGCAAGGGTCGGTGTTGGGTCCACTGCTGTTCACCAATTTTATAAATGACCTGGATGAGGGCTGAGAAGGGTGGGTTCGTAAATTTGCGGACGACACTAAGGTTGGTGGAGTTGTGGATAGTGACAAAGGATGTAGTAGGTTGCAGAGAGACATAGATAGGATGCAGAGCTGGACTGAGAGGTGGCAAATGGAGTTTAATGTGGACAAGTGGGAGGTGATACATTTTGGCCGGAGTAATCAGAATGCAAAGTACTGGGCTAATGGTAGGATTCTTGGGAGTGCAGATGAGCAGAGAGATCTCGGTGTCCATGTACACAGATCCCTGAAAGTTGCCACCCAGATTGACAGGGTTGTTAAGAAGACATAAAGTGTTTTGGCCTTTATTAATAAGACAGATTGAGTTCCGGAACCAGGAGGTTATGCTGCAGCTGTACAAAGCTCTGGTACAGCCACACTTGGAGTATTGTGTACAGTTCTGGTCACCGCTTTATAAGAAGGATGTGGAAACTTTGGAAAGGGTGCAGAGGAGATTTACTAGGATGTTGCCTGGTATGGAAGGAATGTCTTATGAGGAAAGGCTGAGGGCCTTGAGGCTGTTCTCATTAGAGAGAAGAAGGTTGAGAGGTGACTTAATACAGACATACAAGATAATCAGAGGATTAGATAGGGTGGACAGGGAGAGCCTTTTTCAAAGTATAGGGACGGCAAACACGAGGGGACACAACTTTAAAGTGAGGGGAGATAGGTGTAAGACAGATGTCAGAGGTAGTTTCTTCACTCAGAGAGTAGTAAGGGTATGGAATGCTTTGCCTGCATCGGTAGTAAATTCACCAAGTTTCAGTGCATTTAAGTCGTCATTGGACAGGCAAATGGACGTACATGGAATAGTGTGGGTGGGATGGGCTTCTGATTAGTATGACAGAGCGGCACAACATTGAGGGCCGAAGGGCCTGTACTGCACTGTAATGTTCAATGTACCCTTTACACCTTCATAAGACCAGGCAGTTGGAACTGGTACAGACCGACTGCTTGTGTTACATGGGAAATTTGATGAATAAAATGTAAAACTGACCATTCCTGTTGGCCTGGTACATGCTTCATTATGAAAACATTTAACCAGACAATTCCCCAACCAAACAGTTTTTGATCCCAGAATTCATCAATCCATCTCATCTTTTCATAAATGTCACTAATCGAGCAAAAGGGTATGTGACCATGTTCTTCAGCTGTTCTCTGAACTTAGTCTGGGTCATGGCATATATACACGTGTTTGTGCAGCTACTCAGGAGCTGGAGAATGAATCCTACATCTCGTAAAATGTATTGGAAAACGACAGCCTTAAAACCCAAACGATCCATTTGTTTCCACACAGAATACACCAGAAACATTGACCATAACAGGACAAAATTCCCTGAGATAACAAACATTAAAATGATGGATTTCCTTCGGCTCTCCAAGTGTCGGTCCTTGGAATGCTGCCCCCTGCTGTCAGACTGGAGTCTCCTGCGGGCTCTGCTGGCCACTAAAATGTACCTCCCAGTGAAAGCATTGAGCAGCAGAACCAGAACAAATGGGAGCGCTGGGGTCAGAATGTAGTGAATCAGCTCAATCGATCCCCAGACGGGAGATAACATAATGTACTTTTTTGTCATACAAAACCAGGGTAGGTTCCTCAGCTTATACCAAGGATGTAACATAAAATACCAGGAAATATTCTTTAAACAGCTGAGCACAGTTATTGTTCCCAGAACCACGGCTGCTGTTTTCTCAGTGCAATAGTTCCCTTTCATCTTTTGACAACAAATGCCCACAAATCGATCAAAGGTGAAAGCGACAGTGAACCAGACAGAGCAGTCCATAGCTGCAAAAACCAGGATGGCGTGGATGTTACACACGGGGACGGTCTTCAGAAATATAAATTCAGTTTTATAAATAATTGGAATGTGTCTCAATATCAGATCAATGATCATGAGCAATAAGTCCACTGCTGCCATGGCCACCAGGTAGCGAGTGATACATTTAGAAAGATCACATTTTCTCTGCGACAGAATCACTATTGTCACTATGTTAACTTTGAGAAAGGAAAATAAACAAGAACATGTTAATTTCAGCTAAGAGTAAAGTTACACCTTAATAATACGAGACTTACAGTGATTTTCAAATCTTGAAAGGAAGGTATGATCGAAAAACAATGACATCCATGAGGAATGGTTGCTCAGAAAATTATTTGAACTAAAGACTGACTTATCCCAGGTTCTGACAAAATGCATCCAAAGGTTTCAAAGGAAATACTGAATGAGATAGCAGATGCGCTGGTTTTAATTTTCCAAAAGTCCCCAGATGCTGGTGAGAATGGAAAGCAGGTGCTCCTCCAAACATAAGCTGCTTCTCTGCATGCTTGCTGTTGATAGGTTTACTGATAAGCCTATCAGTGACAAATGCAAAAGAGAAACAACTTGTGATTGGTGAGTAGGGTTTGGATGCGGGTCCATTATGCAGCTCAGTAATTGCTGCCAATGAAGGTATCTCTGGGGAAAGGTGGGTTGTGGGCTTGGAGCAGGTGGATGGAACCATGTGTGGGAGGGAGAGCCAGAGGGAGAAGCCAAGCCAGCCATTGCAGACAGGTCCAGGAGTGTCGTAGGGGCAAGAGGGAAGTTCCAAGTAATCCCAGACGAGACAAGGAGGCCATGTTGGGATTGGGAAATTATGGGGAGGCCATAAGAAAACTGCCAGGAGATGGTGCTGACACAATGGTGCTGAGGGGTACTGAGAAACCAGTGGGATGGGGAGCAAAGAGAGGCCTCAAAAGGACAAGTGAGACAGGAAGGAGGGGGATGGAAAACAGACTGACACTGCAAGAGAGTGGGAGGGAGAGAAAGATACAGAGAGAATGATATTGAAGAGCGAGAGAAAGAGTTAAAAAGCACGAGAGGGTGGTAGAGGGAGAGGAAGAATGGGAATGAAAGAGGGAGAGTGAAACTGCAAGAGAATGGGAAGGAGAGAGAGAGAAAGAGAGAGACAGAGAAAGAGTTAAAAACTCCGAGAGGGTGGTTGAGGGAGCGAGAGGTTGTGAAATCTGAAGTGAGAGAGAAGAGGATTATTGCAAGCAGAGACTAGTTTCAAAACTGTTAATAAAAAATTTCAGCTGACCAGGAATGAGGTAAACATGAAATCATTGAGGGAATTAATTACTTGCAAATGGATGTGGTCTTTCCAGATTAAGGTTACATATGGTCAGGGGATACTCGATGGGAGAGTGATCAGTGGATGCTATTGTCATGTCCATTATATAAGTTGGTTTTATTTTATTTTGAATTTGACATCCGAAATTTTTATCTGATCAGTTAACAAACAGATAAATATTTATTGGAGATGATAAGGAGTGCAGATGCTTGAGGTTAGAGAGGATGATATGTGGAACTGGAAAGGCCCAGCAGGTCAGACAGCATCAGAGGAGCAGGAAAGGCGATGTTTTAGGTCGGGATGCTTCATCAGGACTTGCCTGCTTCTCTGATGCTGTCAGATCTGCTGGGCCTTTCCAGCTCCACATTTTATTGAAATAAATATTCATTTTCTCATATCTCAGTAATAAAAAGGTAGCAACAATATGGTGGAGAAATATTCCAATTTTGTGAATATGTGTGGAGATCCATGAGCGGTCACTTCTCCAGTCTGTAAGAAGGATGTTTATCATTACAGCTTTGTGTGTCTCATGAAGTGTGTGTCAGCTATATTGGGGAAAAAAACATATTTTGCTAAGTTATGGCTGTGCTCTTGTACCAACTTAATTACAGCATCCATCCAGGAAATTAATCTTTTCCAAGAACATTGTGGCTTGATTGGGGGTTCATACTCCTTAATAAAATTGATAAGTTCCTTGAATTCTGCTTACAAATGTAAGTATCCAACACAGCAAAACATACACAGAAGGTAATGTAAGATGTTGACTGCATCAATTAATAAAGGAGACAGTGAGAGTGTCAAGGTAGCCCTGAAAATCAAAAGATAACTCTCAAGAGGAGCCATCAAAAATAAATTCTTTATACTTTGAAGCACACATCTCTCTGATTTGTACCAAAGTAAGCGGGGAACCCTTGAAGTTCTTTTTCATTCAAAGCAGATGTACTGTCCTTATGTTAACGTCAGTCATACTGCTTTCTCAAATACATAGCAACACTTCCACAAGATGACTGAAAGGCACTTTGCAGTATTCCCACTCAGAAAGCAGAAGTCTCAGATTATATGAGACACCATCATCTATAATACCACACCCTGAACAGACAAGAAGCAGCAGTTAAGCATCACAGACTGGTTTGAGGCTACACATACTGTGATAGAGCCTGTCATTGAAGCCAAGATCTCCACTCTCATCGATTACAAGAGAAATCTGAGTGAGGAATCTCTGAATGCAGAAAGAGCCATTTGAAGTCAAGTCCAAGAGAATGCTGAGCAACGATCCAATAATAACATTCCTCACCCTGCAGGAATATCCACAGCTACTCCATCACAGGGAAATGTATGGATGAAGGGATGGGGAAGGTGAAAGATGCATGAGGTAAAGAAACAGCTCAACTGAAACAAAGGCAGGAGAGATCATCACCCACTGTAACAAATAGTTGGAGAGATGGGGAGATCCTTGCCTTGAGCTATAACACAGGGAGAACATTGTCACTGAGGAAGCTCTGGACACCATTAACAGCCTCGCTGTTATGGCAGGGCTGGGAATCAAACCAACAGTGGAGGGCTTTAACAAAGCTATTGACACACACTCATGGACAAAGCTCCAGTCACTTTTCCCAGTCCTCATCAAGCACAGAAACCCCCACTCCTGCAGCTTCTGCACTAACCTCTCTGTTTCTTCTGGAGGAGGGGACATTTCCACAGGGAGTGTGTGATGCAAGGATTGTGAGCCTGTACATGAACAAGAGCAACTGCAGTGATTGCCATAACTGTCGAGGTGTCTCCCTGCTAAGCCTCCCTGCATTGGAAAAGGATTTCCCCATGTGGCCTTGTCAGGCTGCAGACACTGGCTTAAGGCATCTGCCCCCAATTCCCAACGTGGTTTCAGAACAGCAAGCTCGACAATCTCGGTTCCCTTTCAGTCTCGCAGCTGCAAGAGAAATACACCAACAAAGGGGACCAAAAGGACAGGGCAGGGAGACTATATCTGCACTTGAAGAGAGAATAATTACTCAGACACAGGGTTTGTTACTGAAAGTTTGTGCTTGATAACTGCTGAATCTTTTGAGGAGGTAACCTGGTGTGTTGATGAGGGCAGTGCATATGACATGGTCTACTTGGACTTCAGCAAGGCTTTTGGCAAAGTCCCTCATGCAGATTGGTCAAGACAGTAAGGGCCAATGGGATCCCAGGTAAGTGGCATGTTGGATCAAAAACTGGCTGAGAGGCAGGAAGGAGAGGGGAATGGTTGAGGGATGTTTCTGTGACAGGAAGTCTGTTTCCTGTGGGGTTTCACAGAGATTGCTGTCTGTTGTGTCGATGAATCATTTAGACTTAAATTCAGGGAATATGATAAAGAGGTTCACAGATGGCATGAAACTTGGCAGGGTGGTAAAAAGTGAGGAGGGTATCTGTAACCTGCAGGAGGATATCAATGGCCTGGGCAGCTGGGCAGAGCAGGGACAACAGGAACTCAACCTGGAAAAAGGGTTACTTTCCCTTCATCAGTATTCACATTGGAAAAGGTCAATGTCAGTGGGAATATCGCGATACCGTCTCTTAGATCAGATAGGATTGCAGTTGACAAAGAGGAGGTTTTTATCATTTTGGAAGATCTGAAAATAGCCAAGCCCTCTGGGCTGGATGGGATTTACTCCCAGATTCTCTGGGAAGCCAGGGAGGACATTGCAGGGCCTTTGGCGTTGACCTTTATGTCATCAATGTCAACAGGAGTACTACCATAAGACTGGAGGATAGCAAATGTTGTTCCCTTCTTTAGGAAGAGGATTTGGGCCAACCCTGGTAATTATAGACCAATGAGCCTTAATTCAGTTGTGGGTAAGGTCTTGGAAAAGGTTACGAGGGATTGGACATCAGTAAGCCTTTTGATAAGGCTCCATATGGTTGGCTATCGCACAAAATATGGAATTTCAGGACTGAAGTTGATTCAGCGGTTTGAATCAGAAGTTGGCTAGCTGAATGAAGACAGAGGGTAGTGGCAAATGGGAAATATTCATACTGGAGCTCAGTTACCAGCAGTGTGCTGCTAGCTTCTGTTTTGGAGCCACTGCTGTTTGTCATTTTTATAAATGATCTGGATGTGGGCGTAGAAGGATTGGTTAGTAAATTTGCAGATGACACTGAGGTAGGTAGCTTTGCAGATATTGCCAAAAGACAAGATTCCATACAGCGTGGAAACATGTCCTTTGGCCCAACAAGTCCATACCGACCCTCTGAAGAATAACCAACCCAGACCCATTTCCTTACATTTACTCCTGACTAATGCACCTAACCCTATGTGCAATTTAACATGTCTAATTCACCTGAGCTGCACATCTTTGGATTGTGGGTGGAAACCCACACAGACATGGGAAGAATGTGCAAACTCCATACAGACTTTCGCCTGAGGCTGGAATCAAAACCAGGTCGCTGGCGCTGTGAGGCAGCAGTGCTAACAACTGAGCCACCATGCAGCCCCTGTCGTGGGCTACCGAGGGACATAGATAAGATGCAGAGCTGGGCTGAGAAGTTGCAAATGGAGATTAATGCAAAAAATTGCGAGATACTTCTTCTGAAGTGAACTAACAGGAATGCAGAGATCTGGGCTAATGGATAAATTCTTGGCAGTGTAGATGAACAGAGAGTTCTCAGTGTCCAGGTGCATAAATCCCTGAAAGTTACAACCCACGTTGACAGGGTTGTTAAGAAGACATATCGTGTGTTGAAGTTTATTGGTAGGGAGATTGAGTTTCAGAGCCATGAGGTCATGCTTCAGCTGTACAAGAAACTGGTAAGGCCCCACCTGGAGTATTTTGTGGAGTTCTGGGAAAGGATGGGGAAGCTATGGAAAGGGTTCAGTGGAGATTTACTTGCATGTTGCTGGTATGGAGGCAAGGTCTTATGAGGAAAGGCTGAGGGACTTGAGGCTGTTTTCGTTGCAGAGAAAAAGGTTGAGAGGTGACCTGATCGAGACGTCAAAGATAATCAGAGGGTCAGATATGATGGATAGTGAGATCCTTTTTCCTCAGATAGTGAAGGCTAACATGAGGGGGCATAGATTTAAATTGAAGGGTAATAGATTTCGGACAGACATCACGGGTAGTTTCTTTACTCAGAGAGTAGGAGGGGCGTGGCATGGCAAGGGTATTTAAATGGGCATTGGACATACATATGGATAATAATGGAATGGTGTAGGTTGGACATCAGATTAACTTCTTAAGTTGGAGCAACATCGAGGAACGAACGGCTTGTACTGCACAGGATTGTTCTATGTTTTATTTTAGGAGGGGCTTACAAGGCAAGGGATTACTCTCTGAATGATAGGGCCCTGGAAAGGACTGATGATCAGAGAGACCTCGGATGCATAGCCACACATCCCTGATGGTAGCAGGTCAGGTCGATAACCTGGTTAAGAAGGCATTTTAGATACTTGTCTTTTATTAGCAGAGGCTTAGATGAAAAGGACGGGTTGGGTGGTGGTGTTGTGCATTGGTTAGGCCACAACTGGAGTCCTGTCTGTAGTTCTGGTCACCAACATTATAGGAAGGATGTGATTGCACTCGAGAGGAAACAGAGGAGATTCACCAGAATGTTGTCTGGGCTGGAGGGTCTGAGCAATGAGGAAAGATTGGAAAGGCTGGGGCTGTTTACCTTGGAGCAGTAAGGAGTGAGAGGGGACCTGATCGAGGTGTACAAGATTATGAGGGCTGGAGATAGGGTGAATAGAAAGACACTTGCGCCATGAGTAAAGAAGTCAATAAACAGGAGGCATAGATTTACCGTGAGAAGCAGAGGGTAAAGAGGAGAGATTTTTTTTTTTCCCCAGAGCGAGGTGGGCATCTGGAACTCACCTTCTGAAAAGGCATTGAGTTGAAACGATTTTAACCCTTAATCAGTCATTAAATATTCACTTCTGTTTGATAGTCTCCAGAGCTACAGGTGTAAAGTGGCATTAGTGTTGTCAGATCTTTGTTGACCAGCCTCCTTCGGTGCTGTTTAAGTCAATGAATCGAGATTGACATCACCAGTTTTACTGAGGGATTCGACCACTTGATCATCACTGGCCAAGTCAATCAAGAAAGAACGCTTATGGAGGGAGGGCATATGGGGGAATACAGAGTCATCACAACGACCATCTTAAATACATTCAGAACAGCAGTCAGTTCAACGATTCCATCGGCCCAGCAGTTACCAAGGGGAATGCTACATTATGCTGGAACCAAGAGGGTAGTGTGAAGGAGTTGGAGAAGACCTTTGTATTATGTCAGAACAATCAGTGATGAATTTGATGTTTATATCTTTGGGCTTTCTGCTCTGTGACCAGTACTAGGCAGCACACTTTAATAAGGACGTGGAAATTTTCCAATGAGTATGAGGACATTTTAACCAGTGCGGGTTCCAGCACGAAGGGAATTCAGACACATGGATGGACCAGGGAAATCGGAGTTATTGTCATGTGGGAAATCTACAGAATGCTTGGCAGGATATACAAAATAGATACAGGAATATATCGGTCAAGGAGACTCGAAATAAGCATTGATTAAGAATAAGAAACATGCCATTTAGGACTCTGTTGATGAGAAATTGTTTTGTTCAATATCTTTGGAAAGCTCTTTCACAGAGGGCTGTGGCAGCTCAGCCTACGAGTCTATCAAAAGTAGTGGTTGATAAATCTTTGAGTATCAATCACATAAAGAGTTAGGAGGATCGTCTATAAAAGGCATTGAAGTGTCTGGTCAGTCAGGATTGAATTAAATGGCAGAGAAGACTTGATGGGCTGAATGGCATCCTCCAGTGTCTATGCTCCAAAAGACCTGTAAAGGCAATAATCAGAGCACACAGATTTAATATGATTGGCAAAAGAAGCAGAGGGTGACATGAACATATTTGTTCCACACAATGAGTGAATCGGATTCGGAATACACAGTCTAATAGAGTGACATATATTGATTCAATAGTAAATTATAAATATGTAAGTGGAGAAATATGTGAAGCAGGAAAAATTACAGCCGATGGGGAAACAGAGTGTGAGGGAGAGAAGGGTGGGTCCTAGACCTGTGTTATAAATTTAAGTAAGGGTAGATTTGAGAGCATGAAAGTGAACATGGAAATGAGGTTCAGGGAGAACTCAGTAGTGGTCAGCATTGAAGAACATAATTCAGATCACACACAATAAATACATTCAAAATGAGAAAGGAAAACTTCCAAATGGAGCACCCACCATCCGCGTTTAAAATGACATTGAAGTTCAATAAAAAGCAGATAATTGCTAAACGTTGGCTGGTAGGTCAGGAACAGAAAATAAAAGTCAGCTCAAAATGGCAAAACGATTGACAAGGAGTGAACAGTTACAGTACAAGTGGAACCGAGCGAGTAATACAGGGGCAAGAACAAGGTGGGCTGTGGTGAGAGGCCTTTATTGACATTGCTCGTAATCACCCACATTAACACCAAATCTCACCTCATTAACATGCAGATGGCCATTCTATCATCCTCTGGATAGAAACTAGACACTAACAATTCCAGTCATGGAAAGAGGTCTGACTGGGAACCTGGTGACTCCCAAGGGGGAGGGGGGGCAGTGCATTCCCAAACCTGGCAAATTGACCTGACGGGACTGGGCTCAGGGCCGGAGGGTATGTAGATGCAGATGAGTTGGTTGGGGACTCGGAGAAGTGTGAGGTCTGAGAGTTTAACAGGGTGTGGGGGTGTGCTAGCCGGAAGGGCCATTTTATCCTTGAGGGTTCCCCTGTGTGCAGAGGAGGAGGCTGGAACTCAGTGTCTGAGGGAAGCCTGCTCTTGCCTTCCATCCTGTTGTGACTCAGAAATGAAGATGGCTGCACCTGAACATGAGGCCAGCAGGGTAAGTGTTTGGATGTGCAGCCTCGGGTGGGGGTGGGGTATCTGCAAGTCCATGCAATGGGAGGCCCCTTCAAAGGGCAAGGTCACTCGGCACACACCCAGTCACTGAAGGACAGACCCTTTAATATTGTACATTGCAGCTCCTTCCCCAAACAGCTCAGAGCATTTAGTGTCATACAGGTTTACAGCATGGAAACAGGCCCTTCGGCCCAACTTGTCCATGCTACCCAGTTGGTACAATTAAACTTGTCCAGTTTGTATACGTTTAGTCCATATCCCTCTCTGCCTATCACAACCATGTACCTGTCTAAATGTTTCTTAAATGACAATATTGTACTCACTTCTATCACTACCTCTGGGAGCCCATTCCAGACACTCACCACCTTCTGTGGGAAAATGTTGTCCCTCTCAACCTATTTGTGTATCTCCCCTCTCGGCCCTGTTTAGTACGATGATTACCAACACTGCCTCAACTGTTTTACTTGCTCTCATTATCTTCTCTCCTGTCATCAACCTTCTATTATGTCTCCCTTCTCCTTTGGATGTCCCCCAACACCTGTCCTCATCTCCCTGCCAGATTAGTTTGACTCATCCCAAGAGGCTCTCACAAATCTCCCCAGCAGGATATTGACTCCCTCCAGTTCAGTTACAAAATGTCCCACTTGGGCAGATCACCTCTGCCCCAGAACATGTCCCAATGATCCAAGAATCTGAATCCCTCCCCCCTACACCAGCTCTTAGCCACACATTTCATCTGCTAAATCCCCCTTTTCTTTTTATCGCTGAAACTAATAGTTCCCAAGTTACTTCCCCTGAGATCCTACATTTTAACCATCTGCTTAACTCCCTTTCATGACTCTTCAGGACCTCACCTCTTTTCCTCCCGAAGTCATTGGTACCAATGTGTACAATAACCTCTGCCCGCTCACCCTCCCCCTGAGGAATTCGATACAATGTTCAGAGACGCCCTCAGCCCTGACACCAGGGAGGGAGCACACCATCCTGGAGTCTCGGTCACAGCCACAGATACCCTGTCTGTGACCCTGACTGGCGAGTTACCTAATGTTCTAAGTAATTGCCTTCCCAAAGGTTTGCAGCTAAGCCATTCATGGTACCACAGGCCTGTCTGCTGCTGTTGTACTTTCCTGAGAGAGGTTATACCCCCCAACAGTATCCCAAACGGTATCCCTGTTCGAGACGGGAAAAGCCACTGGAGACTCCTGCACTACCTGCCTCTCCTGGCAGTCACCCATCTCCCTGACTGAACCTGTGGTGCGACCACATCACTGTAACTAGTGTCTATCACACTCTCTGCCCCTTGTATGCTCCTCAGTGGATCCAACTCTTTTTCCACCTCAACCACCCAGTTTGTGAGGAGCTGTAGCTGATCACACTTCCTGCAGACTCAGTCGTCAGGGACACTTGACTATTCCCTGATCTCCCACATCTGGCAGGAAGAGCATTCCACTGCCCTAACTGCCATCTCTGTCTCCTCACAGTAACACAAAGAACAGAATCTTACCGTACCCTAACCTTGTTGCTGATCACCCTCCTCACCGAGTATCCCAGTATCCACCAAAACTCACACTTAAACCTCCAGCAGCACTTCAACAGCAAAGCAGCCCTTCTCAAAATGGCCGCTCCAACAATGGCCTCTCGGCTGGAGCTTGCCTCCTTTTTGTTCACTCCTGGTGGCTGAGCTGATTCCTCCCAGAATCCTCCTCAGTCAGTTCTCAGCAGCACCTTTTGTTAACTTGGGAATATCTTGAATATCTTGGCAAGTCCAGTCATTTCTGCAGCACATTGGTGTCTCTAAAAAGTGAGAGCGTAGTTGCCAGGGTGACAGTGACCTGTGATTTCCCCATTGCCTGGATACAGTAGCTATGGGTTACCTCCCACTTGGGGCGATGGAGCGGTGTGCAGTGACAGGGATGGCTGGGTCCAGTCCCTGTAATGCCAGATTTGCAGCTGGACAGAGACTCACAGACATAGCTGATTGTAAAGGGTGAACGCATAGATGTGCAAAACTATTTTACAATAACAAGTCGCCTGTGCCACCAGCACATCTGCTTTCTCGCTCTACCACCAGGTCTAGGTGCTTCCTGAGGTCTGCGGCTGGTCTGGAGAAAGCCTGCCCTACACTGGAGCCCATTGGCCTTGGAGGGTCTGGTTGGGGGATCCTGAGGCTGGGTGGGTGTGCAGGGCCCTCACACACTGACTAACAGAGGCAGGTGCACCTCCCTCATTCTGACCACACAGAGAACAGGGAGAGGGCAGAGAGAGAGTGGGAGGGAGAGAGAGAAAGAGAGAGAGAGAGAGGGAGAGAGAGAGAGAGAGAGAGAGAGAGAGGGAGACAGAAAGAGAGACACAGAGAGAGAGGTTTAAATATGAGGAGAGGAGAGGGAAAAAGTAAGATGTAGAAGATGGAGAGACAAATCGAAAGAAATGAATTTTCAGAATGGAATTGGATAAAAATTAGAAGGGGATAGATTTACAGGACGATGGGGAGAGAACTGAGAAGGGGAAGGGTGCTGTGTCTCTGTGACTCCACGTACAGGACGATAAGGATGGGACCGGGGGTGGGAATAATTAGAGAGGTCAGGCCTTGAAGGAATTTGAATTCAAAAATGAGAACATTAAAAAGGGAAGTTGTTGGATCAGGAATGTTTGTTGGTCAATTAGCACAAAAAGAAATGGTAAACCAAACAAGATAGGAGTTCAGAATGGGCACAGGTTTGACACTGTGAGGTTAAAGATGATATCAGTGGAATACTCGAATCTGGATTAATCAAACCCAGAGACGGTGTAGTGTGCAGCATCCCGGATGAAGCAGGCAGGAGACGGAGATATTACAGAGGGGATGGTAAACAAGCTTTGCAATGGAGAGGATGTAGGGTCAAACCTCAGGTTAGGGTTAAAGGGAGCCCTGAGGCTACAAACATTTTGGTTCAGCCTGAAGCCAAGGGGTGGATCAAGGCAAATGATAAAAAACTGAATGTGTGACAGGAACCAGGTGTGACAGGTATTGGGCTTCACAAGATTAAAGTGAGAATACCAGGAGTCTAGTAGTTTATAAATCTACTGGGAGGGAGACAGAGACTTAGTTACAGCAGGAGCAGCAAGCAGCAGAATGGGAAATGACAAGAACAGTAATAAAGTTAAACCATGATCCACAGAATTACCAGCCAGACAGAGACACTTACCTGGAATACCAACAGCAGCGAGAGTCGGATAGTAAATGTGTTGAAAAATCAGAAGTATGTATCGGATCTGATGTACCAAATTCATCTGGTGATAATTTGCAGAAAAATAGTCAATTGTCCCAGAGAGACTCCGGCCCATTGTGGGAACATTGCAGTCTGCTCTCCTCAGATTCTGATCTGTCATCTCTCCCTGTTTCAAGGAACGTTGCAGCTGAGACTCATTTATTAATAGAAGGAGGAATCCACCCAGAGACTCAGTTAGGGCCCACAGAGATTGACATTAATTACAGTCACTGAACAAACAGGTTCATTGAACTCCTTTCAATCCAGTGCCTTTGTCCCAGAGTAAAGTTAAACTTATACCTGGTCTGGAGAGAATGTGTGAGGGATGCTAAGTAAAGGAACAATGAAAATATGGGAGTGGGCCAAGAGGGCTGGATGTTTGTAATAGTGTCCCCTGATGACCAAAGATAAAATATAGGTTTATTTCTTTGAAGAAGAGTTGAACATGTGACAGCTGTTATTGGCTTAATGGAGTTCTTTGATCAAGTAAAGTTATTTGGAAATGCTGAGTTCAGCGTGTTTCATGTTCCAGAAGGAATATGACTTCCAAAAGGTGAAGTGTTATTTAATTGACAGGTTCGGAAAATTCAAACATGTGAATTGAAGGACCAATGGCATTCTGACTATAACACAGACTAAGGGACATAACTCAGAGAGAAACACTGTTCAGGTAAAGGGCTCTTGTGGTGCAGTGATAGTCCCCTAAGTATGAGACCTGGTGCTGAAATCCCACCTGTTCCAGAGGTGTGTAAAAGCATCTCGGGGACAGGTTGATGAGAAGGGAGATAGACTGCAGGAACATAGACTGTTCATCCCTCATGACCAATATTAGAATCAGAGATGATTATAATACATATATAAATGACATGGGCTAATATGTTATTTCTAATGGACATGATTTCAAGGTTTGGAGGCAACAAGTGAGACAGAAAGATAGTGAAGAGTGAGGAGGACAGGATCAGACATCAGAACATCATTTAAAGCAAAATATTGCTGATGCTGCAAAACTAAAACACACACAGAATGCTGCAGAAACTC
This sequence comes from Chiloscyllium plagiosum, assembly GCF_037043375.1. Taxonomy (NCBI): domain Eukaryota; kingdom Metazoa; phylum Chordata; class Chondrichthyes; order Orectolobiformes; family Hemiscylliidae; genus Chiloscyllium; species Chiloscyllium plagiosum. The sequence continues at coordinate 96,699,379 of NW_028270150.1, forward strand.
AGCAGATCAGGCAGCATTGGAGAGGGAAGGAGAATTAATGATTCAGTTCGGAGCTGAAAGGGCTGGGAAAATGGGATATTTTATTGTTTCGACAGAGGAAGACGACGTGTGAAATAGTGTCCAGTGTAAAAGGTAAGGAATTTGTTAATGGGGTTGAAAGAGGAAATGAAGCAATGTAAATAAGGCACAAATAAGAAAACTGTGTGTGTGAAGGAGATTGTAGGAATCAGAGACATCATAAAGTGAAGATCTGAAGCTGGGGAGATCGATATTGAATCCTCGAGGCTGGAAAGTTCCTCTGTGGAAAATGAGATGTTGTTCCTCAAGCTTATGCTGTGCTGTGTTCCCACTCTCCCATTAACTGCTCTGTCAGTCTCATTCATCGCACACCACTTCCATCCAGTGGCTGTAATTCTTTCTCTCTCTTTCTCTCTCTCTGTCTCTGTGCCTTGTGGTTACCACCAGCATCTCCACCATCCCCACTGTTACATGGCCGTTTCCCACACAAGCCATCTCCTCCATATGAGGACGAGAGTACTGAGGTGTAAAAGACACCCCACCAGCTCAGACCCTGAGACCTCGGTGGGAAGGTTAGCCTTAGAGAGTGTGGCAGCACAAGCTGGTGAGCACCTCACTGCCACAGCTCCGCAGCTGGCTGAAGAAGAAATGCCCCAGGCCGCTGGCACTCGGAGGGTCCGGCAGAGACCAGGCAGCTACTCAGGCAGGAGAGGGACCCGTGGTGTCAGCAATCAGGACCCACATCTGAATGTACAGTGTTTAGCAGCAGGCAGGGAAATGGGAAACAATGGGTTCAACTCTTTGCAATTTATAGAAATGATTTGGATGGAGGTACTGAAGATATGGAGCTAAATGTACTGATGACACAAAGCTAACGTGGAAAGTGAGTTGTGATGAGGACATGAGGAGCCGACAAAGGGTATGGATTGGTTCATTGAGTGGGCAAAGATCTGGCAAATGGAGGCAAATGTGGGGAACTGGGAAACTGTCCATTGAGTCAGAAAGAATTAAAAACAAACACCTTATCTGAAAGGTCAGAGGTTGCAGAGCTCTGAGGGGCAGAGGGATCTGGGAGTCCTGGCCCATGAATCACTGAATGCTAGAATGCAGATACAGCAAGTAATCAGGAAAATTTAATAGAACATTATGGCTTATCAGGAACAGAATTGAATGCAGGAATTGAAGGAAGATGTGCTCAAAAAGATTAAATCTGTGATCAATTTGATGTAAAATGGACAAGGACTAAAGCATGCTGGGAAATGGAAACCGGCCTTGACCAAAGTGATTTTGCTAATCCACATGCTGCAGAACCCAGGCAGGCTGCAGCTAGCAACAGACAGTTTGTAACAAACCTGGTTATTGCAGACTCTACAATACACACCTGAAGTCAGGGTTGAATGGTGTCGATGCAATGTCATCCTCAGGATGATCGGAAACATTGAGATACGTACCAGACACGGGGGAGGGGGGGCACCTCACACCCTTATCTGGAGGAGGGTATGTGTTCGCAGCACCTCCAGGAATGGAGACCTAAGGATGACCTGACCATCGTCATGCCAACGCCTGGCTGGGTCGGATTGATCAGGGTTATCGAGCCTGATCAATCCATTGGTTAATGGTGAAGACCCTCCCAAAAGGACACGAAGACTTTAGAGTGTAAGAATTGCCACAACACCACGCTCAGGGCGGTAACTCGAGACAAACCACCAAGAAAGGAAGATACCCCTGAAATCATTGGGAGATGACCAGGTGACATCATGATGTGGGGCACTGTCGAGTTCTAGTGTGGGGGGATATGATCATCCAGAGTTAAGGTAAAGCACAAGATAGCATTTGGAGTGTAAATGGTTAAATTATATGGTATTTTGTTATGATAGTGTTAGTTGTGTTAAATAAATGATTATTATTGTTTATTATTATGAAGAGTTTTCTCAGTTCTTTTGCTGGATATGATTTAAAACACACTGTGTAGCAGGGACAACAAAGTGGCCCCCCAAGATCAGACCTCGATAAGAAGTGAATTTGTCGCTCTGAGATCGAAGCCCGTGGAACCTAGTATTCCTTGAGATTTTGCCTGAGATGGTTGTTAAAAGGACAGCTGTCCCACGCGAAGGCCAGGGGTTCAAGTAAATCAAAGAGAACAGAATGGTCTAAACTGAACTGTGCTTTAAAAGATAAAACCACCAGATGTTTACTCCTAAACCAACAAACGTCTGTAATGTGTGTGTGTGTGTGTGACCGGTAAGGTAAAACACTGAATGTCAGTAGACACCCGATGTGATTAGGACCAGATCATAACGAAAGCCATACCCTCAGTCTTATCCACCCCTTATACCCCATAGTTTAATTGAAAATGGCAGAGAATGACACGAGAGTAGAGTATGGGTAACAACGCTGAGACAGTATATTAGTTAGAAAAAGCGGTCCACGTGGGCAGAATTTTGTTGTAGCGATGAAATGGGCCCTGGATCCCCAGGGCAGAAGTATTGGGATAATTTTATCAGAACTCAAGGGAAACTCGAGGAGTTCACAGCGATAATGTGCTGTCGAGGGCAATTCTTAGGGACAGAGCGGGAATTAAATTCCATCCGTAAGGAACCAAGGGACGGAAAAAGGGAAATCCCGGAGTTAGAATTGAAAATGCAGCTCTGGTCCAGAGAAATCAAGTAAACCTCCTACCCACGGGGCAATACCATACCCAATGAGAATGAGCATACTGAGATCCCCAACACACAGTGTCAGCTAATGAAGCTACTGAGAAGACAGGAAGGGAGTTGGGAAATAAATGGACTGTTTTAATAGGAAGGTTATGGGAGGGGATTTTAACCTTCCAAACATAGACTGGGACTGCCATAGTCTTAAGAGTTTAGGTGGAGAGGAATTTATAAAGTGTGTACAAGAATGTTTTCTGATTCAGTATGTGGATGTACCCACTAGAGAAGGTGCAAAACTTGACCTACTCTTGGGAAATAAGGCAGGACAGGTGACTGAGGTGTCAGTGGGGGAGCACTTTGGGGCCAGTGACCATAATTCTATTAGCTTTAAATTAGTGATGAAAAAGGAGAGACCAGATCTAAAAGTGAAAGTTCTAACTCGGAGGAAGGCTAATTTTGACGGTATTAGGCAAGAACTTTCAAAAGCTGATTGGGGGCAGATGTTCACAGGGAAAGGGACGGCTGGAAAATGGGAAAACATAAAAAATGAGATAACGAAAGTCCAATGATAGTATATTCCTGTTAGGGTGAATAGAAAGGTTGTTAGGTGTAAGGAATGCTGGATGACGAAAGCAATTGAGGGTTTACTTAAGAAAGAGAAGGAAACATATCTCAGATATAGACAAGGTAGATTGAGTGAATCCTTACAAGAGTATAAAGGCAGTAGGAGGATACTTAAGAGTGAGATCAGGAGGGCAAAAAGGGGACATGAGATGACTTTGGTAAATAGGATTCAGGAGAATCCAAAGGGGTTTTACAAATACATTAAGGACAAAAGGGTAGCTAGGGAGAGAACAGGGCCCCTCAAAGATCAGCAAGGCGGCCTTTGTGTGGAGCCGCAGGAGATGGGGGAGACACTAAATGAGTATTTTGCATCAGTGTTTACTGTGGAAAAGGACATGGAAGGTATAGAATGTAAGGAAATAGATGGTGACATCTTGCAAAATGTCCATATTACAGAGGAGGAAGTGCTGGATATCTTAACATGCATAAAAGTAGATCAATCTCCAGTACCTGATCAGGTGTACCCTAGACCTCTGTGGGAAGCAAGGGTAGTGATTGCTGGGACCATTGCTGAGATATTTGTGTAATCGATAGTCACAGGTGAGATGCCGGAAGACTGGAGGCTGGCTAACATGATGCCACTGTTTAAGAAAGGTGGCGAGGACAAGCCAGGGAACTATAGACCAGCGAGTCTGACGTTTGTAGTCGGCAAGTTGGAGGGAGTCCTGAGGGACAGGATGTACATATATTTGGAATGACAAGGACTAATTAGGGAAGGTGAACATGGCTTTGTGTGTGAGAAATCATGTCTCACAACTCTTTTTTATCAAGTATCAAAGGGGATTGATGAGGGCGGAGCAGTGGATGTGATCTACATGGACTTTAGCAAGGCATTCAACAAGGTTCCCCATGGGAGACTGGTTCGGAAAGTTCGATCTCACGGAATATATGGAGAACTAGCCATTTGGAAACAGAAGTGGCTGAAAGGTAGAAGACAAGAGGATGGTGGCACAGGGTTGTTTTTCTGACTGGAGGCCTGTAAACAGTAGATTCCAACAAGGCTTGGTGCTGGGACCACTACTTTTCGTGATTTATGGAAATGTTATGTATGTGAGCATAAGAGGTATAATGAGTAAGTTTGCAGATGACATCAAAATTGGAGATGTTGTGGACAGCGAAGAAAGCTACCTCAGATTAAAATGGGATCTTGATCAGATGGGCCAATAAGTGGAAGATGGAGTTTAATTTAGATAAATGCAAAGTGCTGCAGTTTGGGAAAGCAAATCTCAGCAGGACTTAATCACTTAATGTTAAGATCCGAGGGAGTGTAGATGAACAATGAGACCTTGGAGTGCAGGGTCATAGCTCCTTGAAAGTGGAATCACAGGTAGATAGGAGAGTGAAGAAGGCGTTTGGTGTGCTTTCCTTTATTGGTCAGGGTATCAAGTACAGGAGTTTGGAGGTCATGTTGCAGCTGTACAGGCTGTACACTGGTTTGGCCACTGTTGGAATATTGTGTGCAATTCTAGTCTCCTTCCTACTGAAAGGATGTTGTCAAACTTGAAAGGGTTCTGAAAAGATTTACAAGGATGTTTCCAGGGTTGCAGAATTTGAGCTATAGGGGAAGCTGCTTTCCCGGGAGCATCGGAGACTGAGGGGTGACCTTATTAGATTAGATTAGATTACTTACAGTGTGGAAACAGGCCCTTCGGCCCAACAAGTCCACACCGACCCGCCGAAGTGCAACCCACCCAGACCCATTCCCCTACATTTACCCCTGCCCCGAACACTACGGGCAATTTAGCATGGCCAATTCACCTAACCGGCCCATTTTTGGATTGTGGGAGGAAACCGGAGCACCCGGAGGAAACCCACGCAGACACGGGGAGAATGTGCAAACTCCACACAGTCATTCTCTTGAGGCGGAAATTGAACCTGGGTCTCTGGCACTGTGAGGCAGCAGTGCTAAATACTGTGCCACCGTGCCGCCCAGATAGAGGCTAATAAAATCATGAAGGGCATGGATAGGATAAATAGACTAAGCCTTTTCCCGGGTGTGGAGGAGTCCAGAACTTGAGGGCATAGGTTTAGAGTGAGACGGGAAAGATATAAAAGAGCCCTAAGGGGCAGCGTTTTCATGCAGAGTGTGATATGTGTGTGGAATGAGCTGTGAGATGACGTGGTGAAGGCTGGTACAACTGCATCATTTAAAAGGCATCTGGATGGGTATATGAATAGGAAGGTTTAGTGGGATATGGGCTGGGTGCTGGCAGGTGGGACTAGATTGGGTTCGGATATCTCGTCAGCATGAACAGATTGGACTGAATGATCTGTTTCCGTGCTGTACATCTCTATGACTCTGAATCTATGACCTGGTCTGGCCTACATATGACTCCACACCCACAGCAGTGTGATTGATTCTCAGTTGCCCCCTGAACAGGCCGGGCAAACCATTCAGTTGTACCAGTCATTACCAAGTCTCAGAGAAATGAAACTGGACAGATCACCTGGCACCGCCCTCGGCACCGGAAAATGCAGGAACAGCCCTGTCGATCCTGCAACGTCCTCCTTACTAACATCTGGGGGATACTGCCAAAACTGGGAGAGCTGTCCCATGGGCTAGTCAAGCAACAACCTGTCATAGTCATACTCACAGAAACATACCTTACAGACTCTGTCCTAGTCACCACCATCACCATCCCTGAATATGTCCTGACAGACCCAGCAGAGATGACAGCACCATGGGGAACAGTCAGGAGAGAGTTCCCCTGTGAGTCCTCCACATTGACCCCGGACCCCATGAAGTCTCATGGCTTCAAGCTAAACATGGGCAAAGAAACCTCATGCTAATTAACACGTACCACCTCCCTCAGCTGATGAATCAGTTCTCCTCCATGTTGAGAGGAGAAATGGAGGAGCCACTGAAGGTGACAATGGCACAACATGTACCCTGGGGAGGGGATTTCAATGTCCACCATCAAGAGTGTCTCAGCAGCAGTACTACTGATTGAGCTGGTCGGGTCAGAAAGGACAGAGCTGTTAGACTGGGTCTGCGGCAGGTGGTGAGGGAACCAACAAGAGGGAAAAACTTACTCGACCTCATCCTAACCGTGATGAGGCTGCTCCTTTAACAAGGTGATGTTGGCCTTGGTTTTATTTTCAGGAGTTCGTAAAAACACAGCTTCTGAAAAGACTGGGTTTGATGGGTTTTAGGGCCAGTTTGATTACAGCTAACAGATATTGCCTCAGGCAAAAGACTTGCGAGATTTAGAAAAAAAGGTGAAATGGGAAGTGGCCAGTTCTCCCAACTCAGCTGCACACTGATTTGGTCTGGTTTTGGCAGCCTGGCTATTCACTGAAAGCAGTCAGGCAGGTTGAAAGCTGCTGGATCCAAAGGAGCAGGTCCGTGCTGATCCTCCTCTCTCTCTGACATCTCTCCTGGAAGACCCTGTGTTTGAGTTTACCTTGTGTGCCCAGTAGGATTGTCACAAACATTTGGAACAGCATCATTAAGTTGGAATAATTTGTTGGGTTTTCAGGTAGGTTAAATTATTTGGTATACTGCTGTCTTTTTCCGTGTTTAATTTATCAATCTTGTAAATAAATCCTGTTTTGTTTAAAACTATGTGATTTGACCAGTTGCATCCCTCCTGAAATATCTGCGTTACACCTTCTTCAAACAATTGGCAAAATGAGGGTCTGGGCTATTTTCTTGAAATGTTTTGAGGGGGTCGGGCCTGGTCTATAACAGATTGGGGACTCTTTGTGGGATTTGTTCTGCATTCCAAATTGGGATTAGGGTTGTTGGTCTCGAAGACAGCGAGTGGTAGGTGTTTGTGTCTTTTGTTCCAGGTGTTGAATTTGGTCGGGTCAACCAGTGCTTGGGATAGCAATGACTCTTTCAGTCACCAAGAGGTTTCTGGGGATGGAAGAAGTGACTTTGGGGGTTTTACAAGCTGCTGGAATTAGCGGACAAGCTGGGGTTGGAGCTGTCTCCTTCCATAAGGAAAGGAGAGATAATTACATCGATTCAACACCTGGAACAGCAATAGCTCAGCATTTCAATTTGCAGAACAAAAAGGAAATGAGAGAGAAAGAGAGAATAGGGTGAAAATGAGAGAGGAGAGTGAGGAAAAGTAGAAAGAGAGGGAGTTTGAACTTCAGAATATAGAACATTACCGTGCAGTACAGGCCTTTCGACCCTCGATGTTGCACCGACCTGTGAAACCTATCTGAAGCCCATCTAACCTACATTATTCCAATGACCATTTAAATGCCCTTAAAGTTGCCGGGTCTACTACTGTTACAGGCAGTGCATTCCACACCCCTCCTACTAAAGAAACTACCTCTGACATCTGTCTTATATCTCTGACCCGTCAATTTAAAGCTGTATTCCCTCATGCTGGAAATTGTCACTGCAACAGGAAAGCCAGTTTAAAGGGATGGTGATGAACACTGAAGGGAAGCTTGATGAGGAGGAGAGTAAGGATGAGCAAACCCATGGTAGCCAAGAGGCTGGTGAGAAACTGTTTAAATATATTCAAGCATGGCCTCAAGTTGATGAGGAGGATGTGGAAACTTATTCCATCTCAGTTGAAAAGGTGGCTAAAAGAATGCAGTGGCCAGTGACAATGTGGGTTTTGTTGATCCAAACAAAACTTGTCAGTCGAGCTAGTGACATATTTGCATGACTATCAGAGGAGGTATCAGAGGAGGTATCTGGGGGGTATGAGGAGGTGAACAAAGCCATTTTAAGTGTATTTGAGCATGTGCCAGAAGCCCACAGACAACGCTTCAGGAATCGAAGAAGGGAACCTGGTCAAACCTCCACTGAATTTGAAAGGATCAAACAAAGTAATTTTGATCAGTGCATTAAAAATGGGGCAAACATACAACGCTCAGACAGAAAAATGACTTTTTGGAGAAGTTCAAAAATTCACTCCTTGAGCAAGTGAGAACTCATGTGGAAGAGCAGAGAGTTAAACAACAAGGTTAGCAGCTGGAATGGCTGGTGGTTATGAGTTGGTCTATTAATCAAAGTTTGGCTTCCAACATCGATATCAATCCGTGAGGGATAGTAATTGGGGAAAAGAGAAATCCTGACGTGGAAAGGGAGAGGTAGATCTCGGTGAAGATCATAAGGATAACTTACCCACAGGGTAAAAAAGAAACACTAGAAAGAGACAAAACAGCTCTGTTTTTTTCACTGTAATAAATAGGCCGCATGAAATCACAGTGTTGGTAGGTTAGCAAAAGCACTGGGAAGCCAGATATAGGAAAACAGGATAAGCCAGTGAATTTTGTTAGAAAGATAACGAAAAGCACAGTGGAGGCGAGAAAGTTGCACTGGGAATGTACAAGCAGGTCGGAGGTCAGTTAACGAGGAAGTGCCAGATCTTCTTAAACCATACACCTGTGAAGGTAAAGTTTACTCACATAGGCCAGGAGCAGCAGGTAAAGAGGTTACAATGTTAAGAGATACAGGATCCTCTCGGTCTGTGATGATGAAAGATGAGGAGATATGTACCACTGAAGGTACATATTACCAGGAAAGATCCGAGTAACAGGAATTCACAGTGAGACAAGAAGCGCTCAGTTATGCAAAGTGAGGTTAGTGTGTCCAGTGAAGGGTGGAGATGTTGTGGTGGGAGTACTGAACAAACTCTCAGCTCCAGCAATACAGTTTGCCCTTGTTAATGATATCGCTGTGTCACAGGTAGGAGTGCTGCCTCCTGTGGTTGAAAAGCCAGTGGAAACTCAGGCAACTGAGCTATTGCAGGACCCGTATCCTGGGATTTTACCTGACAATGTGGTAACAAGGTCACAGAGTCACCAGTTGAAACAGAAGAGATCAAAGAGTAAAGATAAGAAAGTTGAAGTGGAATTAATAGAGACCCCGTTTGATCACATGGTTGAGACAAGCCCGGAGCAGATAGATGACACAGCAGATATCTTTAGCTCAGATAGATGAACAGAGTTACAGCAGAAAGATGAAAATTTAAGGCAATTATATCAAAAGGCATACACAGTAAACCAATCCTAATGTATCCCTGAACGTTATTATCTTAATAATTATGTCTTAATAGGAAATGGAGTCCATCACATATTCAGGCAGATGAGAAATGGGCAGAGGTTCATCAAGTTATATTGCCAGTGAGTTATAGAAAGGAGGTGTTGCGAATGGTGCATGAGCTACCTCTAGGGGGTCAGTTAGGAGTGAGAAAAGATCACGCTGAAATACAAGAACATTTTTGCTCGCCTGGACTGCGCTGGTTGAATTTTGCCAGACATATCACATTTGTCAGGTAATTGGAAAACCCCAGGCGATAATAAAAGCTGCCCCTTTAATACCTGTTCTTGCATTTAAGGAACCTTTTATGAGAGTCATAATTGATTGTATAGGACCCCTACCAAAACCAAAAAGTGGGAATCAGTATATGTTAACAATCCAGGATGTGTCCACAAGATTTCCAGAGGCTGTCCCATTATGCAATATCATAGCTAAAAGGGTTGTAGAGGAGTTACCCAATTCTTTCATGAGGTATGGATTACCCACAGAGAAAATCAGATGAAAGATCAAACTTTACAGCAAAATTATTCAAGGAGGTTATCCAGAGCTTAGGAATAAAACAATTCAAACCTACAGTGTACCATCCAGTATTCCAGGGAGTACTGAAAAGGTGGTATCAGACATTAAAGACCATGTTGAGGCCTTACAGTCAAAACTATCCAGATGGTTGGGATGAGGGAATTTATACTTCTTGCGATCAGAGATGCACCAAATGACTCGACCAAATTCAATCCATTTCATAGAATCCCGACTGCATGGCATCAGGCCCTTTGGCCCATCATGTCCACACCGATCCTCCGAAGAGTAACCCACCCAGACTCATTCCCCTACTCTGTATTTATCCCTGACAAATGCACATAACCTACACATCCCTGAACACTATGGGCAATTTAGCATGGGCAATTCACTGAACGTGGACATATTTGGATGGGGGAGGAAACCGGAGCACCCAGAGGAAACCCAAGCAGACACAGGGTGAATGTACAAACTCCACACAGTCAGTCGCCCGGGACAGCTCAGAAGAAAGAACCAAGTCCAGAGGATTCTGAATTGGGCATTCCTCAAATTAAATTGGACAATGAGAAAGTTGTCAAAAATTGGGATAAATGATTGAGTTACCTTCCAGTGGAAAATCAAAATGACCTGAAAGTTATTGCTCTCACATGGGGAGGTATGTGGGAAGAAGCTGGGAAGTACTTCCCTATTATGTATGTTGTAGATAGAGGAGATGCTGTTCTGACTGAGCAAACTCCTTACAGGAATAACCCTCTAAAGTTGGCACAGGTTCAAAAGGAGATTGAACACATGCTCCAAGATGACATAATCGAAGCGAGTTACAGTGAGTAGAGCTAAACCATAGTCATGGTGCCAAAACCAAATAGTACCCAACGGTAAGGTGTGGACTATTGCAAAGTCAACGCAGTTACAAAGTCTGATGCATATCCACTTCCGTGTTTGGAAGACTGTGCTGAAAGTGTGGGAGGAGCAATGTGTATTTCTAAGTCAGATTGCTCAAAAGATACTGTCAGGTGCATTTGTCCGAAAGTGCAAAGACAATTTCAGCTTTCGTAACGCAGAATAGTCTGTATCAGTTTAAAGTAATGTCGTTTGGAATGAAAAATGTGCCAGTCATGTTTCAGAGACTAACCAATAATATCACTGCTGGATTACCCAACTGTGTCATATATGTTGATGACCTGGTGATATTCAGTCACATATGGAATGAACATTTGCAACGATTTATCAGACTTGTTCCATCAACTTCGGAAGGCAGGCTTGGTGATAAACCTGGTTAAAAGTAAACGGTCAAAGCCCAGGTCACCTTCCTGGGCCATGTTATTGGACAGGGATAAATGACCCCATGGGATACAACAACCAAGGTAATTGGGGAGTATCCCATGTAATCGACAATAAACGCAGTACTACAATTCCTGGGATTGAGTGGACTTTACCAAATTTTAGCAGTATGGCTGCTCTACTCACGGAATTGCTAAAGAAAGGCAAGGCATTTCAGTGGACATTGGACTGTCAGAGGCATTTGACAGCCTGAAAACTGTGTTAGCTACTGTCGCAGTACTAGCTACACCAAATTGTGCATAGCCATTCAAGGTGGCTATTGATGCAAGTGATGTGGGTGTTAGTGCTGTGCTCTTGTGGGAAGATGCATATCTGAGACAATCTTACACACTAATCATAACCCATTGAAATTTCTGGAGAAATTTAAGGGCAAAAACGCAGTCTGTTCAGTTGGAGCCTGTTGCTTTAGCTATTCAATTTGAAATTTGTGCACGTGGCAGGATGACAAAACATGATTGCAGATGCAGTGGCGAGACTTGAATGAGAAATGGAGGCATTCATGGCAGGAGTAAAACACACTGAAATAAAGTGTACCAATGCATGTTTGTGTGATTGTTGTCATTGTAATGTATGTGTCTGTTATGAAGTACAAAGAGTTTACAATTAAGGGGTTTTAAATTGAAGGCAGCTTTGGTTTAGTGGGTTCATTTCATTTTAGGATGAGGTACGATAGTGCTGCTTGTTTAACAAGGAGATGTTATACTTGGTTTCAGTTTCAAAAGATTGTAAAAACACAGAGTCTGAAAAGTCTGGGCTCAGATGGGTTTTTGGGCCAGTTTGATTAACAAATAACAGATACTGTCTCAGGCAAAATGCTTTCAGCTTTTATATCAAAACAATGAAAGGGGAGAGGCCAGTTCTCACAGCTCAACTTTCCTGTGGTTTGTTTTGGGTTTTTGGGCAGTCTAGCTATTCATTGGAAGATGTCAAGATGTTGTAAAGCTGCTGGACCCAAAGGACCAGGTCCATGCTGATCCTCCTCTCTCTCTCTGACATCTCTCCTGGAAGACCCTGTGTTTAATTTACCTATGGTCTTCCAGGGGTGTTTAAAGGGTTTTGTTGCATGCATTTGAAACAACATCATTAAGATGCGATAATATGTTGGGCTTTCAGATAGGTTACGATATTTGGTATGCAGTTGTCTTTTGTTTCTGTTTCATTCAGTAATCTTGGAAATAAATTTGTTTTGCTTAAAACTATGTGGTTGGACCAACTGCATACCTCCTGGAATATCCACGTTACAATTGCTTTAAATAACGAACACAGTTAGGATCTTGACTACTGTAAGAATAATCGGGTAGTTATGGTAGGGGATTTTAACTTTCCAAACCTTGACTGGGACTGCCTTAGTGTTAAAGGGTTAGATGAAGAGGAATTTCTTAAGTGTGTACAAGGCAATTTTCTGATTCAGTATGTGGATTTACCTACTAGAGAAGGTGCAAAACCTGACCTACTCTTGGGAAAGAAGGCAGGGCAGGTGACTGAGGTGTCAGTGGGGGAGCACTTTGGGGCCAGCGACCATAATTCTATTTGTTTTAAAATAATGATGGAAAAGGATAAACCAGATCTAAAAGTTGAAGTTCGAAATTGGAGAAAGGCCAATTTTGACGGTATTAGGCAAGAACTTTCAAAAGCTGATTGGAGGCAGATATTCGCAGGTAAAGGGACGGCTGGAAAATGGGAAGCCTTCAGAAATGAGATAACAAGAATTCAGAGAAAGTATATTCCTGTCAGGGTGAAAGGGAAGGCTGGTAGGTATAGGGAATGCTGGATGACTAAAGAAATTGAGGGTTTGGTTGAGAAAAAGAAGGAAGCATATGTTAGGTCCAGACAGGATAGATTGAGTGAATCCTTAGAAGAGTATAAAGAAAGTAGGTGTATACTTAAGAGGGAAATCAGGAGGGCAAAACAGGGACATGAGATAGCTTTGGCAAATAGAATTAAGGAGAATCCAAAGGGGTTTTACAAATATATTAAGGACAAAAGGAAAACTAGGGAGAGAATAGGGACCCTCAAAGATCAGCAAGGCGGCCTTTGTGTGGAGCAACAGAAAATGGGGGGGATACTAAATGAATATTTTGCATCAGTATTTACTGTGGAAAAGGATATGTAGGGAAATAGATGGTGACATCTTGCAAAATGTCCAGATTACAGAGGAGGAAGTGCTGGATGTCTTGAAACGGTTAAAGGTGTATAAATCCCCAGGACCTGATCAGGTGTACCCGAGAACTCTGTGGGAAGCTAGGGAAGTGATTGCTGGGCCTTTTGCTGAGATATTTGTATCATCAATAGTCACAGGTGAGGTGCCGGAAGACTGGAGGTTGGCAAACGTGGTGCCACTGTTTAAGAAGGGCGGTAAAGACAATCCAGGGAAGTGTAGACCGGTGAGCCTGACCTCGGTGGTGGGCAAGTTGTTGGAGGGAATTCTGAGGGACAGGATGTGCATGTATTTGGAAAGGCAAGGACTGATGCAGGAGAGACAACATGGCTTTGTGCGTGGGAAATCATGTCTCACAAACTTGATTCCGTTTTTGAAGAAGTAACAAAGAAGATTGATGAGGGCAGAGCAGTAGATGTGATTTATTTGGACTTAAGTAAGGCGTTCGACAAAGTTCCCCATGGGAGACTGATTAGCAAGGTTAGATCTCATGCAGTACAGGGAGAACTAGCCATTTGGATACAGAACTGGCTCTAAGGTAGAAGACAGAGGGTGGTGGTGGAGGGTAGTTTTTCAGACTGGAGGCCTGTGACCAGTGGAGTGCCACAAGGATCGGTGCTGGGTCCTGTACTTTTTGTCATTTACATAAATGATTTGGATGCGAGCATAAGAGGTACAGTTAGTAAGTTTGCAGATGACACCAAAATTGGAGGTGTAGTGGACAGCGAAGAGGGTTACCTCAGATTAAAACAGGATCTGGACCAGATGGGCCAATGGGCTCAAATATGGACAAAAGAGCTGAATTCCAGAGGGGAGGTGAGAATATAGCGTAACATCAAGACCAATTGGACTGAGTGTGGTATCTAGGAGTCTGAGCAAAACTGGAATTAATGGAGGACAAGTTCCCTAGTGGTTGGAGTCAGGCCAGACAGAGAGGAAGATGGTTTTGATTATTGGAGGTCAGCCATCTTAGCTCCAGGACATCTCTGCAGGAGGTCCTCAGGGTAATTTCCTTGACCCAATCACCTCCAGCTGCTTCATGATAAGGTCCTGAGAAGCAGCTTCCCTCCATCATAAGGTGAGAAGTGGAGATGTTCACTGATTATTTGACAGTTTTCAGCATCACTCACAAGTCCTCAGATATTGAAACAGTTCGTGTTCAATTACAACAAGATCTGGACAATGTACAGGCTTGGCTTGACAAGTGGCAAGTTATATTCACAGCACATACATGCCAGTCTATGACTATCATTAATACGAGACAATCTAACAACTGGCCCTTGAATTTAAATGGTGTGAACATCACTGAATCCTCAAATGTCAACATCCTGGGGATTATATTGACCAGAAACTCCACTGGATTCGCCACATAAACACAGTGGCAACAAGAACAGGTTAGAGACAGGGTACACAGTGAGGAGGAAATCATCTCTTCACTTCCAAAAGCCTATCCGCCATCGACAAGGCAGAAGTCGGGAGTGTCAGAGAATACTCACCACTTGCCTGAATATGTGAAGTTCCAACAACACTCAGGAAGCTGACACCATCCAGGACAAAGCAGTCTGCTTGATTAGCACTACATCCATAAGCATCCATTCCCTCAACCTTCGATGTTCAGTTGTAGTGGTGTGTAGTATGTGCTGTAGAAAATCACCAAAGAACATCAGACAGCAACTTCTAAACCCACAACCACTTCCATTCAGAAGGACAAGAGCAGAAGATATATAGGAATGCTACCTCCTTCAAGTTCCCCTTCCAGCCCCTCACCATCCAACTTTGAAATAGATCATCATTCCTCCACAATGACTGGGCCAAAATCCGGGAATTCCTTCCCTAATGGCATTGTGGGTCAACCCACAGCAGGTGGACTGCAACAGTTCGAGAAGGTAACTCACCACCACCTTCTCAAGGGGCAACTAGGGATGGGCAATAAATACCGGGCAGCCAGCAATGTCCAGATTCCACCAATGAATATGTAATTTCCTCAACACATCTCCATGCTGTTCTCTATATAGATTCATCCCCTGCACTGTGTGATACTCTGACTAGTGACATGGTGAATGCCTGTCACTCTGCACTAAACACTGAGATAAACCTGACAGACCTGAAGTAAACACAAAGTGAATGAGCCTTGAGAAAGTTAGCTCAGAGCCAGATGGTGCATCCTATGTCGCTGCATGAAATGTGCCCATGCCCCTGACTGTGAACCAACCTGGCAGAAGCAGGTAAGACATCATTGTCTCTGAGCTCCACAGTGAAGGGTGAGTTAATCTGAAAGCAGCCAGAATGATGTGGTGAGGCTGGGGTTTGGTGATGCCCACACACACCGACAAAGTGTGGGAGAGGACAGTGTTGATGGAGCATGCAGTGAAATGGTGCTGATGGTGGAGATGGATGAAGACCTGGAGAAGCAAACAGTGAGCTCCTGCCTCCAGGTAACTGCCCAGGCTTTCCTGTTGGGAACTGGCACCATCTGGTTTCCATAGGAACTGAAGGAAGGATTAGACTCTCCATCGAAATGAGGTAAGACCAGCTCCGAATGAGATAGAACAGCATGAAAATGAAGTGGTCACCCCTCACTAGTGAGGTTCAGAATTCCCTATTTAAACCAGAAATGGGAAAATTGGAAATAGGTTACACAACAAAATCTAATGCTTTCATTCTTGACATATGTCCCCAACTTTCTTGTCTTTCCTCATACAACTCAAGGCAGCAGAAAATCCAACTCTATAAAACTTACTAACAATGTAATGTTTAACCTGCTGACAGGATTGAGGATCCCACAATTGCTCAGGCCAAGTACTGTCAATGCTGGTCATCCTGCAGGACCAAATGTACACCAGAATCATGATCTGACCCCTGACCCCTGAGGGTCTTGACCTCAACATGGAATAGAATTGGCCCTGTCAGTGGCTTAGAATACCTACAGTATAGAAACAGACCCATCAGCCCAACAAGTGCACACTGACCCTCCGAAGAATAACTCAAATAAAACCCCATTCCACTGTCTATATCTAGCCCTGACTCATGCACCTAACCTACATCTCCCTGAACAATGGGATGGGCAATTTAACATGGTCAATTCAACAAACCTGCACATCTTTAGATTGTGGGAGGAAACCTGAGCATCCAGAGTAAACTTATGCAGACCCGAGAAGAATGTGCAAACACAGACATCACTCGAGGAATCAAACCCAGGTTCCTGGCACTGTAAGGCAGCAGTGCTAACCACTAAGCTACCATGATGATGACGTCCTGGCCATCGAAAACAATATGGGTGAACTCAGATCGAGGTTTAC
Organism: Chiloscyllium plagiosum; assembly: GCF_037043375.1. Lineage (NCBI taxonomy): Eukaryota > Metazoa > Chordata > Chondrichthyes > Orectolobiformes > Hemiscylliidae > Chiloscyllium > Chiloscyllium plagiosum. The sequence continues at coordinate 96,715,999 of NW_028270150.1, forward strand.
CTACCAGAGGGAACTCAGAGACTGTTGTGTGCTCTGCTTCACGGAGACTTGGCTCACCCCTGCCATTCCTGACAGCTTCCTACAAGCTGATGGGGTCTCCATACACCACATGGACCACACAGGAGCCTCAGGAAAAGTGAAGGGCAGTAGGATATGCTTCCTGAACAACACCTCCTGGTACTCAGTTTCGTGACCCTGACAGACCATTGCTCCCCTCGACCCAGAATACCTTACAGCAAAATGCTGTCCCTACTACCTTCCATGAGAGTTCACCTCCACCATCCTGACAGCAGTCTACATCCCACCCCATGCGAATGTGATGAATGCCCTGGATGAAATTTACACTGCCATAAACATTCTGAGACAAAATTCCTCGAGTCCTTCCTCACCTTGACTGGTGACATCAATATTTCAGGATTCCTGATGCTGGGCTTATAACTGAAATGACAATTCTCCTGCTCCTCAAATGTTGCCTGACCGGCCGTGCGTTTCCATCAGCACACTCTTCGGTAGTGTCTGATGAGGCAGGAACAGGTCTAAACTTTGTGGAACAATAAACAAACATCCTGAATACTGACCTTATGATGGAGGGATTGTCCAGGATGAAGCAGTTGAAAGTAGGTGGGCCGAGGACACTTCCCTGATTTAATCACTCCCTCGCTTCAGCCATATCATCTCAAGTGTGAGATATCTGACTTTCGCCCAATCAATTTTTCCTGAATTACTTTTAAAGGCACTCTAACTCTGTATCCGAATATTCACTCAAAGGGATTACACTGAGTAGATTCATTTGGGGCATCTCTAATGGCAAACAACATAAATGTGGGATTCCTTTATCCCAATCATTCAGGTAATCCTGACAGACAGTAAGCTCTGAACGTGGTCTTCAGGGCCTGATGTCACCTTTCCAATGCTCCCCGGATTTCAGGTTGGTATGCACTTGATTTAAAAGCTGAAGGCCTAAATTATCCAAGACTTCCTTAAATAGTTTATCAGTAAAATTAGACCCTTGGTCTGAGTGAATCTCCCTGGGTAGCCCATACAGGTAAAGAAAGCTACCAACTCCTCCACCATCCTTTTAGCTTTAACACTCTGTAATGGAATTGCCTCAGGAAATCTGGTCACCACGTCCATTATGGTTAGCAAATACTGGTTACCACTTCAGTTTTAGGGAGGTGAACTATACAATCAATCATAACCCTCGTGAAAGGCTTTTCAAATGTGGAAATTGCCAACAAAAGCTCTGGTTTATTACTAAGTTAAAGATCACACAGCACCAGGTGAGAGTGCAACAGATTTAATGGGAAGCACTAGCTTTCGCAGTGCTGCTCCTTCATCAGGTGGCTGTGGAGTATTTTATTGTTGCCTGTGGCTTACCTACCATTTGGCACATGTGACATGTACAACAAACATCAACCACATACATCCCTGTGCTGTCCAGGCCAACAGAAGTGGTTTTGTATCTTAGCCTGAATCTACCTCACACCTAGATGATCCCCAACAGGTAATTCGTGTGCGAGCCGTAACACGTCCTGTCTGTATGTTACTGGCAACACAAGCTGGTGCACTTTCCCCATTTCTCATCTGCAATAACCTGTCGTGTCTCCACTTTCACCTTCCGGTCGTCTCCTTTAGAGAATAACCGTTTCGAATACATGCTGATTCCGTTACTGAGTATGCATCATGATATAGATATTTTACTGTCACATATTTCATTAGTCTTTCAGGATTAAACCCCTCTGCCTGACCCTCTGTCTGGTCAGGGTTTCCCTGCACCATTACATCAAACAGGGTGTCAGCTAACTGAACCTCAACTCCTTCATCTTTCTCTTAACATTTTCCTTCTTGCTGTAACTGATGAGAGTGGGATCTTGTTACTCTACAGTCTCGGGTATTTTTCTTTTAACTCCTCAGTTCCCTGTTTTTTCTCTGGCTTCTCCACCACAAGGGGCATCACTCCTACCTTGGATCCTGCTAATTGGTTTTCTAGAACAATCTGTATTCCTGAAAGGGGCACTCTGTCCATCACTTCCATTTTCACTTTCAGTCTTTATTTGACTCTCCAACCTGACCTTACACAGGGCAACAATAGGTTTCTCTCCATCTATTCCATAAATTACCACTCTTTCAGGTAACTGTTGAGAAAGAGGGCAAATACATTTATTTCTTTGTATTAGAGACTGGCCTGATCACATATCTCTTAAAATTGTAGCCTCTTTCCTGTCTCCCGCTGTTCTTCCTGAGTAAACTTTGCCCACAGAGGTGAAGACTTTATTGAGATCAGGTATAAACTCAACACCTGGTCCCTGCCTATGCTGTGCACTCTCCTGCAGCTCATCGACCTCTCTTGTGGTTTCCATTACTACTCCCCCTAATCCCACTGGCTTAGCTTCTTTTACCACATCTTTTCCCACAGTGCCTTTCTTCAACAACCAGCACTGGGGCTTTTCGTGCCCCACCTTACCACAGACCATTCACCTCCTTTTCACCCCAATGGGCTTCCTTTTTCACCTGTGGTAAGCTATTTCCAGAGTGATCTAAGTTTTATTTTCATCCACATCTTGAACTTGCTGTTCATCGACCTAAGTTTTTAAACTCCTCCCACGGAGTAATCTCTCTAAGATCCTCATATGTCTTGTCTATTTTGAAGGGCTGCACCCATCTCTCAAAATTGCTCTGTTTTTTATTGAACTCAATGGAAGACTCACCTGGTTTCTTCTTTATGTTTCTGAACCGTTGTCTGTACGCGTCTGGTACTAATTCATAGGCATCAAATTAGACTGTTTGACATCAGCATCATCCCTTGACCTCTAATCTGACAGTGCTGCAAACACCTCACTAGCTCTGCCTCCCAGCTTCGTCTGAACTAGCATTACCCACAAGTCCTCTGGCCACTCCAGCTGCCTAGCCAGCTTTTCAATTGAAATACAACATGGCTTCAACATCTTACTCATCGACATGTGGCAGAGTTTTAACATGTTTGTATACACCCCTACTTTCTCCCTTCATCTCCACCCTGTTACCTTGACTTTCCTGACTCATTCACAACTGCAGAAGCTCAAGCTCTCCCTCTATTTCTCTTTCTCCATACTCTTTCTTTTTGCTCCGTTAAGAATCTTCTCTCCCTTTCTTCCTCCTCTCACTCAAACTGCTTCATCTACAATTGATTTTTTAGCCATTTCCAAAGGCTCTAATGGCCTTTGCAGCACATTTAAAAGTTGTGTTATTTCAGTTATAACCTCATCTTTTTTTTCAGAGACTCAGACAACCCCAGCTCCACTGTGTCTGCCAATTACAGTCGCTTTGCCTTGCTCACCTTTTCCACAACCCCCAAAGTCATGTCTTCCAGCTCTGCAAAACATTTAATTACAGAAAGTGCCATTTCTCGCACTTTTAATTGAACCACGTACAAGTAGCTGAAAATAAACAGATTTTCTCCCTGTTTTATTTAAAGATCTGGGACACTAATCCCCAAGTCTTTTTAAATCTGTCCAAATGCATTCATATCTGCTCAGATCCTAGATATGATCCCTGTGCAAATCCATCTAAATCTACCCAAACCTGTCCAAATCCTGGACCTGAGCCCCCAGTCTGTTCTGATGCAGAAGTCGAACCCTTCTGCTAATTAAAACAGAAACACCCAGAGAAGCTCGTCTCACCGTGTAATCTGTTCGAAATGTGAGGGAGTGAAAGAAAACTCTTGATTTCCACTGTGGAAAGAAAAAATAACAATTTATTTTCCCACCTCTAACAGTGAACACTGAACAAGAACTATTAACAAACCCGATACCGCTTTCTCTCAACTGATGACTAACTGACCCCAACCCTCCTAAAATGCTGCTCCAATAACACAATTACAAAACATTAAATTCATTTAATCTCTCAAAGTCCATACAGTCCAGTATGCTGTCTTCCTTCTGCTCTTCCAAATCTGCTGTTTCCTTCCATCCTTCCAACTCTGCTGTCTGCCCCCTCCCGAGCCATCTTGTATGATTCTCTTTTTGACTACGAGTATCTTTGTATAAAATTCCTTGGTTCCTTAACCTAGGGAGCTTTCTGAGATTTCTTTCAGAGTTGTTCAGTGCTGTTGGCTCTCTTTTGCTGGCACTTGCTCTTTCTCCCTGATTTTCAAAAAACACTTGTTTTGATTCCCCTGATTCCATATGAATTTCCTATCGTCGGATTAGTTTCAGGCTGTCAGTATCGTCAGATATTAAAATCGATTGGCTTTGAAGGGCTGAGTGTTTGGTCTAAATCAATTGGTCACTTTTGAATTGTTGTCAAAACAGCAACCAAAACTCAGGTATCCATTTAACAGTCAATTGTTCCACGTGTCTCTTTGGAACAGCCTGTCTCCTGGCTGCTCTGTAAACTGGCAGCATTTGTGGTACCTTCAGCTCAGAAGAGCAGTTTTTCTCTTAAAAAGGACCATATGTTATTTCCACTCACTATTATTCGAATCAGCATAATAACAGATGACTGCACACACGCACATGCACACGCACACTTGTACATAGAAAGCGACTAAAAGGCGCACACACATGCGCACATACACATACACACAAACGCACATTTGTACATATATAGTGACCAAAAGACACATACGCACACACACACACTTATTCATATATAGTGACCAAAAGGCACACACACATGCACACACACAGACAGCTATGCACAAATGCAGACACACAGATATCTGTATATACAGAGATAGTAATATACAAGAAGAGAAAATGAGGTCTGCAGATGCTGGAGATCAGAGATGGAAATGTGTTGCTGGAGAAGCGCAGCAGGTCAGGCAGCATCTAGGGAACAGGAGAATCGACGTTTCGGGCATTAGCCCTTCTTCAGGAAGCTTTGCATGTCAGAGTGTAGTAATATACACTCTGACATGCATAGACAGACATACACACACAGGCACATATAAATTTGAGGAGCTAATTGGTTTACTTTTCTCCTGCTTTGTATGTTTTTATGATTAGATTCCCTACAGCGTGGAAATAGGCCCTTCAACCCAATCAACCCTCTGAAAGGTAACGCACCCAGACCCATTTCCCTCTGACTCAAGCACCTAACACTATGGTCAATTTAGCATGGCCAATTCACCTGACTTGCACATTTTTGGATTGTGGGAGGAAACCGCAGCAACCAGAGGAAATCCACGCAGACATGGGGTGAATGTGCAAACTCCACACAGCCAGTCACCCAAGGCTGGAATTAAACATGGGACCCTGGTGCTCTGAGGCAGCAGTGCTTACCACTGAGCCAAGGATTATCAAGTTGACTCACATAGCAGGATAGTTTAATAGACAGAGCCCTGTTCTTGGGAGATTAATAAATCACGTACATGTACTACACCTGTTTCAATTCAAACAAAATAGACCACAGCCATTTGTTAAGGGTAATGTCCTAATTAGTCAGAGTCAATCTACTTGGTTTAAAATTTAAACAAAGCCTGGAGGTCAACTATCAATCATCAGTAATAAACAGTATAAAGGTTCCCTTTGAATTGTATTCTTGCAGATTGTCCTGATGAGTGTCAGAGAAAAAAACTCCAACAGACATCTTTTTTCCAGTAATACACATGTTCTGCAATACCAAATAATGATCTTTTTTTTTAAAACCAAGTACTTTCTCTTATTTGTATCAGGTATCATTTGTGGGACATGAAGTTTAGAATATGTGAACTGAATATCACTAAATGGTTTCTATCAGTTTTATCAAGAATGTTCACACAGACATTCATTCACACGATGTGGGCATCATCAGTAAAGACGGTATTTGCTGCTGATGCTGAATTGCCTCTGAGAAGGAAGGAGCAAGTTCAAATGGGGTCACATCAGTGACTGTCATCCCTGTCTTTTAAATATTACACAGAGTGAGCAGTTTAAATGCTCCTTGTTGTGAGCACGTTAAATAATATTTGCTGCAATGATTTCAGTGACATTTACTGTAGCTATTGTATAACGTAGCTTTGCTTTTCACTATGCACTGTAATTACTTAAAGTTACATCCATGGTGACAGTTTAAAAAGTATTTGATGGAATCTTGGTTTCTAACTGCACTTCAGGAACTTCACACAGGGACATCTGCTGGAGAGTGGAGGACGTCATGTTGAGGTTGTACAGGATGTTGGTGAGGCCTCTTCTAGAGTACTGTGTCCAGTTCATGTCACTTTGCTATAGGAAGGATGTTATTAAACTAGAAATGGATCAGAAAAGATTTACCAAAGTTTGCCAGGCTTGGAGGGATTGAGATATAAAAATAGAGAGGAAAGACTGGGATGTATTTCACTGGAGCGGAGTAGATTGAGAGGTGACCTTACTGAGGTTTGTAAACTCAGTAGGGACGAGGATAAGGTGAATGACAGGGATGAGGGAATTCAAAAGCAGGGGTTATATATTTCGGGTGAGAGAGGAAAGATTGAGAAAGGGCATGTGGGGAATGTTTTCTTACCCAGAGAGTGGTTCGTGTTTGGAATGCACTGTCAGAGACAGTGATGGATGCAGGTACAGTTACAGCATTTGAAAGACATTTGGATGAAGCTTGACCAGGAAAGGTTTGGACAGATATGGGCCAAGTGCAGGCAGATGGGAATAGTTTAGTTTGAGAACGCTGTTGGCACAGACTAGATGTACTGAGGGTCTATTTCCATGCTGTACGACTCTGATTGAACACAAGGAGTGATGCACAATGTCTAATGCGGCCAATGTGTATCATTTACCCAGGGAAAGCATTGTGTTTGTCTCACTGATTCAGGAAGGACTGATCGATTGCACTGTGTCTGTTTCAGGGATCATGGGGAGTGTTGACTGAACCTATTCTCTGTATCTCACAGATGTCAGGCAGAGCAGACTGATCTCACTGTGTATTTATCACTGACCTAAGGAGCCCGGATTGTTGGTTTGTGTGGGAGAGTGTTTCAGTAGGTTCAAAACAAAATGTTTGCAGCTGAATGGATATTGCATAAGTTAAAATTGGGTTTGTGTGTGTGTGTTTGTTGAGTGTGGGAGGGGAAGCAATGAGGGCGTGAAAATTGTGTGGAAAACCAACAGACAGAAGGTTCTAGAAAGAGGAGGGGCTAATCACTAAAATGGCAGACACCTGGAATTTGAATGAACTGATTGGAGGGAACTGAGGGGTGTGGGAGTGAGTATAAAATAGTGAGAATGGGAGCCTGGGGTGGGCAGTTTGGGCAACTTCAGGCCAGTCCGGGCAGTTAGAACCAGGAGAGAGTGGCTGCTTGTGTTACATGTGAAGTTTGAATAAAATGCAAAACTAACCATTCCCGGTGCACTCGTGTGTGCTTCATTGTGAAACCTTCCAACCCAATAATTCTCAAGTCAAATTGTTTGCAATCCCAGAATGCATCAATCCAACTCATCATTTCATACATCTCACTAATTGAGCCAATGGGTGTTTTACCATGTTCTTCAGCTGTTCTCTGAACTTAGTCTGGGTCACGGCATCTTTACATGTGTTTGTGCAGCAACTCAGGAGCTGGAGAATGAATCCTATTTCTCATTAACCGTAGTGCAAAACGACAGCCTTATAACCCAAGCAATACATCCGTCTCCATATAGAATACACCAGAAACATTGACCATAACAGGATGAAATTCCCTGAGATAACAAACATTAAAATGATGGATTTCCTTCGGCTCTCCAAGTGTCGGTCCTTGGAATGCTGCCCCCTGCTGTCAGACTGGAGTCTCCTGCGGGCTCTGCTGGCCACTAAAATGTACCTCCCAGTGAGAGCATTGAGCAGCAGAATCAGAACAAATGGGAGCGCTGGGGTCAGAATGTAGTGGTGGTGATAAAAAGTGAGGAGGATACCTGAAACCTGCAGGAGGATATCAATGGACTGGGAAGCTGGGCAGAGCAGGGACAACAGGAACTCAACCTGGAAAAGGGTGCACTAGCCTTTGAGGAGGAACTAACAAGGCAAGGGATTACTCTGTGAATGATAAGGCTCTGGAAAAGACTGAATATCAGAGGGACCTTGGATGCATATTCACAGATCTCTGATGGTAGTAGTTCAGGTGGATAATGTGGTTAAGAAGGCTTTCTGGATATTTGTGTTTTATTAGCTGAGGCATGGAATAAAAGAGCTGGGGAGGGGGGTTTGTGCTGAAACTGTATAAAACATTGGTCCGGCCACAACTGGAGCCCTGACTGCAGTTCTGGTCACCACATTATAGGAAGGATGCGATTGCACGAGAGAGGAAACAGAGGAGATTCACCAGAATGTTGTCTGGGCTGGAGGGTCTGAGCAATGAGGAAAGATTGGAAAGGCTGGGGCTGTTTACCTTGGAGCAGTAAGGAGTGAGAGGGGACCTGATCGAGGTGTACAAGATTATGAGGGACAGAGATGGGATGAATAGAAAGGCACTTTTTCCATGAGTGGAGAGGTCAATAAACAGGAAGTCAGAGAAGTGAACCTGAGAGATAGAGGTAAAGAGTAAAGTTGAGGACTTTTATTCCCAGAGGGAGATGGGCATCTGGAACTCACTGTCTGAAAAGGTATTGAGTCGAAATGGTTTTAACCCGAAATCAGTCATTAAGTATTCACTTCTGTTTCCATAACCTACAGAGGTACAGGCCAAGAGCTGTACAATGGTATTAGTGTTGTCAGATCTTTGTTGAACAGCCTCCTTCAATGCTGTTTAAGTCGATGAGCCTATATTGACATCACCAGTTTTAATGAGGGATTTAACCTCGTGAGCATCACAGGCCGAGTCAATCAAGAAAGAACCCTTGTGCAGGGAGTGCATACGGGGGAATACAGAGTCATCACAACGACCATCTTAAATATATTCAGAACAACAGTCATCAATTCCATCGACAAAGCGTTACCAAGGGAAATGATACATCAGATGAAAACCAAATGGGTAGTGTGAAGGAGTTGGTGATCATCGTTATATTTTGTCTGAACATTCATTGATGAATTTGATGTTTATATCTTTGGGCCTTCTGCTGAAGACAGGATTTACATTAAAATACTGTAACGTCTGTAAACTGAGAAAGGTACTCCTTATGAAATTGGCATGCATTGAAACGTACAACCCACCAGTTCTCTCTGACCTGGTGCACTGTGAGCAGTGCTCAGCAACACACTTTAATAAGGACGTGGAAACTTTGCAATGGGTATCAGGACATTTTAACCAGTGCGGGTTCCAGCATTAAGGGATTGCAGATACATAGATAAACTGGAGAAATTGGAGTTATTCTCATGTGAGAAACCTACAGAATGCTTGAAAGGATAGACAAGATAGATACAGGAAGATATCGGTCAGGGAGAGCAGAAATAAGCATAATTTAAGAATAATAAACTTGCCATTTCGGATTGAGATGATGAGAAGTTGTTTTTCTCAATACCATTGAAAATCTCTTTCCCATTGGGCTGTGGAAGCTCAGCCTATGAGTCTATCTAAAGTAGTGGCTGATACATTTTTGAGCATCAATCACACAAAGAGTTAGGAGGATATTGAAGTGTCCAGTCAGCCAGGATTGAATTAAATGACGGAGAAGACTTGATGGGCTGAATGGCATCCTGCAGTTCCGACGTTCCCAAAGACCTGTAAAGGCAATAATCAGAGCCCACAGAATTAATAAGTTTGGCAAAAAGAAGCAGAGGGTGACTGCTCCACACAATGAGTGATTAGGATTTGGAATACAAAATGAGTGACACATATCGATTCAATAATGGATTATAAATATAGAACTGGAGAAATACGTGAGGCAGGAAAAGTTAAAGTTAAAATGGAGAAACTTAGAGGTGGAGGGAGAGAATAGTGGGTCCAAGACCAGTGTTAAATTTTAAGTAAGGGTAGATCTAAGAGTTTTAAAGTAGACTGAACTAAACAGAACAAGGAAATGATGTTCAGCAGAACACAGTGGTGGTAGACATTTCAGGACATAATTCAGATTACACACGACAAATGCATTCAAAATGAGAAAGGAAAATTTCCAAATGGAACACCCACCATCCGTGTTAAAAATGGCATCAAACTTCAATGAAAAGCCGATAATTGTGAAACATTGGCTTACTTTCACAATCAGGACTCCCGCCCACCTTCCGAGGACCCCTTCGCCCACCTCCAACACACTGCATCCACCTGGACACCCCGCACTGGCCTATTACCTGCCCTCGACCTCTTCATTTCCAACTGCCGCCGGGACATTAACCGCCTCAACCTGTCTACCTCCGTCCCCCACTCCAACCTCTCACCCTCACAACGCGCAGCCCTCCAATCCCTCTGCACCAATCCCAACCTCACCATCAAGCCAGCGGATAAAGGGGGCGCAATGGTAGTCTGGCACAATGACCTCTAAACCGCTGAAGCCAAACGCCAACTCGAGGACACCTCTTCCTACTGCCCCCTCGACCATGACCCCACCCCCATCACCAAACCATCATCTCCCAGACCATACAGAACCTCATCACCTCAGGAGATCTCCCACCCACAGCTTCCAACCTCATAGTCTGGGAACCCCGCACTGCCCGGTTCTACCTCCTTCCCACGATCCACAAGCCTGACCACCCTGGCCGACCCATTGTCTCAGCATGCTCCTGCCCCACTAAACTCATCTCTACCTACCTCGACACTGTCCTATTCCCCCCTAGTCCAGGAACTCCCCACATACGTTCGAGATACCACCCATGCCCTCCACCTCCTCCAAGACTTCCGTTTCCCAGGCCCCTAATGCCTCATCTTCACCATGGATATCCAATCCCTCTACACCCTCATCTGCCATGACCAGGCCTCCAAGCCCTCCGTTTTTTCCTCTCCAGACGTCCCCAACAGTACCCTTCCACCGACACTCTCATTCGTTTGGCCGAACATGTCCTCACCCTTAACAATTTTTCCTTTGAATCCTCCCACTTCCTCCAGACTAAAGGGGTAGCCATGGGCACACGTATGGGCCCCAGCTATGCCTGTCACTTTGTTGGCTACATAGAGCAGTTGATCTTCCATAATTACACCGGCACCACTCCCCACCTCTTCCTCCGCTACATTGATGACTGCATTGGCGACACCTCGTGCTCCCGCGAGGAGGTTGAGCAATTCATCAACTTCACCAACACATTCCACCCTGACCTTAAATTTACCTGGACCATCTCTGACACCTCCCTCCCCTTCCTGGACCTCTCCATCTCCATTAGTGACGACCGACTTGACACTGACATTTTTTACAAACCCACCGACTCCCACAGCTACCTGGATTACACCTCTTCCCACCCTACCCTTGCAAAAACGCTATCCCGTATTCCCAATTCCTCCGCCTCCGCCGGATCTGCTTCCAGGAGGACCAGTTCCACCACAGAACACACCAGATGGCCTCCTTCTTTAGAGACCGCAATTTCCCTTCCCTTCGTGGTTAAAGATGCCCTCCAACACATCTCGTTTACATCCCCCACCGCTGCCCTCAGACCCCACCCCTCCAACCGTAACAAGGACAGAACACCCCTGGTGCTCACTTTCCACCCTATCAACCTTCGCATAAACCAAATCATCCGCCGACATTTCCGCCACCTCCAAACAGACCCCACCACCAGGAATATATTTCCCTCCCCACCCCTTTTCGCCTTCCGCAAAGACCGTTCCCTCCGTGACTACCTGGTCAGGTCCACGCTCCCCCCCTACAACCCACCATCCGATCCTGGCACCTTCCCCTGCCACCGCAGGAACTGTAAACCCTGCGCCCACACCTCCTCCCTCACCTCTATCCAAGGCCCTAAAGGAGCCATCCACATCCATCAAAGTTTTACCTGCACATCCACTAATATCATTTATTGCATCCGTTGATCCCGATGCGGTCTCCTCTACATTGGGGAGACTGGGCGCCTCCTAGCAGAGCACTTTAGGGAACATCTTCGGGACACCCGCACCAATCAACCAAACTGCCCCGTGGCCCAACATTTCAACTCCCCCTCCCACTCTGCCGAGAACATGGAGGTCCTGAGCTCCTTCACCACCGCTCCCTCACCACCAGATGGCTGGAGGAAGAACACCTCATCTTCCGCCTCAGAACACTTCAACCCCAGGGCATCAATGTGGACTTCAACAGTTTCCTCATTTCCCCTTCCCCCACTTCACCCTCGTTCCAAACTTCCAGCTCAGCACTGTCCCCATGACTTGTCCTACCTGCCTATCTTCTTTTCCACCTATCCAGTCCACCCTCTCCTCCCTGACCTATCACCTTCATCCCCTCCCACACTCACCCATTGTACTCTCTGCTACTTTCTCCCCACCCCCACCCTCCTCTAGCTTATCTCTCCACGCTTCAGGCTCTCTGCCTTTATTCCTGATGAAGGGCTTTTGCCCGAAACATCGATTTCGAAGCTCCTTGGATGCTGCCTGAACTGCTGTGCTCTTCCAGCACCACTAATCCAGCAGGGTAAGTGTTTGGATGTGCAGCCTCGGGTGGGGGTGGGGTATCTGTGAGTCCGTGCAATGCAAGGCCCCTTCAAAGGGCACGGTCACTCGGCACACACACAGACACTGAAGGGCAGACCCTTTAATATTGTACATTGCAGCTCCTTCCCCAAACAACTCAGAGCATTTAGTGTCAAACACGTTGACAGCATGGAAACAGGCCCTTCAGCCCAACTTGTCCATGCTACCAAGTTTGCACAATAAAACCTGTCCAGATTGTATACGTTTAGTCCATATCCCTCCATACCTGTCCCAACCATGTATCTGTGTAAATGTTTCTTAAATGACAACATTGTACTCACTATCACCGCTACCCCTGGGAGCCCATTCCAGACACTCACCATCGTCTCTGGGCAAATGTTGCCCCTCTGGACCTATTTGTGTCTCTCCCCTCTCAGCCTAAACCTGTGCTCTCTAGTTTTAGACTCCCCGAGCACGGGGAAAATTTGTTGGCTATCTACCTTATCTCTGCCTCGCATGATCTATGAGGTCACCCCTCAGTCTCATATTCTCCAGGGAAAACACGTCCAGCTTATCCAGACTCTCCTAAAAGCTCAAAACTTCTAGTCCAGGAAGCATCCTAGCAAACTTTCCAGTGCTCTTTCCAATTTAATTTTATCCTTCCTATAGCAGGGTGACCAGAACTGCATGATGTACTCCATTTGTGGCCTTTCCAACACGCTGTACAGCTGCACCAAGACGTCCCAACATTTATACTCAATGCTCTCCCTAATGAAAGCAAGCATTCTGAAAGCCTTCTTGACCACCCTGTATATCTGTGACTCCAGTTTCAAGGAGCAATAAACCTGTATCCCGAGATCTCTTTGTTCTATAACACTCCCTATGGCCTGACCAATGACTGGGGAGGTCCTGCCCTGGTATGAACCAGCAAAATGCAACATCTCACATTTATCAAAATTAAATTCCATCGGCCATTCCTCAGCCCATTGGCCCAATTGATCAAGATCTCACTGTATTCCCAGGGAACCTCATTCACTGTCCACTGTACCAGCAATTTTTGTGGCATCCATACACTTACTAATCATACTTCCTAAATCATCAGCCAAATTCTTTCAATAAATGATGAATAACAGTGGACCCATAACTGATTCCTGATGCACACCACTGGTCAAAGCCATGTTTCTGTAATAGCTGTAATGTCCCAGTCCCATGTATCCATCCATGCCCTGAATTAACTTCCCTTCCCTGTCAGGCCTCTTGCTTTGAAATAAATGCAGTTTAACCCTGACTTCCCTTGCTTCCTGCCAACTCTTGTCTTCCCTGTCTAGTGCGAGGATTACCAACACTGCCTCGACTGTTTAACTCGCTCCCATTAACTTCTGTACTGTCATCAACCATCTCTTATGTCTCCCTACTCCTTTGGATCCCCCCCAACACCCATCCTAACTTCCCTGCCAGACTAGTTTACCCCGTTCCAAGTGGCTCTCGCAAATCTCCCCACCAGGATATTGGCCCCCTCAAGTTCAGGTACAACCTGTCCCATTTGGAGAAGTCAGCTCTGTCCCAGAACAGATCCCAATGATCCAAGAATCTGAATCCTTGACCCCTCCATCGGCTCTCAGTCACGCATCCATCTTCCAAATCCTCCTTTTCCTATTCTCGCTAACATTTGTAGTCCCCAAATTACTATCCTTGAGATCCTCCATTTTAACCTGTTGCTTAAATCCCTTTCATTACTCTTCAGGACCTCATTCCTTTTCCTCCCTATGTCGTTGGTACCAATGTGTACAATGACCTCTGGCTGCTCACCCTCCCCCTGAGGAATTCGATGCAATGTTCAGAGACGCCCTCAGCCCTGACACCAGGGAGGGAGCACACCATCCTGGAGTCTCGGGCACATCCAAAGACCCTGTCTGTGACCCTGATGAGCGAGTCCCTCATTTTCTGTTTCAATTGCCTTCCCGAATGTTTGCATCTAAGCCAGTTGTAATGCCACAGGCCTGTCTGCTGCACTTGTACTCCCCTGCGAGAGTATCCCAAATGGTATCCCTGTTAGAGAGGTGAATAGCCACTGGAGACTCCTGCTCTACCTGCCTCTCCTGGCAGTCACCCATCTCCCTGACTGAACCTGTGGTGTGGCCTCATCACTGTAACTAGTGTCTATCACACTCTCTGCCCCCTGTATGCTCCTCAGTGTATCCAACTCCCTCTCCAACTGAACCACGCTGTCTGTGAGGAGTTGTATCTGATCACACTTCCTGCAGACATAGTCGTCAGGGACACTAGACTATTCCCTGATCTCCCACATCTGGCAGGAGGAGCATACCACTGCCCTAACTGCCATCTCTGTCTCCTCACAGTAACACAAAGAACAGAATCTTACCGTACCCTGACCTTGTTGCTGATCACCCTCCTCACCGGGTATCCCAGTATCCACCAAAACCCACACTTAAACCTCCAGCAGCACTTCAACAACAAAGCAGCCCTTCTCAAAATGGCCGCTCCAACAATGGCCTCTCAGCTGGAGCTTGCTTCCTTATTGTTCACTCCTGGTGGCTGAGCTGATTCCTCCAGGAATCCTCCTCAGTCACTTCTCAGCAGCACCTTTTGTGAACTTGGGAATAACTTGGATAACTCAGTAAGTCCAGTCATTTCTGCAGCACATTAGTGTCACTAAAAAGTGAAAATGTAGCTGCCAGGGTGACAGTGACCTGTGATTTCCCCATTTCCTTGGTACGGTTGCTATGGGTTACCTCCCACTTGGGGCGATGGAGCGGTGTGCAGTGACAGGGATGGCAGGGTCCAGTCTCTGTAAAGTCAGATTTGCAGCCGGACAGAGACTGGAAGACAGAGCTGAACGTAAAGGGTGAACACATAGATTTGGAAAACTAGTTACAATAAAATGTTGCCCATGCCACCAGGACATCTTCTTTCTTGCTCTACCACCAGGGCTAGGTGCATTCCTGGTGTCTGCAGCTGGGCTGGAGGAAGCCTGCCCCATGCTGGATTTCATTGCCCTTGGAGGGTCTGGTTGCGTGATCCTGGGGGTGGGTGTGTGTGCAGGGCCCTCATGCACAGAGTAATAGAGGCAGGTGCACCTCCCTTGGTCTTACCACCCAGAGAAGAGGAAGAGAGTAGAGAGAGAGTTGGGGGGGGGGGGGTGATGGGAGGGAAGGGAGAGAGAGTTAAATGGAGAAGAGAGAGAATGATAGAGGTAGACAAAATAAGATGTCGAATAGGGAGAGCCAAATTGTAAGAAAATAATTTTCAGAATGGAAATGGATGGGGAGAGAACTGAGAGGTGCTGTGTCTCTGTGACTCTCCTGACAGGACAATAGGGACAGGACCGGGGGTGGGAATAATTGGACAGGTCAGGCCTTGAAGGAATTTGAACTCAAATTGAGAGTATTAAAATGGGAAGTTGTTGCATCAGAAAAGTTTATTTTGATCAATGAGCACAAAGAGAAATGGTAAACCAAACTTGATGGGAGTTCAGACCGGGCAGCAGAACTTTGGATGGGTTCTGGTTTATTGAGGTTTGACACTGTGAGGTTAAAGATGATATCAGTGGAATACTCGAGTCTGGATTAATCAAACCCACAGGCGGTGTAGTGTGCAGCATCCCGGATGAAGCAGGCAGGGGACACTAATATTACAGATTCTGATCTGTCATCTCTCCCTGTTTCGGGGAATGTTGCAGCTGAGACTCATTTATTAATAGAAGGAGGAATCCACCCAGAGATTCAGTTAGGGCCCACAGAGATTGACATTAATTACAGTCACTGAACAAACAGGGTCATTGAACTCCTTTCAATCCAGTGCCTTTGTCCCAGAGTAAAGTTAAACTTATACCTGGTCTGGGTAGAATGTGTGAGGGATGCTGAGTAAAGGAACAATGAAAATATGGGAGTGGGCCAAGAGGGCTGGATGTCTGTAATAGCTCCCCTGATGAACAAGATAAAATATAGGTTTGTTCCTTTGAAGAAGAGTTGAACAAGTGACAGCTATTATGGGCTTAATGGAGTTCTTCAATAAAAGAAAGTGCTTTGGAAATGTTGAGTTCAGCGTGTTTCATGTTCCAAAAGGATCATGACTGCCAAAAGGTGTAGTGTAATTTAATTACCTGATTCGGAAAATTCAAACATGTGAATTGAAGGACCTTGGCGTTCTGAGTTTCACATTGACTGAGGGACATAACTCAGAGAGAAACACTGAGCAGGTAATGATTAGCTGCAGGAAGAGGGCTCTTGTGGCGCAGTGATAGTGTCCCAGGCAAGAGATCTTGGGCTGAAATCCCACCTGTTCCAGAGATGTGTAATAACACCTCGGGGGCAGGTTGGTTAGAAGGTAGATAGACTGCAAGAAAGTATACTGTTCCTCCCTCATGACCAATATTAGAATCAGAGATGTTTATAATACATATATAAATGACAAAGGCAAATCTGTTATTTAAAAAGGACATGATTTCAAGATTTGGAGATAACAAGTGAGATAGAAAGAGAGTGAAGAGTGAGGAGGATAGGATCAGACATCGGAAGATCATTTAAAGTAAAATTTTGCTGATGCTGCAAAACTAAAACACACACAGAATGCTGCAGATCAGGCAGCATCCCATGGATAGAGAAACAGAGTTAATGCTTCATTTCAGAGCTGAAAGGGGTGGCAAATTGGCTTATTTTACACTTTTCACAGGTGAGGACATCAGGTGAAATAGTGTCGAGGTCCAGTGTAGAATATAAAGAAATTGTTAATGGGGTTGAAAGAGTAAATGAAGCAATGTAAATAAGGCACAAATAAGAAAACTGTGTGTGTGAAGGAGATTGTAGGAATCAGGGACATCATACAGTCAAGATCTGAAGCTGTGGAGATCAATATTGAGTCCTTGAGGCTGGAAGGTTCCTCTGTGATAAGCTTTTTTCCCACTTTCTCAGTAACTGCTCCGTCAGTCTCGTTCATTGCACACCATTTCCAATCAGTTGCCATGGCACTGTCTGTCTGTCTCTCTCTCTCTGTCTCTCTGTCTTTCTTTCTCTCTGTCTCTCTCTCTCTGTACTTTTTGGGTTCCGCCAGCATTTCCACCACCCCCACAGTGACGTAGACATTTCCCACACAAGCCACCTCCTCCCCCTGTGAGGATGAGTGTACTGAGGTGTAAAAGGCACCCCACCAGCTCAGACCCTGAGACCTCGGTGGGAAGGTTATTCTTAGAGAGTGTGGCAGCACAAGCTGGTTAGCACCTCACTGCCACAGCTCCGCAGCTGGCTGAGGAAGAAATGCCCCAGGCCGCTGGCACTCGGAGGGACCGGCAGAGACCAGGCAGCTGCTCAGGCAGGAGAGGGAACCGTGGTGTCACCAATCAGGACCCACATCTAAATGTACAGGGAGGAGCGGCAAACGGGGTAATGGGACACAATAGGCTCAACTCTTTACAATTTACACAAATGTTTTAGATAGTTCGATCGAAGGTATGGAGCTAAATTTACTGATGACACAAAGCTAGCTGAGAAAGTGCATTGTGAAGAGGGCATGAGGAGCCTCTGAGGTGCATGGATTGGTTCAGTGAGCGGGCAAAGATCTGGCAAATGGAGGACAGTGTGGGCAACTGGGAAACTCTCCATTGTGGCAGAAAGAGTTAAAAATGAACACCTTATCTGAATGGTCAGAGGTTGTACATCTCTGAGGTATAGAGGGACCTGGGGATCCTGGTACATGAATCACTGAACGTTAATATGCAGGTCCAGCAAGTAATCAGGAAAAAACTAATAGAATATTCTGGTTCATCATGAGGGGAATTGAATGCAGGAATTGAACACAAGATGTGCCCAGATGAGCCCTTCAAAATGACAAATTCTGTGATTGATTTGATGTTAAATGGACAAGGACTAAAGCATGCTGGGAAATGGAAACCGGCCTTGACCAAAGTGGCTGTGCTAATCCACATGCTGCAGGATCCAGGCAGGCTGCAGCTACCAAGACCCAGTTTGTAAATAACCTGGTAGCTGCAGACTCTACAATACACAGCCGTAGTTGGGGTTGAATGGTGTCAATGCAATGTCATCCTCAGGGTGATCGGAAACATCAAGGTGTGTTTCAGACAGGGGGGAGGGGTTGCCTCACACCCTTATTTGGAGGAATGAAGGCCGAAGGATGACCCTACCATCAACATGGCAACGCCTGGCTGGGTCGGATTGATTAGGGTGATCGAGCCTGATTGATCCATTGGTTAATGCTGAAGACCCTCCGAAAAGGGGACAAAGACTTTCGAATGTAAGAATTGCCACAACGCCACGCTCAGGGTGGTAACTCGAGACCAACCACCGAGAAAGGAAGATACCCCTGAAAGCATCAGGAGATGACCAGGTGACATCGCGGTGTGGAGCACGGCCTAGGTCTAGTGTGAGGGTATATGATCATCCAGAGTTAGGGTTAAAGCACAAGATAGCATTTGTTGTGTAAATGGTTCATTTATACCGTATTTTGTTATGTTAGTATTAATTGGGCCAAATAACTGAATATTATTGATGATTATTATTAAGATTTGTTTCAGTTATTTTGCTGAATATAAGAGTTAAAACACACTGTGTGGCAGAGGCAGCAAATTGGCCCCCAAGATGGGACTTTCATTAGAAGTGACTTTGTCGCTTTGAGGTCGAAGTCCGTGGAACCTAATATTCCTTGAGATTTTGACTGAGACGCTTGTTGAGAGGACAGCTGTCTCATGCGAAGGCCAGGAATTCAAGTAAATCCAAGAGAAGAGAATTGTCTCAACTGAACTGTTTCAAAGATAAAACCAACACATGTTTACTCCGAATCCAGCAAGCCACTGTTTCCTCTGTTTGTGTGTGTGTGTGAGTGTGTGTGTGGGTGGGGGGGGGAGAGGGCACGTGTGTGTGTGTCTGTCTGTGTGTGGGGGGGGGGAGGGCACGTGTGTGTGTGTCTGTGCCTCTGTGTGTGTATCTGCATGTCTGTGTGTGTGTGTCTGTGTCTGTGTGGGGTGGGGGGCTACGTGTGGGTGTGTGTCTGTATCTGTGTGTGTGTGTGTGTGTGTGTGTGTGAGAGAGAGAGAGAGAGTGAGTTGTTACGGTAGAACTTTGAAAATCAGTAGACACCCGGGTTGATTAAGACTGGAGCAAAGCGAAAGCAGTACCCTCAGTCTGATCCCTGATAGAGACTCCTTGGGTCAGTGATAAAGACACAGTGAGGTCAGTCTGCTCTCCCTGGCATCTCTGAGACACACAGAGTCAGTTCAGTCAACACTCCCCATGATTCTTGCAGCAGACAAAATGCAATCGATCGTTCCTTCCTGGATCAGTGAGACAAACACAATGTTTCCCTTTGTTAAGGTGCACAAATTAGCCCTTATCGACTCTGTGCATCACTCATCATGTTGAGGAACACTCTGCAGCAGATGTCCCTGTGTAAAGTTCCTGAAGAGCACTTAAAAAAAGGCTTCCATTTGATATCTCCTGAAGTGCCCCCAAAGATGTAACTTTCACTGATTGCAGTGTATAAACCAAGCAAAACTATTATATAAAATGGCTACAGCAAATATTGTTTAACATGCTCATAATAAAGATCATTTAAGTTGCTCACTCTGTGTAATATTTAAAAGACAGGGATGACAGTCACTGATGTGACCCCATTTGAACTTGCTCCTTCCTTCTCAGAGGCAATCAGCATCAGCAGCAAATACCGTCTTTCTCAATGATGCCCACATCGTGTGAATGAATGTCTGTGTAAAAGTCCCTAACGTATTCACATTGATAAAAATGCTGATGTAAAGCATCTTTGTGGTATTCAGTCTACATGTTTTAAACTTCATGTATTATAAATAATACTTGATATATATAAAGTCAGAAGTCACACGACATGCGGTTATAGTCCAACAGGTTTACCTGAAATCACACAAGCTTTCAGAGCGCTGCTCCTTCATCAGTTGCCGGGAGAGAGCAGGGAAAAGACACCGAGTTTATCGGCTGAGAGATCAAGGGCAGAGAGAGCAAAAGATCATACAACTGATGTGATTGGGATATCGGGTAATATGTCTCTGCAGGTGACCAAGGGTGTGAGACAGTGTTTAAAGCGCTTATGGGAATCGGTTCAGATTGTTGGTTTGTAGAATAGTGTAATACCAACAGCATGGGTTCAGTTCCTACCACCGGTCTGAGGTTACTGTGAAGGACTCTCCTTCTGCACTTCTTCCCGTGTCTAAGGTCTGGTGGCCTCAGGATAAGTTACCACCAGTCACTTCTCCCTAATGTAAGAGCTGCCCCTATTGGTGTAGTCAGACTATGGTGACACAACAATGTGTTTATAAAGTCAATGTCAGGACAATCAGGAACAGCGATAGGATTATAAAAAAGGTGAAACTTCAGGTCAGACATTGAATTGTAGGAGCGAGGTCCTGTCCCAGAGTTTTAGCCTGGAATCAGACTGGTTTTATTACGAAAGGTGGAATTTATAGGACACCATATTGGCTGACTGCGATTATAAATTGTGTACTTTTTGATTAAAAAGTAGAATGTATCTGCAAAAAACAAATATCTTGAATGAAGTGATTCACCCTGTAGATTTGTGAGTGTGTGTGCGTGCTTGAGAGACAGTGTGTGTGAGTGTGAGAGAAAAATATGTGTGTGAAAGAGTTTGTGTGAGAGAGGGTCCGTGTGAGTGTGTGTGAGTGTGTTTTTGTGTGAGTGTGGAGATATAGGAGAGAGGGTCTGCGTATGTATTTGTGTGAGAGAGTGTTTGTGAGAGAATGTATGTGTGAGTCCCTCTGTGTGTGTATTTGTGTGAAAGTATAGATGTGTGAGAAGGTTTATGTGAGTCTGTGTATGCGTGTGCATTTGTGAGAGAGTGTGTGCGTGTGTGTATTGGTGTGAGAGAGGGTGTGTGTGAGAGAGGATCTGTGTGTGTCTGTGTGTGTGTATGAGAGAGAGTGTGGGTGTGTGAGAGAGGGTCTGTGAGAGTCTGTTTGTGTTTGTGAGTCTGTGTCTGTGTTTGAGTGAGAGTGTGGGTGAGAGAGTGCAATAAGTAATTCAAAACTTAATAAGGTGAAGAGATCAGAGCAATTGATCAAGTTTATGTTGTCACAACAAGACAGTGTGGAAGACTTCACAGATACAGAATTGGGTTGAGGCTAGCTTCATTGGTACGGAACATGGTTATCAGTCTCTGCCCGGTGATCCTGCATTGTTGTGTATCTCGAAATCTGCCTTGAAGGACACTTACTGAAGATTAGAGGCTGAATGTCCCTGAGCGCTGAAGTGTTCCCTGACTGGGAGGGAACATTCCTGTCTGGCAATTGTTGTGTGGTGTCTGTTCATCCATTGCTGTAGTGTCTGGGTGGTCTCACCGATATACCATGCCTTGGGGCATCCTTGTCTGTAGCGTATGAGGGAGACAGCATGAGCTGAGTCACACGAGTATCTGCCGTGCACTTGGTGGGTGGTGTTCCCACGTGTGATGGTAGTGCCCATGTCGATGATCTGACATGTCCTGCAGAGGTTGCCATGGCAGAGTTGTGTGGTGTTGGGGTGGATGTTATCCTGAAGGCTGGGTAGTTTGCTGCAAAGAATGGTCTGTTTAAAGGTAAGAGGAGTAGGGGTGATCTTGTCGAGTTGCTGATCATCATTGATGACACGTTGAGGGCTGCGAAGAACATGGCATAGCTTCTCCACATCGGGGAAGTGCAGTGGGAGCCAGGACCACAGGGCTGTTGGGAAAGTAAATGGAACATTTAAAAGCTCACCTTGAGTATCAGGGGCCTCCAGTTTTACAGTGCGAGCGAGGACCAGAGGGCTTATGCGAAAGTTAGTTGAGCATTTCAAAGCTTACCTTCAATATCAGGGGCCTCAATCTTTACAGCGGGAGCGAGGAACAGAGGGCTGCTGGGAAAATATGTTGAGCATTTAAAAGCTTACCTTGAGTATCAGAGGCCTCCATTTTAACAGCGGTGGGGGAGGACCAGAGGGATTCTGGGAAAGTAAATGGAACATTTAAAAGCTTACCTTGAGTATCAGAGGCCTCCATTTTAACAGCAGGGGGGAGGACCAGAGGGCTTCTGGGAAAGTAAATGGAGCATTTAAAAGCTTACCTTGAGTATCATGGACCTTCACTTTTACAGTGGGAGGGAGGACTAGAGGGCTTCTGAAACAGTAAATGGAGCATTTTAAAGCTTATCTTGAGCATCAGAGGACTCCATTTTTACAGCGGGTGGGAGGACTAGAGGGTTGCTGGGAAAACGTTGAGCCTTTAAAAGCTTCTCTTGAGCATCAGTAGCCTCCATTTTTACAGCAGGAGCGAGGACCAGAGGTCTTCTGGGAACGTAAATTGAGCATTAAAAGCTTACCTTGAGTATCATGGACCTCTACTTTTACCTCGTGTATAGGTGGAGCAGGAGTGGACACAGGACGGCTGGGTAAGTAAGGTCATATATTTGTGTGGTTGCTTTACCCGAAACACAAATATGAATGTGTCTCTCGCCCATCCTCCTCCACCAAAAAAAAGGATTATGTAGGCGGGATTGGTAAGTTACTCGCTTTATTTCTCTGATAGTCTCTTTGGGAATCAAAACACTGGACAGCGAATCCACCACCATCCTCAGAACAACATCGAAAGGACTCAGGCCTGGGCGACTGTGGGATCCTCAATCCTGTAAGTAGCTTAAAAAGAACATTGTTAGTAATTTTTATGGAGTTGAATTTTCTGCTGCCTTGAGTGGTCTGAGCAAAGGCAAGAAAGTTGGGGAAATATGGCAAGAACGAAATTAGATTTTGTCATGAAAAGTATTTCCAATTTCCACCTTTCTGGATTAAACAGCAAATTCTGAATCTCACGAGTGAGGGTCGACAACTTAATTTCATGCCGTTCTATGTCACTATGATTAATATATACAGGATGTAACTGGGCAATTTTACACATGGTTGGTAAATACCAATGTTATAACTGTACTGGAACAGCTTGGCTTGGGGAGCAACAAGTTCTGGAGCACATGACTCCAGTATTATTGCTGGAATGTTGTCAGTGCCTATAGCCTTTGCAGCATCCAGTGTATCCAGCCATTTTGTGATGTCATGTGCAGTGAATCGAATTGCGTTAAGACTGGTACCTGTAATACTGGGCAACATTGGAGGAGGGTGAGATGGATCATCCACTCAGTACTTCTGGCTGAAGTTTGCTGCAAAATGTTCATCCTTATATTTTTGCACTGATTTGCTGGAATCTTCCATCATTCAGGATTGGAATATTTGTGGAGCCTCCTCCTCCAGTGAGTTGTTTAATTGCCCATCCCCATTCACGATTGGATGTGGCAGGACTGCAGAGCTTCGATCTGATCCATTCGTTATGGGTTCGCTTAGCTCTGTCTGTCACTTGCTGTTTATGCTGATTGACATGCAAGTAGTTCAGTTTGGTGGCTTCACCAGGTTTATACCACATCTTCAGCTGTGCCTGGTGTTACTGCTGGCATGCTCCCCTGCACTCTCCATTGACCCAGGGGTGATCCCTGGCTTGATGGTCATGGTTGAGTTGACGATGTGCTGGACCATGAGGTCACAGACTGTGCTTCTGTTAATGGCCCACATCACACCATGAATGTCAACCCATGAGTTGTTAGATCTGTTTGAAGTCTGTCCCATTTAGCATTGGGATAGAACCACTCAACACGATGGAGGTTATTCTCAATGTGAAAGGGAGACTTTGTCTCCTTAAGGACTGTATGGTGATCGCTGTTCCTGACACTGTCATGGACAGATGTGTCTGCTCATGGCAGATTGCTGAGTGTTACAACCAGGTCAGACACCCTCAAAACATTTCAAGAAATTAGTCAAGACCCTAACTGTGCTCGTTATTTAAAGCAATTGTAACGTGGCTATTCCAGGAGGTATGCAGTTGGTCAAACCACATAGTTTTAAACAAAACAGAATTTATTTCCAAGATTGCTGAATGAAACACAAACAAAAGACAACTGCATACCAGCAACGCCCAGATGCCACCAATGAATAAATAATGTCCTCTACACACCTCCATGCGGTCCTCGATACAGATTCATCCCCTGCACTGTGTGATACTGTGACTAGTGACATGAAAGCCCAACATATTATCCCACCTTAATGATGCTGTTTCAAATACCTGCAACAAAACCCTTTAAACACCTTTGGGATCCATAGGTAAACTAAACACAGGGTCTTCCAGGAGAGACGTCAGAGAGAGAGGAGGATCAGCATGGACCTGCTCCTTTGGGTCCAGCAGCTTTACAACAATGAATAGCTAGACTGCCAAAACTCAAACCAAACCACAGGGAAGCTGAGCTGTGAGAACTGGCCTCTCCACTTTCATTCTTTAAATATAAAACCTGAAAGCCTTTTGCCTGAGGCAGTATCTGTTATTTGTTAATCAAACTGGCCCAAAAACCCATTCAAGCTCAGACTTTTCAGACTCTGTGTTTTTACAATCTTTTGAAACTAAAACCAAGTATAACATCACCTTGTGTAAACGAGCAGCATCATTGTACCTCACCCTAAAATGAAATGAATCCCCAAAACCAAAGCACTCTTCATACTTCATAACAGACACATACATTACAATGACAACAATCACACAAACATGCATTGGTACATTTTGTTTCAGTCTATTTTATTCCTGCCATGAATGCCTCCATTTCTCATTCAAGTCTCGCCACTGCATCTGCAATCATGTTTTGTCATCCTGCCACGTGCACAATTTTCAAATTGAATAGCTAAGCAACAGGCTCCATCTGAACAGACTGCATTTTTGCTCTTAAATTTCTCCAGAAATTTCAATGGGTTATGATTAGTGTGTAAGATTGTCTCAGATACGTATCTTCCCACAAGAGCACAGCATTGTCGGTGTGTGTGGGCATCACCAAACCCCAGCCTCACCACATCATTCTGGCTGCTTTCAGATTAACTCACCCTTCACTGTGGAGCTCAGAGACAGTGATGTTGTACCTGTTTCTGCCAGGTTGGTTCACAGTCAGGGGCATGGGCACATTTCATGCAGCGACATAGGATGTATCATCTGGCTCTGAGCTAACTTTCTAAAGGCTCATTCACTTTGTGTTACTTGTGGGCTGTCAGGTTTATCTCAATGTTTAGTGCAGAGTGACAGGCATTCACCATGTCACTAGTCAGAGTATCACACAGTGCAGGGGATGAATCTGTATAGAGAACAGCATGGAGGTGTGTAGAGGACATTATTTATTCATTGGTGGCATCTGGGCGACGCTGGCTGGGCCAGTATTTATTGCCTGTCCCTAGTTGCCCCTTGAGAAGGTCCAGGTGAGTTTCCATCTTGAACCACTGCAGTTCACCTGTTGTGGGTTGACCACAATGCCGTTAGGGAGAGAATTCCAGGATTTTGAATCAGTGATGGTGAATGAACGGGATGTATTTCCAAGTCAGGATGGTGAAGGGCTAGGTGGGGAAATTGAAGTTAGTGGCATTCCTATATATCTACTGCCCTTGTCCTTCTAGATCGAAGTGGTTGTGGGTTTGGAAGGTTTTGTCTGAATATACTTGGTGATTTTCTACAGTGCATATTGTAGATACGACACACAGCTACCACTGAGCCTCAGAGATGGAGTGAGTGCATGCTTGTGGATGCAGTGCCAATCAAGAGGGCTGCTTTGTCTTGGATGGTGTCAAGTTTCTTGTGTGTTGTTGGAACTTAAATCATCAGGCAAGTGAGGAGTATTCTAACACACTCCTGATTTGTCTCTTGGTGAGTCAGGAGGTCAGTCACTCAGCATTAGCCTCTGAACTGCTCTTGTAGTCACTGTGTTTGTGTGGTGAGTCCAGTGGAGTTTGTCGTCAATGATAACCCACAGGATGTTGGTATTGGGGGATTCAGTGATGGTCACAGCATTGGAAGTCAAGGGGTAGTGGTTAGATTGTCTCTTACTTGTGATGGTCAATCACACTGCTGTGGGTCTGGAGTCACATGTAGGCCAGACCAGGTGAGGACAGCAGATTTCCGTCCCTGTCAGATATTGGTAAACCAGATGGGTTATCCCAATTTATGGCAATTTATGCAGATGGGAAAGCCAATTAAACTAACCATGCACACATTATGAGCAGGTTGGTGTTAAACAGTAAGTTTTAATTAACATTGAGCACTGGGCCAAATGAACTACAAAACAAGGGTTCAGCAAGTCTCCCCTCCCTCCCTTTTATCTTAGCCTGCTGGGCACACTTTCCTCATTCCTGAAGAAGGGCTTGTGCCTGAAATGTCAATTCTCCTGTTCCTTGGATGCTGCCTGACCTGCTGCGCTTTTCCAGCAACACATTTTCAGTTCAGCACCATCTCCCTATATCCTGGGGGAAGTTGAAGTGTGTTCCTTGACCAGGATGGGTTTTGTTCGATCAAAGGTATGCCTTTTTTGGGTTTAGCAACTTTCAAAGACAGGAGTCAGGGGCTTTTCTCCATGTGAGCACTTGAGGTGTTTTGTCTCAAGGAAGGAAGTGATTTTGTATCCCGGAGTTAGGTTTCAGACCCAGTTTGATGCCTGTCTTATATTTATGATGAGGATAACTGGGCAAGTGAATGACAATGAGAACAGGGACACTTAGTACAGGACTGAAGGTGTCATACCTGAATGCACACAGGATAAAGAATAAGGGAAATGAGATTGTGATGCAGATCGAAATTGGCAGGTATGACATGGTGGGCATCACAGACACTTGGCTGTAAGGGGTTCAGGATTGGGAGATGAATGTTCAATGATATGCATCCTATCAAAAAAAAAGCCAGGTAGGCTGAGGGAATGGTGATGCCTTATCAGTAAAAAATAAAATTAAATCAATAGGAAGAAACAAAGTAAGGTCAGATGGCGTTGAATCTGTGTGGGCAGAACTGAGGAACTGCAAATTTTAAAAAAACATGTTTGGAGTTATGTACAGACCTCCAAACAGTAGTCAGGAGCTGGGATGCAAGATACACAAGGAGATAGAAAAGATGTGTAAGAAAGGCAAAGTTACAGTGATCATGGGGGATTCC
The DNA here is from genome assembly GCF_037043375.1 of Chiloscyllium plagiosum. Classification (NCBI taxonomy): domain Eukaryota; kingdom Metazoa; phylum Chordata; class Chondrichthyes; order Orectolobiformes; family Hemiscylliidae; genus Chiloscyllium; species Chiloscyllium plagiosum. The sequence continues at coordinate 96,743,417 of NW_028270150.1, forward strand.
AATATGCAGGTGGACTGGGAAAATCAGGTTAGTAGTGGGTTGCAAGGAAAGGACTTTGTGGAATGTCTGCTGATGGCTTTTTGCAGCAGCTTGTGGTGGAGTTGTGTGGATTTAGTGCTGTTCAATGAGGCAGACTTGTTAAGGGAGCCTCAGGTGAAAGAACACTTAGGAAGCAGTGATCATAACTTGATTGAATTTACACTGTTATTTGAGAGGGGTAGAATTGACCAGGAGAGGAGCCGAGGAGGAAAGACAGTGGAACATTAATGGCAGGGGTTTCTGGGAGTAATTCAGGAGACACAGCAGAGATTCATACCAAGGAAAAGGAAGCATGGTACAGGGAGGATGAGGCCATCATGGCTGACTATGGACGTCAGGGATAGCATTAAAACAAAAGAGAAAGTGTATCATGTGGCGAAGGTCAGTGGGAAACCAGAAAATTCGGAAGTATGCAAAGACCAACAAAGGGCAACAAAAAAGAAATAAGTATGAAGAAGATTAAATATTCAATTATATATAAAATAAGTTAAATATTTAGAAGGGAGTAAGGCAAATGATGGAAAATGACAGACCGATCAGCCTAGCCTCAGTCGTGGTTGTGATCCATGAATCCATTGTGAAGGATGAGAGTTGAAAAATGTGTTGCTGGAAAAGCGCAGCAGGTCAGGCAGCATCCAAGGAGCAGGAGAATTGACGTTTTGGGCATAAGCCCTTCTTCAGACATGAGGAAGGTGTGCCAAGCAGGCTAAGATAAAAGGTCGGGAGCAAAATAAAAACACCAATTCGACTGGGACAACACATCTATCCTGGGACAGGCTAAGCAAAAACATGTCAGAGAATTCCTCGAAGCCTGGCACAACGCCATAAACAATCACATAGATCTAGATACCATCTATCAACCCCTCAGAAAACGAACAGGAAATGACATCACCACAAACCCCAGGAACCCCATCCAGGACAAACATACAAATAGAAAGCAGGAGACAACAGCTTCGCTTCACTTGGAGGTCGCCACTGATGATGTTACCGAGCCAGGTAATGAAACGTCTGGATATCAAACCTACAGCTCAGCAAGCAAACCTACACCCTAAAGAATACAGAATGGCCTGGACAGAGTAGATTTTGGGAAGATGTTTTCAATGGGAGGAGAGATGAGGACCCAAGTGCAAATTCTTAGAGTAAAGGGAAGACCTTTTGGAATAGAGATAAAGAGAAACTTCTTCAGCCACAGAGTGGTGAATCTATGGAATTCATTGTTACAGAAGGCTGTGGAGACCAGATCATTGAGTATATTTAAGACTGAGATTGATTGGTTCTTGAGTATCAAAAGGATCAAGGGTTACAGGGAGAAAGTGGGAGAATGGGTTTGATAAACCTATCAGCCATGATTAGATGGCAGAGCAGACTCCTCTGTTTTATGGTTTCAGAACATTGTCTCTTGCATGTTCTTTCAATAGAGTTTTGTTGTCAGATGAGTCAGCTTTACTTAAGGAAACTTAACACAATCAAATATTGTTTACTATTTCAGAGACCCTGTCTTGGCTCATGTATAGTTGAGTTAACTCTGTAAACTTCCTTTTAAAACTGACAAAGTATTTGTGGCAGCACATACAACATGTGTTTTGCCTCACTGTACAATAGTGTGTGGAATGATCTTCCAGATAACAGTGGAGGCAGGCTCATTGATGACTTGTATGGAAGCATTATGTGACTTCTTCACCAGGGTTGGAAAGCAGGTGGAAAAGGGGATTAAGGCAGTAGTTAGATCAATCATGAACTGATCAAATGGCAGATCAAGACTCAAGGGAGAAATGACACACTCCTTATTCATATCAGTATGTTCACATGTATCCCAGAGAGAGCGGACTAAACTCACTGTGTCTTTGTCACAGACCCAAGAGAGGACAGATTGTCCCTACTGTATTAGTGTCACGTACTTTGAGTAGAGTAGATTGAATGCACAGTGTCTATATCATTGACCCAGAGACAACAGACCATTTACTCTGTGTCTGTGGTAGATCACCAGGACTGCCAACTGAAGATAATCAGTCTGTATCACAAAGATTGGGGAGGGCAGATTCCCCTCACTTTGTCTGTTTCAATGACCCCACGGAGATGGATTGCATAGAATCTGAAACTGAATTCTTCAAACTACCTCATCATTTAATGAATTTCACAATTTGAGTACAAGGGTATTTTACAATGCTCTTAAGCTGTTTCCTGAACTTAGTCTGGGTCACAACATATATACAAGTGTTTGTGCAGCAACTTAGGAGCTGGAGAATGAATCCGATATCACGTACAAAATAATGTAGATGTATGGCCCGATACCCCATTTGACTCATGCGTTTCCATAGAGAGTATGCCATGAACACTGACCATAACAGGATGAAATTCCCTGAGATAACAAACAATAAAATGATGGACTTCCTTCGAGTCCCCATTTCTGGGTCACTGGGATGCTCCCCACTGCTGTGAGCCTGAAGTCTCCTGCGGACTCTGCTGGCCACTAAAATGTACCTGACACTTAAAGCATTGAGCAGCAGAATCAGAACAAATGGCACTGCTGTGTTCAGGATATAATTAAGGCACTCGATTGTTCCCCAGGCTGGAGATGACAGAATATCAGTTAGTACTAAACAAAACCAGGGCTGATTCCTGAGCAAATACTGAGATGTGAACATAAAGTACCAGAAAATGTTCTTCAAACCACTCAGCACAGTCACTGTTCCCAGAACCACAGCTGCTGTCTTCTCAGTACAAAATTTAATTTGCAGATTTGGGCAGCAAATGGCCACATATCGATCAAAGGTAAAAGTGATGGTAAACCAGACAGAACAGTCGGTGGCTGCATAAAGGAAGACAGCGTGGATATTACAGATGGGGATGGCCCGTATGAAACGTACATTTCTCTTATAAACAATTGGAATGTGCCTCAACAGTGGATCGAGGATAATAACCAGGATATCTGCTGCTGACATCGCCACCAGGTATCGAGTAATACATTTTGACAGACCACACTTTCCTTGTAACAGAATTATAATTGTTATGGTGTTCACTGTGAGGAAGGAAAATAAACTGAAAAAAATAATCAAGCTTCTGAAAATGTTACCAATTAAACAGAGTACATCATGTAATTTCTATTTGTGTCTCTCTTTCTGAAAAATGTATTGAGATATTTATTCCTATGTTCATCCAATCTACTGGATCAAAAAAAAGCCATCAATTATGAACTCATACTTTGGATGAAACAGAAAATGAGGAAATGCAGTTTATAACAAGTGATGGGGAGATTGACACTACCCTGACAGGTTATTGAAATGTCAACAAAGGAATGCAGGAAATATCACAAAAGACCATGAGAGATATGCTTTAGTTTCTGAAGTGGAACAGAGATCAGTGACCTTGTATTGGGGTGGTGGAAACATCCAGGTTCCTGTTCTTCATCTTTACAGAGTCATTCAGAATTAGTTTGGAAGAATCAGTCCCAGTTCTCCTTCATTGGTATCTGGTGATCATGGTGGGTATCAGCACACATTTCCTGCTCCTGATCATCATGCAATGAAGGACAATTAATACAGGGCTATCTCAGTCTATGTTATAGTCTGACACCTATTCAGAGGTAGTTTCCTTGTCCAGCTGATTGATTTGAGACGGTAGAGTTTGCTACTTTGGAAAATTCTATCAAAGGGCTCTTACACATCTTCCACATGCCGCACATTGCTGCTGGGGTGCAGTGATGGTGGAAACCGGCAAAGTTTGTGGATCTGGTGCCAGTCAAGGGCACTGCTTTATTATCAAGTTACTTGAGAATTGTTGGACAGACCTCACCTTAGAAAAGTGAGGAGTATTCAATCACAGTCCTGACTTGCCCTTTATCGATAATGGGCAGACTTTGGGGTATCAGGAGGTGAGATATATATCATAGAATCACCAATTTCTAACATGATCATGTAACAGTGGTAATTAGATAACTAGACCAGCTCAGTCTATGGTCTATTTCAACACCTCCCCCCCTCCCCCAGGACGCTGACCCTGGGGAATTCATTGATATGAAGAGAAATGGTTACAATCTCTCTTTTTGGAGATACCTGACACTTGTGTGGAGCAAATGGCACTTGTCAGCTCAGGCCTGAATATTGTTCAAATGTTGTTTCAAATGGACATAGTGTTTGACAAGGAGAAAGGGAGGACTGCAGATTGTGGATATCAGAGACACAGAGCATGGTGCTGAAAAACACAGTCGGTCTGGCAGCATCCAAGGAACAGGAGACTCGACATTCCTGATGAAGGGCAAAAAACAGGAACGTCAATTCTCCTGCTCCTCGGTTGCTGCCTGACTGGCTGTGCTTTTCCAGCACCACACTCTTTGATAGTGTCTAACAAGGCAGAAAGGGGACTAAACATTGTGGAACAATCAACAAACATCCTGAATTCTGACCTTATGATGGAGGGATTGTCAACAGTGAAGCAACTGAAGATAACTGGTCCGAGGACATTTCCCTGAGGAACTCCTGCAGCGATGTCCTGGAACTGAGGTGACTGACTTCCAACAACCACACCCATCCTCCAACGTGCCAGGAATGACCACAACCAATGAGAGTTTCATCCCATTTCTCATTATTTTAGGTTTCTTTCAGGTAAGACTTGGTCACTTCCTGCTTTGATGACAAGTGTAGATTCTCTCACCTCAGGGGTCCAGCTCTTTTGTCCTTGTTTGGATATTAGTTGTTATGAAGTCTGGTGCTGAGCAACCCTGCAGAGCTGGACACCAGTGAACAAGTTATTGCTGAGGGAGTGCAGCTTGATAATACTCTTGATGACACCTTCCACCATGTTGTTAATTCTGATCAGACTGATGGGGTGGTAATTATTTGTATTTGCTTTTTTCTACACTTTGAGATTTACCTGTTTAAATCCCCATATTAATAGGTGGTTGCCAGTTTTGTAATTGCACTGGAACAGTTCAACTCAGAGCATGGCGAGTATTGGAGCGATTAACCACTGACAAGATATTTTCAGAACCATTGCTATATCCAGTGCCTTAGCTGTTACTTGTGTTATCTCCTGGTGAACATTAGATAACCTCTACTGAAGCACAGTCCAGCATGCAGACTACATACCCAGGAAATGGAAAGGGAGATTATGTTTAATAATCACCCCATTACCAGAAGGAAGCCATTCAGCCCATCAGATTTGCACGGGCTGTCTACAAGTTTGGACTTAGTGACAACCACTTGCTCTTCCCCATCACCCTGCACATTGATTCAATTTCAATAATCATTTCATCCCTTTTCATTGTCTCAATACAACCTGACTAACCTTCCTTCTCCATCAACTATCAAGTTAATTACTTATTAGGAATGGGACCTGAAAATTTATTATTTGTCAGAAATGGAAACCATCAGTTCAACATACTCTCTTTCACAGGATATCTAGTGATCCAAATTTACAGCAACATTCTAATAATTTATTAGGTTGGGCTAAACCTGCGGAGAGCTAAGATAACATTTCAGGGTGATGATGTTCTGTCAGTACTCCCAGCCTTTTCTGTCCTTATTTCAGACTTCCAGCATCTGCAGTATTTTGCTTTCGTTAAATCATTTTATAACTTTCCATTAATATTGACAGAATTTATCCGAAATCTCAGGAACTGTTTTGAGTGACCTCAATGCAATTCTGGGAATGCTTTCTCAACCCCGTGGTGAATGGCGAGACTTTTGAAGAGTCTTGGATTGCAATACATCTCAAACTGGTAACAGGTCTCTGTACCTCAGTGTAGGATTCATTTTATTATGGCACTGTCAAATTAGTGATCATATTGTTCAGTATAAAATTGTATTCTATATGTAATATAGTCAGAGAAGTGAGATGGATAGGCTCAACTGAACATTAGTTACAATTTTGTACAAGTCATGTGATGCGGTAAAATGTTGGAAAAGATTAATTCAGAGGATGTAAAGATCCTTTATTTCAAAGTTGATAGAACATGGATTTGCATATTAGCCAGTGACACCCACAGACTGGAACAGCCAAAACAGTCATGAATAGGGACACGTGCATCGTAGTCTCACTAATTGGTCATTTTAATAAATAAACAGCAAGGAGAAATGGATCTCAAAACCAGAGTATTATCACGGAAAGGACAGTTAGGTAACAAATTAATCAACTGATTGAGTAGATACAGAGCTTTACTCAATATAACACAGAACCAAGTGGCAAACTGTGTATAAAGTAATGGTTTGTAAGACATTAAACATATATCCTGAGGGAAAGGCAGTGATAGGCTGCAGTTAAAGGACAAGGTTGAGGACTGCAGCTTGAGGACGGGTGTTCCATTGTGAATGTGACAACTGACCACTGCCCTTTGCTCAGTATCACAACTTTGTGTCTATTGTGGGAAATGTAATCAAGACTGTGAAACTTGTGAAAACGCTCATTATGCTCATTTTTTTGAAGCTAATCCAACTAAAATTTCCTTTTGATTAGCTCTGCCACCTTGGTGTGTTATTGTAATTGACCTAAGGCTTGCAATGACATGATAGCAAAGGTCAGAAGTTATATCAGTTTTAATCTGGTTAAAATCTTTACAGTAAGGACGAGAAGGAAGAAAAGAAAATGATAGAAAGTAAACAGGAAATGCTGGAAATTCTCAGCAGCTCTGGCAGTGCCTGAGGGGAGACAGAGTTAACATTTCAGGCCGCTAACCCTTTGTCAGAACGGGAAATGTCCTGAAACAGGATGTAAACCAGTCATGGAAAGGAAGGAACAACAAATGAAAAGATCTGTGGTAACCCGGGAGACAGGAGACATTAGATGGGAGAAGGGATGAAAACGAAAAGCAAAATGGGATTGTACCAGGACAAGTAAAGGAGCAAAAATTATAAATAGGAAAATCCAAAATCATCATCAAAGATGTTTCCCAAATAATGGGACAATGTTTACATTTAACATTGAGTTCAACAACTTCAGATCAAAAGCTCGAAACCGTTCTATTGTTGCGACAGAATGATGATTTTGGATTTATACATCTTCAAGATATATCTTTTCTCTCTTTACCATTCATGACAATTCTTGCTGTCCTTTAATCTCTCCTGTCTTCCACCCAAGTACAGATCTTTCCATGTTCTCCCCAGCCATCTCATTTCCCTGCCCTATTTAAATAAATACCCCTGACCACTCTGAGTTCTGACTCCAGGCCTCTAACCTGAATTCCTGTCTGCCTCACTCTCCATCGATGCTGTCCGATCTGTTGAGTACTTTGGGAGTTGTGGTTTTATTTCAGGTTGGCAGAATCTGCGGTATTTTACTCCATACGGGGAGTTAAATGTTGGACTCTCTGATAGATTCCCTCACCTCTAATAGGCCGGACAGAATTCAATTACGACAAAGCTATGATTGGAAATGAGTCCACTGCAAAATCAATGAAAACATAATCACAACTAACACCTCATTGTAAACCAGGGAAGTGGTACATTAGGTTTGGAGCAAAAGGAACACCTGAGGATGAAACAGGGATTTCCTCAGTAGATTGAGGAGTAAATAAACTAACAGGATCATATTGAATGGGAAAAATAACAGATTACTCCATATCATTGAGGATTGTGACAATGTTCCGATGGACTTTAACAGGGTTGTGTTGAACAGATATCACACAGACTGGAGGCTTATAAACATCAGTGACCCTGTACTGTTCCACTGGGACTGGTGAGATACACTTATGGCTCCAACTCTGAGTTGTAGGACAACATTTCAAACTTTCTTGACACGATCCATGGAAATAAGTGAGGAAAATTGTACAGGAAATCAGGTTGCATTGACAGGCAGCGAAATGAGCAGATGCATGTCAAATGTGAGAGGTAACACATCTTGTCCAGAAGAATATTTATTATCTATGAGCACACAGAGTCACAGAGCCCAGCAATAGCTTTGTCAGTGACTAGACCGAGTTCTGTAAGCCCACCATCAGGTTTAGACAGTGGACACTCTTGTTCAGTCAAAGGTATTGTTTGGACGGTACTATAGCTATAGCCTCAGATGGTTTCTGCATTCTCACTGATGTTGGTATCTGCACATAGAGCTTAGCCAGGCTGGAAACAGTGTTAAACAGCCACTGTTGCTCAAGGGAGATGAAAGCGATTGGGTATGTAGTGGGGTCTACAGTGAGGGATTGGTGTCTGCTTAATGTTCTCTCCTGCAAATCCTCCTGCCACATGTCTCAGCTCTGAGCCATAGAGTCATAGAGCACACAAACAGACCTTACTGTCCAACTGGTCCATGCCAACCATGTTTCCTGAACGGTGTTCGTCCTACTAGCCTGTATTTGTCCCATATCCCTCTGAACCTTTCCTATCCATATATCTGTTCAAAATTACTTTAAATGTTGCCATTGTCCCAAACACTAACACTTCTTCTGGTAGCTCTTTCCATAGAAACACCACACTTTGTGTGATAAAGTTGCCCCTCAGGTCCCATTCAAATCCTTTCTTTCTCGCCTTAAATCTGTACCCTCTGGTTTTGCCAAATGCCTTCTTCATGACCCTGTCTACCTGTGATGCGAGTCTCATGGTACTACGTGCCTGTACCCCTTGGTTTCTCTGTTCGACAACTCTCTCCATGGCCCTCCTATTAACTGTGCTGACTCCTTGGTGTGGTTAACTACATGGGGGTAGTGTGGAGGAAACAGGATTGCAGCTGGGGTTGAGCAGGTTATTGAATAAGCTTGTGTTGGAGACGATCTTCTCCAGTACAAATACAGGAACATTCTCTCATAGCCAACAGGCATGGCACCGAGACCCTTGCCTGGTTTTGGATTTCGTCAGACATTGGTTTGGACGTACTCAGCAATTTGAACAAAAGAGGGGTCACGGGTCACTTGGAGCATGGGAATAGATTGGCGCACAAGCAGTGAAACCAATAACAAGTCCAAGAATAGGCATTGTCTGGGTAAGTTAATCGTAATTGAGCAACAGCTCTGAGAAACAATGCAAGGCACATTCTAAAAGTATCCATGTTGCCTACAACTCTGTTTTCTTGGCTGCTAGTCTTGAGAGAGCATACTTGTTTACGCCTGATGTAGCAGGAATGGGGGTGGGTGGGTGGTGGGGTTCGGATATGTTGGTCAGGATGAGGAACTGAGAAGGTGAGTTGACTGTAAAGGTCCCTGTGATGAGACACTTTGTGGAAACAGTGGCCAAAATCAGTGCCAGGAATGAGCATGAGGTTGACAAAGCTTGGGTTAAAATCCCTCCTTTCGGAAGGATGTTGTGAAACCTGAAAAGGTCCAGAGAAAGGTTACAAGGATGTTGTGAGGGTTGGAGGATTTGAGCTACAAAGAGGGTCTGAATAGACTGGGGCTGTTTTACCTGCAGTGTTGGAGACTGAGAGGTGGCTGTAGAGCGTTTTAAAAATCATGAGGGGTCTGGATAGGATAAAAAGACACGGTCTTTTCTCTGGTGCAGGTGAGTCCAGAACTGGACGGCATAGTTTTAGGGTGAAAGGGGAAAAGTTTAAAAGGAACCTAAGGGGGAACTGTTTCATGCAGAAGGTGGTGCGTATCTGGAATGAGCTGCCAGAGGAAGTGGTGGAGGCTGTTCTAAAATTACAGCATTTGGATGGTTATATGAATACGAAGGGTTGAGAAAGATATGGGCCAGGTGTTGGCAAATGGGACTAGATTAGGTTGGAATATCTGGTCAGCATGGATGGGCTGGACTGAAGGGTCTGCTTCCGTGCTGTACATTTCTCTCACTCTTTGACTCTAAATGGATCGGTAAGATTCTGAACAATCTCACTGATCGTCATGACTTGGCCAAGGATGGGGTGAGCGTCAATGGATAACGATGAATGACAAGAACATTAATAGAGTGAAACATGATTTTCAGATCTAATGGGCGGACATATCTTCAGCAGGGACTACAGTAACAGCAGCAAGGAGGAGAGAGGAACTGGCAGGAAAAGCGATGCAGTTAGTCATGACTTATAGAGCTAATATCAGGGCTAGGGACTTACCCGGAACACCAACAATAACAAGGGTGGGATAGTAAATGTGTTGAATAACCAGGAGTATATAACGGATCCGAGTTGTTAATGACATCAAGTGGTAAGTTGCAGAAATATAATCAATTGTGGCTGAGAAACTCCTGCCCATTGTTGTAAAATTCCGATCTTCTGTGTTCAGATTCCAACCCATGGTTGTAAAATTCCAATCTATTGTTCTCAGGTTCGAATCTCTCTTCTCCCGAGCTCCCAGTCTCTGGAGCTGTCGGTCCCTGTTAGTGCTGGGGGTGATGCTGGAGGTGATGCTGTCACTGATGCTATCGCTTCGTACATTGTAAGGAATTTGTAATTAATAGAAGAGGGAAACCCTCCTGGGACACAATTATGGTCCACAGAGTTTGGCATTAAATGCAGTCACAAAGCAAACAGGTTCAGTTGAAGCGTTTCAATCCAGTAAAGTATTCCCCATGACAATAGGACTTGTACCCACCTTGGACAATATGTTTATGAGTTACTGAGAGGACAGATCGAGGCATTGACCATAATGTTTCATTTCTCCGGAGATATTTAAGTGGTTCCAAAGAGATGGATGGTTATATACAATGGACACCTCCTCAAAAAAATGTGAGAGGAATAATTGCTGTTCCTCCAGCCAATAACAAGGACATAAGAATGAGAAGCAGGGGTAGGCTGTCTGCCCCTTCAAGCCTGCTCCGGCATTCAATAAGATCATGGCTGGTCTTTTCATGGCCTCAGCTCTACTTATCCGCCCTCTCACTGTGTCCTTTAATTCCTTTCTTTTTCAAAAATATCGATCTTTGTTTAAAAACATTTACTGAACTAGTGTCAACTGCTTCCCTGAACAAGGAATTCCATGGATTACCAACCCTCTGGATGAAGACATTCCTTCTCAACTTAGTCCTAAATCTGCTCCCTCGAATCTTGAGGCCATGTCCTCTCATCCTAGTTTCACTCTCCAGTGAAAAAGTCCTTTCTACTACTATCTTGCTTATTTCCTTCATAATTTTATATTTTTCCAGAAGAACCCCCCCCCCCCTTATTCTTATGAATCCCAATGAATATAATTCTAATCCACTCAGTATTTCCTCATAAACCAACTCCCTCAAACCTGGAGTCAACCTAGTCTCCTCGAGGAACCCCCTCTGCACCCCCTCCACTGCCAGTATATCGTTTCTCAAGTAAGGAGACCAAAACTGCACACAGTACTCCAGGTGTGGCCTCACCAGCACCTTGAACAGCTGCAACATTACCTCTCTGCTTTTAAACTGAACCCCTTTAGTAATAAAGGACAAAATTCCATTTTCCTTCGTAATGACTTGTTGTACCTGCAGACCAACCCTCTGTGATTCATGCACAAGGGCACCCAGGTCCCTCTGCATAGCAGCATGCTGCAACCTTTTACCATTCAAGTAATAATCTGTTTTACTGTTACTCCGACCAAAATGGATGACTTCACATTTATCAACATTGTATTCCATCTGCCAGATCCTTGCCCACTCACAGCCCACTCACTCAGTGTATCTATGTTCCTCTGCAAAGTTTCACCATCCTCTGCACACTTTGCTCTGCCACTCATCTTAGTATCAGCTGCAATCTTTGACACCCTACACGTGGTCCCCAACTCCAAATCATCGATATAGATTGTAAATAAGTGCTTTCCCAACACCAATCCCTGAGGCACACTGACTAGTCACTGGTTGTCACAACCATCTTCCTCTGTGTCTGGTCTGACTCCAACCACCGGAGAGTTTGTCCTCCATTGATTCCCGTTTTGCTCAGACCCCTTGATGCCACACTTGGTCCAATTGGCCTTGATGTCACAGACTGTCACTCTGCCCTCCCCTCTGGAACTCAGCTCTTTTGTCCATGTTGGAACCAAGGCGGTAATGAGGTCAGGAGCTGGGTGGTCCCGGTGGAACCCAAACTGGGCGTCACTGAGCAGGTTATTGCTGAGGAGGAGCTGCTCAATAGCACGGCTGATGTCACCTTCCATCACTTCACCAATGGACTGATGGGACGGTAATTGGCCGGGTTGGATTTCTCCTGCTAAATATGTACATGGCGTACCTGAGTAATTTTCTACTTTGTCGGGTAGATGCCAGTGTTGTAACTGTACTGGAACAGCTTGGCCAGGGGAACAGCAAGTTCTGAAGCACACATCTTCAGTATTATTGTTGGAATGTTGTCAAGGCCCATAGCGTTTGCAGTGTCCAGTGTCTCCCATAATTTTGTGATATCACATGGAATGAATCAAATTGGCTGAATACTAGAGTTTGTAATGTTGGGTACCATTGGAGGAGGGTGAGATGGATCATCCACTCAGCAGTTCTGATGGAAGATTCCTGCAAATGCTTCATCCTTATCTTTTGCACTGATGTGTTGGGTCTTCCATAGTTGAGGATGGGAATGTTTCTGGACCTACTCCTCCAGTGAGATGCTAAATTGTCCATCGTCATTCACGACTGGATATGGCAGGACTGCAGAGCTTAGATCTGATGCCTTGATTGTGGGATCTCTTAGCTGTGTCTGTGACTTGCTGTTTATGCTGATTGCCTTGCAAGTAGTTCCGTTTGGTGACTTCATCAGGTTGACGCCTCATCTTCAGCTGTACCTGTTATTGCTCCTGGCATGGCCTCCTGCACTCCCCTTTGAACCAGGGTTGATCCCGTGGCTTGATGGCCATGGTTGAGTGGGGGATGTGCTGGACCATGAGGTCATTGCGCTGCTGTTGATGACCCACATCACGTCATGGATGCCAATGCCTTAGTTGCTAGATCTCATTTCGCACGGTGATAGTGCCACACAATGGAAGCTATTCTCAATGTGAAAGTGGGACTCTGTCTCCTTAAGGACTGTACGGTGATTGCTCTTCCTGCTAATGTCATGGACAGAGGAATCTGCAGTCAGCAGATTGGTAAGTGTTAGGGACCAGGCCAGACCCTCTCAAAACATTTCAAGAGAGTAGCTCAGAACTTAACTGTGATCATTTTTTATCGGAGGTATATTGCGGATATTCCAGAAGGAATGCAATTGATTAAACCATGTAGTTTTGAACAAAACAGAGTTTATTTACAAGATTGCCAAAAGAAAACAGAATACCAAATAACTTACCCGATCTGAAAACCCAACAAGCTGGCCCAACATAATGATGCTGATCCAAATATTTGCAACATTCCCACTCAGCACACAAGGTAAACTCAAACACGGGGTCTTCCAGGAGAGATGTCAGAGAGAGAGGAGGATCAGCATGGGCCTGCTCCTTTGAGTCCAGCAGCTTGAAACCTTCCTGACTGCTTTCAGTGAATAACCAGACTGCCAAAACACCAAACCAAACTAATCTGGCATTAGTGAACCAGATGGGCTTTGCCATGGTCATCTGTATGTTCTTCACTGCAGATTTTATTTTTAAATAGAATTCAAATTCCATCATCTGCTGTGGCAGGAGTCAAACCTGGGTCCCCAGATCATTGGCTGAGTTTCTGGAGAGATAGTCTCGTAATAATACCATGAGACCATCACCTCCCTGCCTCCACTACATGGAGGTCTCGAAGATACTTCTTGGAGATTTATAGAGGACTGTATGGAGGGTATAGGAGACTGTGTGGAGGGGTATAGAGAACAGTATGGAGGGGTATAGAGGACTGTATGGAGGTGTATAGAGGACTGTATGGAGGGGTATAGGAGACTGTATGGAGGGGTATAGAGGACTGTATGGAGGGGTATAGGAGACAGTATGGAGGGGTATAGAGGACTGTATGGAGGGGTATAGAGGACTGTATAGAGGGGTATAGAGGACTATAAGGAGGGTATAGGAGACTGTATGGAGGGGTATAGAGGACTGTATGGAGGGGTATAGAGGACTGTATGGAGGGTATAGGAGACTGTATGGAGGGGTATAGAGGACTGTATGGAGGGGTATAGAGGACTGTATGGAGGGTATAGTAGACTGTGTGGAGGTGCATAGAAGTTTTTGTTGAGTTCTAAAGAGAACTGCATGGAGATGTAGAGAGAATTTCATGGAAGTCACAACAGCAAATCTTCTTTCTCAGAAGGCGAAGGAAATTCAGCATGTTCATAAGGACTCGCACCGACGTTTATAGCTGCACCATAGAAAGCATTGTATCTGGGTGCATCACGGCTTGGTACGGTAACAGTTCTGTCCAGGACCAGAAGAAACTACAGCAAGTTATGAACACAGCCCACTCCATGACACAAACCAATCTTCCATCTATCGACTCCATCTATAGTTCTCAATGCCGCGGAAAGACAGCGAATGCCATCAAAGACCACTCCCACCCGGTCAGACTCTCTTCCAACCTCTTCCATCAGGCAGAAAATGCAGAAACTTCAACACACATAGTCACAGCTTCTTCCCTGCTGTTCTTAGACTGCTGAATGGACCTCTCTAATTTCAAACCTAATGCTGATGTGTTTGTACATCTCCTGTGTAGCTGTAACCCTATTGTATCTCGATCTGTCGAAATACCTAATGATCTGTCTGTATGTTATGATTCTTAGAACACACAACATTATACTGCAGTACAGGCCCTTCAGTCCTCGATATTGTGCTGACCTGTGAAACCAATATGCAGCTCATCGAACCTACATTATTCCATTATCATCCATGTTCAGTTAATGACCATTTAAATGCCCTTAAAGTTAGTGAGTGTACTTCAGTGCAGGCAGTGCATTCCAAACCCTTACTACTGTCTGAGTAAAGAAACTACCTCTGACATCTGTCCTATATCTATCACCAATCAATTTAAAGCTATGTCCCCTCGTGCTAGCCCTCACCATCCGAGAAAAAAAAGCTCTCCCTGTCCAACCTGTCTAATCCTCTGATCATCTTGTACGTCTCTATTCCGTCACCCTCCACCTACTTCTTTCCAAAGAAAACAGCCTCAAGTCCCTCGGCCTTTCCTCTTAAGACCTTCCCTCCATAGCAGGCAATACCCTGGTACGTTTCCAATGCTTACATGTCCTTTCTATAATGTAGTGACCAGAAATGTACACAATATTCCAAGTGCGGCTGCAGCAGAGCTTTGTACAGCAGCAACATGCCCTCATGGCTCCAAAACACAATCCCATAACCAATAAAAGCTAACACACCGTATGCTTTCTTAACAGACCTATCAACCTTGGTAGCCACTTTCATAGAACATAAAACATTACAGCACAGCACAGGCTCTTCAGCCCTCGATGTTGCGCTGACCTCTGAAATTAATCTGATTCCACTCTAACCAACACCGTTCCATTACTTTCCCTATGTATGTCCAACGCACATGTAAAGGCCCTTAACATCAGCGAGTCTACCTCCTTTGCAGGTAACGCATTCCACACCCCTACCACTCTCTGAGTAAAGAAACTACCTCTGATATCTGTCATACATTTATCACCCTTGAATTTAATGCTATATCGCCACGTGTTAGCCTTCACTATCTGAGGGAAAAGGCTCTCACTGTCCCCCCTGTCTAATCCTCTGATTATTTAATACGTCTCGATTTAGTCATCTCTCAACCTTATTCTCTCTAATGAAAACAGCCTCAAGTTCCTTAGCCTTTCCTGTTCAGACCTTCCCTCCATAGCAGGCAACATCCTAGTAAATCTCCACTTTCCAAAGCTTCTACATGCTTCCTATAATTCAGTGACCAGATTGGCATGCAATATTCCAGGTGCGGCCTTACCAGTGTATTTTACTGCTGAAGCATGAACTCATAACTCCAAAACTCAATCCCCCTCCCAATAAACACCAACACACCATATTCCTTCTTAACAACCCAATCAACCTGAGTGGCAACTTTCAGGGATTTATGCACCTGGACACAGAAATCTCTCTGCTCATCTACACTGCCAAGTATTTTACCATTAGCCCAGTATGCTGCATTCCTGTTACTTCTTCCAAAATGAACTCCCCCACATATTTCCGCATTAAACTCCATTTACCACTTCTCAGCCCAGCTCTGCATCTTATCAATGTCCCTCTGCAACCCACACATCCTTCAGCACTATCCACAACTCTGCCGACCTGAGTGTAATCTGCAAATTTACTAAGCAATCCTTCTCCGAACAACTCCAAATCATTTATAAAAAATGACAAACTGCAGGGGCCCCAAAACAGATCCTTGCAGCACATCACTAGTAACTGAGCTCCAGGATGAGCACTTCCCAACAATCACCACCCTCTGTCTTTGTTCAGCTTTCCAATTTCTGATCCAAACTGCTAAATCACCTTCAATCCCAAAACTCCATATTTTGTGCAATAGTCTGCCATGTGGAACCTTATCAAACACCTTACTGAAGTCCGTCTACACCACATCAACCGCCTTACCTTCATCCACCTGTTTGGTCACATTCTTGAAGAACTCAATAAGGTTTGTGAGGCATGACCATTTTGACAGAACCATTTTGACTATCCCTCATCAAATTATTCCTTTCCAGATGATTATAAAACTTATCTCTTATAACCTTTTCCAACATCATACCCACAACCGAAGTAATGCTCACTGGCCTATAATTACCAGGATTGTTCCGATTCTCCCTCTTAAACAAGGGAACAACATTTGCTGTTATCCAATCTTCTGGCACGACTTCTGTCGACAGCTATGACATAAGATTCGAAGCTAAAGGCTCTGCAGTCTCCTCCCTGGCTTCTCAGAGAATCCGAGGGTAAATCCCATCTGGCCCAGAGGCCTCATCTATTTTCAGATCTTCCAAAATTGAGAAAACTTCTTCTTTGTTGACCTCAATCCCATCTAATCGTGTAGCCTATATCTCCATATTTTCGCTAACATTGCCCTTTCCCAATGTGACTACTGACGAAAATTATTTATTGAGCGCTTCCCCTATGTCCTCAGATTCCGCACAGAATTTTCCATTACAATCTTTGATTGGCCTTAATTTAGCTCTAGTAATTCTTTTCTTCCTGATATACCTACAGAAAGCCTTAGGGTTTTCCTTGATCCTATCCGTCAACAACTTCTCATGTCCCCTCATGGCTCTTCTTCGCCTCTACTGCCCACAAAACAAAACCTTTCATTGTATTAGGGACATGTGACAACAATAAATCAAATCAAATGTTGTACATGGGTCTGAAAGGGTTAATACTGATTGAGTTTAAAAGAGACAACCCACAGCAATCAGGACATGGTGGGAAGATCGAGGACGAGTCAAACAAAACATCGGATCCTTCTAACAGTCTCTGTTACAGTGGACAACACATCCTTCTGATGTGTAAATAATCACTGAGAGGCAATGAGCTATCCCCTGTATGGTATGTGAGATTCACGTTCTGGTTAGGGAGCAATTCTCAGGCCTCTCGTATATCTAGAAGATTGGAAGTAATTGGAGATATAGGATTTAGTATAAAATTTATATAATCTTGTGTTTTTAGAGAAGCTTTACAACTCTTCACATTTGTTAATCTTACACAAGGGAAAGAGGCCACTGTTTCCTTTCCAAAGCAGTCTATATAAAGTAAGCCATCTTTTACAGTCACACAGCTGCACTGAATCCCAGAGCAGGACCACACCAGTCTGTGGGTCGCAACAAAGCAACTACATTAGAAAACACTTACATTATGCTGGAAGTGACAAGTAAATAAAGTACTTGAGATGTTTTGTCTCAAGGAAGGATGTGATTTTGTACCCATGCGTTAGGTTTCAGACCCAGTTTGATGCCTGTCTGGTATTTATGATGAGGGTAACTGGGCTAACGAATGGCTGCAAGGGGATCAGGATTAGGAGCTGAATATTCAAGGATTTACTTCCTATCGAAAAGATAGGCAAGTAGGCAGAGGATTCAGGAACTGGGACACATGATACACCAGGAGTTAGGAAATGCAAAGTTACAGTGATCATAGGGGATTTCAGGTGGACGAGGAAAACCAGGTAGGCAGTGGAGTGCAAGAAAAGGAATTTGTGGAATGTCTACAAGATGGCTTTTTGGAGCAGTTTGTGGCGGAGCCCTCTCGTGAACAGGCAATTCTAGATTTAGTGTTAAAAGCAAATTTTTAGTGTTGTTCAGTGAGGCAGACTTGATAAGGGAGCTTAATATGAACGGACCCTTAGGAAGCAGTGATCATAATATAATTGAATTTACTCTGAAATTTGAGAGGGAGAAGATAAAATCAGAGGTAACGGTATTACAGCTGAATAAAGGCAGCTCCAGAGGCATGAGGGAGGAGCTGGGGAGAATTGACTGGGAGAGGAGCCGAGCAGGAAAGACAGTGGAACAGCAATGGCAGGGGCTTCTGGGAGTAATTCAGGAGACACAGCAGAGATTCATCCCGAGGGAAAAGAAATATGTTGCAGGGAGGATGAGGTAACCATGGCTGACTCGGGACGTTAGGGATTGCATAAAAGCGAAACAGAAAGCATATAATGTGGGGAAGGGCAGTGGGAAACCAGAGAACTGGGATACTTACAAAAAACAACAGAGAGTATGGAAAATAAAGAACATGAAAGCATGGGAAGGGTTAAAGTATGAAGACCACTGGCAATCTGTGCTCTGTGGAAGGCAGGATGGGAGAACCATAGTGGAACATTCTTACACTAATTAGCAGAGTAAGGTTAAGGCTGAAAGATCACTATGGCGTGATGAGATAACACAAGTAACAAACCAAATTTCTCTGTTCAGTGTTATTATTATAACAGGATATTTGGCACATGACATTAAAATATCCAATTAATAGTTAGTAGAGTCAGCTTGAGACAGGAGACTATTGTAATAGATGGAATAGCTAAATATCTCTCGTGACAAGTTAGGCTTGAATGGAAAGATCACTGTAGCAAAGTTAGCAATAAATATCTAACCGTGACAATAGAATAACATTAAGTAGAATGTACAACTAAAGAGATAATGGGAACTAAAATCACTGGCTTATTGTGTAGCTAGAATGGGGTACTTTGATTAAAAAAGTTGGACATGCTGATAAGCTAACAGAAACATAATAAAAAAATAAAAATCCACAGACCCTGAGGTTCGTGGGCATTCGAGAAACTGTTTTCTCAGTGTCACGGTTTTTTGTTTGCAAATAAAATACCTACTTCTAGAAGAACTCTCTGCATCTCCTGGTGTTTCTCTATATTTTCGTCACAACAAGGGCAACAAAAAATAGAAATAAGGAGGGAGAAGATTAAATGTGTGGGTAAACTAACCTACAATATAAATGAAGACTGTGAGTTCCTTTAGATACATAAAGAGCAAAAGAGAGGCAAAAGTGGACATTGAACTGCTGGAAAATGACACTGGAGGGATAGTGGTGGGGAACAAGGAAATGGCTGAGGAACTTATTTTACATCAGTCTTCATGGTGGAAGACAACAGTAATATCCCAAAAATACAAGACAGTGAGGAGGCAGAGTTCGAAATGGTGGCCATCACCAAGGAGAAGGTGCTAGACAAACTGAATGGCCTGAAGGTGGATAAATCAACCTGGACCAGATGGACTACACCTCAGGATTCTAAGGGAGATAGCTGAAGAGATAGTGGAGCAAAGTTAGCATGGTTTCATCAAGGGAGGGTAATGTCTGACAAATCTTCTAGAATTCTTTGAGAAAGTAACAAGCAGGTTAGACAAAGGTGAGTCAATGGATATTATCTGCCTGCACGTCAAGAAGGCCTTTGACAATGTGCCTCACTGGAGGCCACTGAGTAGAATAAGGGCCCATGGTGTTGGAGGCATGGTGCTAGTGAGGATCTAAAATTTGAATTTAGGGTATCGTCAGAAGCAACAAGTATATGTAGACTTTTATTAAGCACAAAATGGCTTTTCAAATTAAAATAACAGAACAAAATGTCTTTAGATTTTTCTTTGACACTGTGAACTTGAACTGATGCTTTGCTGAGTTGGTTGTATTTAGAGAAAAGAGGAAACAATGGAGTTTTCATAATATGAAACATAAGACAGTGATTTGGTATTTGAACTGACCTTGAACTAGCAAGCACGGGATAAATGGCACTTAAAATAATCTGTTTCTCAGGAAGTTTCATTGGAATAACCTGCTGTCAATCATGTCACCTTATTACTTTTGATTGGTCTTTTCTTGTAATTAAGGCTGTGCTGTCTCTTAAAAAATAAACATCTCAATAATGTGTAATTTTCGAATGTAATGGCGCCATTTCTGCATGGAACAGAAACACTTTTAACCTCTGTGTTGCTGGACAAATCTGCACCAGGCTTCCTTAATTTATGAAACTGGTAACATTGCTTTAAACAAACCGTACTCGTAGGGATTCATTTGACAGATCTCGAGACCGTGGGGTCCGCCCTGGGATTCGAGATCTTCACAAACATGGATAGAAACCTGGCTGTCTGGCAGGAAGCAGAGAGTGGGGATGAAAGGGTCCTTCTCAGGATGGCAGCTGGTGACAATCCATGTTCCGCAAGACTCAGTGTTGGGACCACGACGTATCACTTGATACATTAATGATCTAAATGAAGGAATCAAGGACATTCTGGCTACGTTTGCAGATGATACAAAGGTAGGTAGAGGGACAGGCAGCATTTTGGAGGCGGGGAGGCTGTAGAAGAATTTAGACAGATTAGGAGAGTGGCAGATGGAGCACAATGTGTGGAAAGCGTGATGCATTTTGGTAGGAAATATAGAGGCATAGACTATTTTCTAAATGAGGAGAAAAATCAGAAGTCTGAAGTGCAAAGAGACTCTAGTCCAGTATTTTCTCAAGTTAAACTTGCAAGTTGAATTGGTAGCTAGGAAGGGAAATGCGATGATGGTGTTTATCTTGAGAGGACTTGAATATAAAAACTGGGATGTATTTCTGAGGCTCTGCTCAGAGCACATTCAGAGTACTGTGTGCAGATTAAAACCCCACATCTCAGGAAGGATGTACTGGCCCTGGAGCATATTCAGAGGTGGTTCACAACAATGGCCCCAGAAATGAAAAGCTTAACATATGAGGAATGTTTGAGGAGTCTGTGTCCATGATTGGTGGAGTTTAGAAGGATGAGGAGGGATCAAAGGGAAACATACAGAATACTGAATGGCATGAATTGACTGGATTTTGGGAAGATGTTTCCATTGGGTAGGATAGACTAAGACTGAGGGCACAGCCTTAGAGGAAAGGGAAGCCCTTTTAGAATAGAGATTAGGAGAAACCTCTTTCGACAGAGGGTGGTGAATTTAAGACGGAAATAGATAGGTTCTTGAGTATCAAGGGCATCAAGGGGTATGGTGAAAAAGTAGGAGAATGGGTTTTAGAAATGTATCAGCCATGATTGACTGGCAGAGCAGACTCACTGGGCTGAATGGCCTAATTTCTGCTCCTCTCTCTGAAGGTCTTATACCATTTGTGTTTCTTGCATGTTCTTTCAATCGAGTTTTTTTGTCACATGAGTCAGATTTACTTCATGAAACTTAATACAATCAGATATTTTTCACTATTTCCAAGTGCCTGTCTCACCTCATGAATATTTCTGCTGAACCTGAAACACTTGAACATCACAGTTTGAAGCGATTTGTCCAAGAGTCCTTTAATTAGTTGATTTCAAACACATTGAACTCATCCAAATTCTGTAAATTCCCTTTTAAAACTGACAAAGTATTTGTAGCAGCACATACAACATGTGATTCACCTCACTGTACAATAGTCTGTGGAATGATCTTCCAGATAACAATGGAGGCAGGCTCATTGTTGACTTGTATGGAAGAGTAATGTGAACTCATCACTAACAAGGGATTCAATGGGGATAGAAAGTGGGTGGAAAAGAGGATTAAGACTGCAGGAAGACCAACCATGAACGATGGCAGATCAGACTCAAGTACTAACTGACTTACTCTTCATGCATATTAGTGTATTCACATATATCCCAGTGAGAGAGCAAACCAAACTCACTGTCTCTTTGTCATAGTCCCTGGAGAGGGCAGATTGTCCCGACTGTATTGGTGTCACATATATTGGGTAGAGTAGACTGACCGCACTGTGTCCATATCATTGACCCAGAAATAACAGACCAATCACACTTTGTCTGTAGTAGATCACTAGGATTGCCAACTGAACACACTCAGTCTGTGTCACAAAGATTGTAAAGAGCAGGCTCCCCTTACTGTGTCTGTATCACTGACCCGAAAGAGAGTGGATTGGATGGATTCTAAAACTGAATTCTTCAATCCATCTCATCATTTAGTGAGTTTCCCCATTCGAGTAAGAGGGTGTTTTACCATGTTCTTCAGCTGTTTCCTGAACTTAGTCTGGGTCACAACATATATACAAGTGTTTGTGCAGCATCTCAGGATCTGGAGAATGAATCCGATATCTCGGACAAAATAATGTAGATGTATGGCCCGATACCCCATCTGGCTCATGCGTATCCATAGAGAGTTTAGAATAACACTGACCATAACAGGATGAAATTCCCCGAGATAACAAACAATAAAATGATCAACTTCCTTCGAGACCCCATTTCTGGGTCACTGGGATTCTCCCCACTGCTGTGAGCCCGAAGTCTCCTGCGGGCTCTGCTGGCCACTAAAATGTGCCTGACACTTAAAGCATTGAGCAGCAGAATCAGAACAAATGGCACTGCTGGGTTCAGGATATAATGAAGGCACTCGATTGTTCCCCAGTCTGGAGATGACAGAATATCAGTTGGTACTGAACAAAACCAGGGCTGATTCCTGAGCAAATACTGAGATGTGAACATAAAGTACCAGAAAATGTTCTTCAAACCACTCAGCACAGTCACTGTTCCCAGAACCACAGCTGCTATCTTCTCGGTACAAAATTTAATTTGCAGATTTGGGCAGCAAATGGCCACATATCGATCAAAGGTAAAAGTGACGGTAAACCAGACAGAACAGTCGGTGGCTGCATAAAGGAAGACAGCGTGGATATTACAGATGGGGATAGCCCACAGGAAATATAACTCTCTCTTGTATATAATTAGAATGTGCCTCAACAGTGGGTCGAGGATAATAACCAGGATATCTGCTGCTGACATCACCACCAAGTATCACATAATACAGCTTTAAGGACCACACATTCCTTGCAACAGAATTATAATTGTTCTGATGTTTGCTGTGGGGAAGGAAAATAAACAGGAAAATTAATCAAGCTGGTAGAAAAATTACCAATTACACAGAGTACATTGTGTGATTTCTGAGTCTGTCCCTGTTTCTGAAAATGTATTGAAGTATTTATACGCATTGTCATGTAATCTGCTGGATCCAAAAAAATCAGCCATTATTTAGGAACTCATATGAAACAGAAAATGAGGAAATGCAGTTTGAGAGATGATGTGAAGATTGACACTATGCTGACAGATTATTAAACTGCAAACAAGGGAATGCAGGAAATATCACAAAGACCATGAGATATATACTTTAGTTTCTGAAGTAGAACAGAGATCAGTGACCCTGTATTGGGCTGGTGGAAATGTCCAGCTTCCTGTGCTTCATCTTTACAAAGTCATTCAGAATTAGTGTGGAAGGATCAGCCCACTAGATTCTTTCGTATCTAGTGACCATGGTGGGTATCAGCAGACATATTATACTTCTGATCATTATCCAGTGAAAGTGGATTAATGTGAGGGTATCTCTGTCTATGTTATCCTCTGATAACTACTCAGAGGTCGTTTCCTTGTGCAGCTGATCGCTTATTGATTTGCGATGGTAGAGGTTGCTACGTTGGAAGATTCTATCAAAGACTCTTATACATCTTCCACATGCTGCACATTGCTGCTGGGGTGCATTGATGGTGGAAGATGGCAGTATTTGTGGCTGTGGTCGCAATCAAGGGCGCTGCTTTATTATCAAGTTTATAGAGAGTTGTTGGAGCAGACCTCACCCAGACAAATGGGGAGTATTCACTCACACACATGACTTACCCGTTGTCGATAGTGGACAGACTTTGGGGAGTCAGGAGGTGAGGTATGTACTATAGTATCACCAATATCTGACATGGTCTTGTAACACCGGTAATTATGTAACTGGTCCAGCTCAACTGTGGTCTATTGCAACCCCTCGCCCCTCCCCCAAGATACTGATACTAGGGAATTCATTGATGTCAAGAAAAATGGTTACAATCTCTCTTTTTGGAGATAACTAACATTTGTGTGGGGCAAATGTTACTTGTTAGCCTACAGCTGAATAGAGTCCAAATGATGTTATGTATGGACATAGTATCTGACAGAATTTGGAGATCAGAATCAAAGAGGTGTGGCATTGGAAAAGCACAGCCGGTCAGGCAGCATCCAAGAAGCAGGAGAATCGACATTTCAGGAATTCTGATGAAGAGCTTATGCCGAAACGTCGATTCTCCTGCTCCACAGATGCTCCTGCTCCACAGATGCACCACACTCTTCGATAGTGTCTGATGAGTCAGGAATGGGACTAAACTTTGTGATCAATCAACAAACATCCTGAATTCTGACCTTATGATTGAGGGATTTTCCATGACGAAACTGCTGAAGATAGATTAAACTTGGTCTTTTCCCTGAGGAAGTCCTGAAAAGATGTTCTGAAGTCGAGGTGTCTGACTTCCAACACCCAACCTCCTATGTACTAGGAATGACACCAATCAATAAAAATATCATCCCATTTCTCATTATTTTAGGTTTCCTTCAGATCAGACTTAGTCAATTGCTGCTTTGATGTCAAGTGCAGACTCTCTCACCTCAGGAGTCCAGCTCTTTTATCCTTGTTTGGATATTAGTTGTTATGAGGTCTGGTGCTGAGCAACCCTGCAGAGCTGGACACCAGTGAACTAGTTATTGCTGAGTGAGGGCAGCTCGGTAGCTCTCTTGATGACACCTTCCACCATGTTGCTTATAATTGCGATTAGACTGAAGGGGCGATAATTATTTGGATTTGATTTGTTCTACTCTTTGAGATTTACCTGTTTAAATCCCTTCATTAATAGGTGGTTGCCAGTTTTGTAACTGTACTCAGTTCAACTCAGTGCATGGCTAGTATTGGAGCTATTAACCACTGACAAGATATTTTCAGGGCCATTGTTATATACGGTACCTTAGCTGTTTCTTGTGTTAGCTCCTGGTAAGCACTGGAGAGCCTCTACTGAAGCATAATCCAGCATGTGGACGACACACCCAGGAAAGGAAAAGGGAGATCAGGTTTAATAATCACCCAGTTACCAGAAGGAAGCCATTCAGCCCAATGTATCTTCACAGGCTGTCTACACATGTTGACACAATGGCGACAACTTGCTCTTCCCCATCACCCTGCACATTGACTCTATTTTAATAATCATTCAAGTCCCTCCTCATTGTTTCAGTACAACCGGACCAATGCTCCTTCCCCATCAACTCTCAAGTTGATTACTTATTAGGAATGGGACCAGAAAATTTAACATATTTCAGAAATGAAAACCATTAGCTCAACTTGTTCTCTTTCACAGGATACCTCGTGATCCAAACTTACAACAAGATTCCATTACTCTGTTGGATCAGGTTAAACTTGTGGAGAGATAAGTGAACATTTCAGGTTAATGCTGTTCCAACAACACTCCCAGCCTTTTCTGTTCTTATTTCAGATTTCCAGCTCCTGCAGTATTTTGCTTCAGTTCATTCATTTTATAACTTTCCATTAATATTGGCAGAATGGTCCATTTCTCTGAAATCTCAGGAACTGTTTTGAGTGACCTCAATGCAATTCTGGGAAACAAATGGGTGATCGCAAACAATGCGTCCCTGTTCAAAAAAATGCAAGAGGACTAATTGTTGTTCCTCCAGATAATCATAAGGGCATAAGGACTAGGAGCAGGAGTAGGCCGTCCGGCCCTCCAAGCCTGCTCCACCATTCAATAAAATCGTGGCTGGTCTTTTCCTGGACTCGGCCCCATTTACCGCCCTCTCACCGTATTCCTTAATGCTTTTATTTTCAAAACTATCTACCTTTGCTTTAAAAACATTTACTGAACTAGCATCAACTACATCCCTGGGCAAGGAATTCCATCGATTACCAACCCTCTGAGTGAAGAAGTTCCTTCTCAGTTCAGTCCTAAATCTGCTCCCTCTAATCTTGAGGCTGTGTCCTCTCATCCTATTTTCACCTTCTGGTGGAAATATCCTCTCTACTTCTATCTTATATATTCCCTTCATAATCTGATATGTTTCCACCCTCACTCCTGTGAATCCCAATGAATATAATCCTAATCCCCTCAGTCTGTCCTCATAAACCAACCCTTCAACTCTGGAATCAACCTGGTTAACCTCCTCTGCACACCCTCCAATGCCACTACATCCTTTCTCAAGAAAGGAGACCAAAACTGGACCAAAAGGTGTACTCCGAGTGTCGCCTCACCAGTACCTTGTACAGCTGCAACATTACCTCTCTGCTTTTAAACTCAATCCCTTTAGCAATGGAGGATAAAATTCCATTTGCCTTCCTAATAACTTGTACCTGCAGACCAACCTTCTGCGATTCATGCACAAGGACAGCCAGGTCCCTCTGCATAGCAGCAAGCTGCAACTTTTTACCGGTCAATTAATAATCTGCTTTACTGTTACTCTGACCAAAATGGATGACTTCACATTTATGAACATTGCATTCCATCTGCCAGATCTTTGCCCACTCACTCAGCCCACACACTCAGTGTATCTACATTCCTCTGCAAAGTTTCACAGTCCTCTGCACACTTCATTCTGCCACTCATCTTGGTGTCATCTGCAAACTTTGACACCCGGCACGTGGTCTCAAACTCCAAATCATTGATATAAATTGTAAATAATTGCTGTCCCAACACCGATCCCTGAGGCACACCACTATTTACTGATTGGCAACCAGAATAGCACTCATTTATCCCCAATCTTTGCTTCCTGCTCATCAAACAAGCCTCTATCCAGACTAATACACTACCGTAACACCATGGATCTTTACCACATGCAGCAGCCTTTTGTGCGGCACTTTGTTGAAGGCCATTTGGAAATCTAGGTACAACATCTCCACTGGGGCCCCGTTGTCCACCTTGCTTGAAATGTCTTCAAAGAATTCCAAAAGATCTGTCAAGCATGACCTGCCCTTCATGAATCCATGGTGCATCTGTCCAACGGGACAATTTCTATTGAGATGCCCTTCCATTTCTTCCTTAATAACAGACGCAAGCATCTTCCCACTACATGGATGAAGCTCACCAGTCTATAATATCCCATCTTTTCTTTATATCCCTTTTTAAGCAGTGGAATCACATTTGCTGTTTTCCAATCTGTTGGGACTGCCTCAGAATCGAGTGAATTTTGGAAAATTATCGCCAGTGCACGTGGTATTGTTCCCGCCTTTTTTTTAGTACCCTGGGCTGCCTTCCATTAGGGCCAGGAGACTTATCTATCCTTAGCTCCATGAGCTTACCCAAAACTAACTCTTCCATAATAATGATTGTTTCCAGGTCCTCACCTACCTTCGTCCGTTTGTCAATTACTGGCCTGTTATTAGTGTCCTCCTCTATGAAATCTGAGACAAAATACCTGTTCAATGCCTCGGCCATTTTCTCATGTCCCATTACTAAATGCCCCTTCTCATCCTCCGAAGGACCAACATTTACTGAAGCCACTCTTTTTTTCATTGTATGTATTTGTGTAAACATTTTCTGCCTGTCTTTATATTCTGCACCAGTTTGTTGTCATGTTCTATCGTACTTTTCTTAACAGCTCTTTTTGTGGCTTTCTGTTGGCGTTTAAAGTTTTCCCAATTTTCTAGTTTCCTGCTGTTCTTAGCCACTTTGTGTGCCTCCTCTTTCAACTTGATAGCTTCCCTTATTTCCTTAGACACCCGGGGAAGATTACCCCTTTTCTTACAGTCCTTCCTTTTCACTGGAATACAGTTTCCCTTCACACTTTGAAAGATTTCTGTGGAAGTCCTCCAATGCTTGTCAACTGTCCCACCATGAAAGTTTTGTTTCCAATCCGCTTCAGCCAGGCCCTCCCTCGTTCTATTGCAGTCCCCCTTGTTCAAACACAGGACCCTCACATTGGATTTTGTCTTCACACTCTCCATCTGTATTCTAACTACACCCACACTGTGATCGCTCATTCCAAAAGGATCCCTAACTGTGAGGTTATTAATTATCCCTGTCTCCTCACACAGGACCTGGTCTAAGATAGTTTACTCCCTCGTCAGTTCCATTATATATTGTTCAAGAAAACTAGCTCAGATATGCTCAACGAACTCCTCCTCACGGCTCCCCTTCCTGAGCTGGTTCAACCAATCTACATGTAGATTAAAGTTCCCCACTATCATAGCCGTACCATTTTTACAGGCATTAGATATTTCTTTGTTTGTTTCCCAACCCAATGTGATAGCATTATATAGACTCCACCTATCAGTGACTTTTTCTTCTTAGACTTTCTAGTTTCCACTCGAATAGATTCAACCTGATTCTCCTATAGCATCTGTCAGCACTGCCCTGATGTCGTCCTTGAATATCAGAGTTACATCACCTCCCTGAAATTCCTGTCTGTTCTCCCCAACAGTCTGGTACCCCTGGATATTTAACCCTCAGTCAATCAGTTGGGGCACTCTGCCTCCCCTTGTTTAAAGTAAGCACAGCGTCAGTGACATGTTGTCTCAGGCACTGACAGCAGCGGTGCATATTGAAAAGCTGTGGTTCAGGGTGAAGGGAGACACATTGATTGATTGATTGTCATGTTTCCCTCAATGCAGTGAAAAGCTTTGTTTACAAGCAGTGCAGGTAGATCACAGTAAGCTGGGATACACAGATCATAGGGTGAGTAGAGACTTGAACAGAGGCGTACAGGTTACATCCCACAGGGTATGCACGAGGCAAGATCAACATTAACAAGGTCAGCATTATTTGAAGTTAGAGATTCCATTCATCAGTCTAATAACGGCTGGGAAGAAGCTGTTCCTGAAGCTGCTGGTGGGTGTGTTCAAGCTTCTGTACCTTCTGCCTGATGGGTGAGGTTGTAGGAGATCATTACCGGGGTGGGAGGGGTCTTCAATGATGTTGGCAGCCATCCCACGGCAACAAGCCATGTAAATGGAGTCCATGGATGGAAGGTTGGCTTCCGTGATGGTCTGGGTTGTGCAGCTAACCCCCTGTAGTTCCCTACCGTGCTGGGCAGAGCGGTTGTTACACCGGGACAGGATGCTCTCTGTGTTGCATCTGGAGAGTTTGGTGAGGGACCTTATAGACAGGCCAAATTCCCTGAGCTGCCTGAGGAAGAGGATGCGTTGTTGTGCCTTGTGGATTATCACATCTATGTGGGAAGGCCAGGACAACTTGACAGTTACTGTCACTCCTCGGAACTTGACACTCTCCACCCTCTCAGCCTCAGCTCCATTGATGGAGAAGGAGGCATGTTCTCCTCCTGTCTTTCTGACGTCAATGATCAGTTCTTCAGTTTTGCCGATGCTGAGAGAGAGGGTGTTCTCACTGTACCAGGTCACTAAGCCCTCTATCTCCTTCCTGGTGTTTGATATCCATCCTCCCACAGTGGGCTCTGCAGCAAACATGGAGATGGAGTTTGTACGGACTTTAGCCAGACTGCCATGGGTGTACAGGGAGTACAGTAGGGGCTGAGAACACATCCTTGGGGGGCTCCAGTGTTGAGGGTTATCGTGGAGGAGGTGCTGCTGTCTACCTTCACTGATTGTGGTCTGTGGGTCAGGAAGCTGAGGATCCAGCTGCAGAGGGTGGCGCCAAGTCTCAGAGTCTCTGAGTTGGGCCTCCTAGGGGTCATGTAGCCGATGCCATTCCAAGTCGAGATCAGGACACAGTGGGGTCAGGGGTCAGATCGTGGTTCAGGGTGTCCATGTGGGTCCTTTGGGAAGCCAATAGATCTACTCTGGATCCTACAGGATGACCAGCATTGAAAGTACTCAGGTCTGAGCCACCGTTGGATCATCAATCCTGTAAGTAGATTAAAAAGAACATTGTTAATCATTTTTACAGAGTTGAATTTTATGCTGCCTTGAGTGATGTGAGCAGTGACAAGAAAGTTGGGGAGATGTGGCAAGAATGAAAGCATCAGATTGAGTTGTGAAAAGTATTTCCAATTTCCCCGTTTCTGGTTGAAACAGCGAATTCTGAATCTCACGAGTGAGGGGTGACCACTTCATTTTCATGCCGTTCTATCTCATTAGGAGCTGGTCTTGTCTCATTTCGATGGTGATTCTAATCCTTCCTTCAGTTCCTATGGAAACCAGATGGTGCCAGTTCCCAACAGGAAAGTCTGGGCAGTTACCTGGAGGCAGGAGCTCACTGTTTGCTTCTCCAGGTCTTCATCCATCTCCACCATCAGCACCATCTCACTGCATGCTCCATCAACACTGTCCTCTCCCACACTTTGTCGGTGTGTGTGGGCATCACCAAACCCCAGCCTCACCACATCATTCTGGCTGCAATGATGTTGTACCTGCTTCTGCCAGGTTGGTTCGCAGTCAGGGGCATGCGCACATTTCATTCAGTGACATAGGATGCTTCGTCTGGCTCTGAGTGAAATTCTAAAGCCTCATTCACGTTGCATTTACTTGTGGGCTGTCAGGTGTATCTGAGTTTGAGTGCAGAGTGACAGGCATCACACAATGCAGGGGATGAATCTGTATGGTGGACAGCACAAAGATGTGTGGAGGACATTACTTATTCGTGGATGGGATCTGGGCATCATTTGCTGGCCAGTATCTATTGTCCATCTCTAGTTACTCTTGAGAAGGTGGTGGTGAGTTCCTTCTTGAACCGCGGCAGTTCACCTGCTGTGGGTTGACCCACAGTGCCATTAGGGAGGGAATTCCAGGATTTTGACCCAGTGATAGTCAAAGAACCATGATGTATTTCCATGTCAGGATGGTGAGGGTCTTCGTGGGGAACTTGAAGGTGGTGTGTTCCTAAATATAGCTGTTCTTGTCCTTCTCGATGGAAGTGGTTGTGGGTTTGGAAGGTGCTGTCTGATGATCTTTGGTGATTTTCTACTTTGCATTTTGTAGATACTACACACTGCTACTACTGGGCGTTAGCGATGGAGGGAGTGGATGTGGTGCTAATCAAGAGGTCTGCTTTGTCCCGGATGGTGTCAAGCTTCTTGAGTATTGTTGGGGCTGCACCTATCCAGGTGGGTGGGGAGTATTTCATCTCACTCCTGACTTATGCCTTGGAGATAGTGGATAGGCTTTGGGGAGTCAGGAGGTGATTTACTCACTTTGGTACACCTCGCTTGTCTCTGACTTACTCTTGTAGTCACTGTGCTTATGTGTTGAGCTCAGTGGGAAGGTTCTTATGGGGACCTTATCATGAAGCAGCTGGAGATGTTTGAGCCAATAACACTACTCTAAGGAACTCCTGCAGCGATGTCCTGGAGCTGAGATGACTGACCTCCACAACCACAACCATCTTCCTCTGTGCATGATCGGAATCCAACCATCGGGGAGCTTGTACCCAAGTGATTCCAGTTTTGCTCGGACATTTTGATGCCACACTTGGTCCAATTGGCCTTGATGTCACAGGCTGACACTCTCACCTTCCCTCTGGAACTCAGCTCTTTTGTCCATGTTGGAACCAAGGCTGTAATGAGGTCAGGAACTGGGTGGTCCTGGCAGGTCTCAAACTGGCCAGGGTATTGCTGATCAGGAGCTACTCAATACCACTGCTGATGTCAACTTCCATCACTTCACTGGTGGTCAAGAATTGACTGATGGGGCAGTAATTGGCTGGGTTGGATTTGCCCTGTTAAATATGTACAGGACATACTTGGGTAACTTTCCATGTTGTTGGGTAAATGCGAGTTTTGTAACTGGACTGGAACAGCTTGGCTAGGGGCACGGCAAGTTCTGGATCAGATGTCTTCAGTATTATTGCTGGAGTGTTGTCAGGGCACATAGCCTTTGCAGTGTCCAGTGTCTCCCACCATTTTGTGATATCATGTGGAGTGAATCGAATTGGCTGAAGACTGGTATCCGTAATGCTAGGGCCTATTAGAGGAGGGTGAGATGGATCATCCACTCAGCACTTCTGGCAGAAGATCCCTGCAAATGCTTCATCCTTATATTTTACACTGATGTGCTGGAATCTTCCATCGTTGAGGATGGGGATATTTGTGAAGCCTGTTTCTCCAGTGAGTTGTTAAATTGTCCACCACCATTCACAACTGGATATGGCAGGACTGCAGAGCTTAGATCTGATACATTGATTGTGGGATCACCTAGCTCTGTCTATCACTTGCTGTTTGTGCTGATTGGCATGCAAGTAGTCCAGTTTGGTGGCATCACCAGGTGGACACCTCATCTTCAGCTGTGCCTGGTGTTGCTCGTGGCTCCCCTGCACTCTCCATTGAACCAGGGTTGATCTTCTCTCTTGATGGGGTCATGACTGAGTGGGGGATATACTGGGCCATGAGGTCACAGATTGTGCTGCTGTTAATGGCCCACATCACATCATAGATGCCAACTCTTGAGTTGCTCGATCTGTTTGAAGTCTGTCTCGTTTCGCGCAGTGATAGTGCCGCACAACAGGATGGAGGTCATTCTCAATGTGAAATTGGGACTTTGTCTCCTTAAGGGACTGTTTGGTGATCATTCTTCCTGATACTGTCATGGACAGATGTATCTGCAGACGACAGAGCCACACCTTCTTCCCTGCTCTTCTGAGACTGCCGAATGGACCTCTCTATCTTCAAATCTAATGAAGATTTCTATATCTCCTGTGTAGCTGTAACCCTGGATGCCTCGCTCTGTCTAACTAAACAATGATCTGTCTGTATGTTATGATCCATAGAACATAAAACATTACAGCACAGTACAGGCCCTTCGGTCCGCGATGTTGTGCCGACCTGTGAAACCAATGTGAAGCCCATCCAACCTACATTATTCCATTATGAGCCACATGTTGAACTAATGATCATTTAAATATCCTTAAAGTTGGCGGGTCTACTACAGTAGACAGGCCATTCCACATCCTTATTACTCTCTGAGTAAAAAACCTACCTCTCTCATCTGTCCTATATCAAGCACCATCAACTTAAGGCTATGTCCCCTCGTGCAAGCCATCACCATTCGAGAGAAAAGGCTCTCACTGTCCAATCTTTCGAACCCTCTGATCATCTTGTATGGCTCTATTACATCACCCTCAACCTTCTTCTTTCCAACGCCTTCCCTCCATGCTAGACAACGTCCTGGTACCTTTACTTTGCACTCTTTCCAATGTTTCCACATCGTTCCTGTAATGTGGTGACCAGAACTTTACACAATACCTCAAGTGCGGCCGCAACAGAGTTTTGTACAGCTGCAACATGACCTCATGGCTCCAAAACTCAATCCCATTACCAATGAAAGCTAACACACCATATGCCTTCTTAACAGCGCTATCAACCTGGTGGCCACATTCTTAGAACATAGAACGTAGAATGTTACAGCACAGTACAGGCCCTTCGGCCCTCAATGTTGCACTGGCCTGTGAAATTAATCTGATGCCCATCTAACTTACACTGTTCCATTATTATCCCTATGTATATCCCATGAACATTTAAGTGCCCTTAACATCGGTGAGTCTACTCCTGTTGCAGGCAGTGAATTCCACGCCCCTACTACTCTCTGAGTAAAGAAACTATCTCTGACATCTGTCCTAAATCTATCACCCCTCAATTTAATGTTATGTCCCCTCGTATTAACCTTCACTGTCTGATGACAAAAGCTCTCACTGTCCTCCCTGTCTATCCCTCTGATTATCTTATATGTCTCGATTAAGTCATCTCTCAACCTTATTCTCTCTAATGAAAACAACCTCAAGTCCCTCAGCCTTTGCTCTTCAGATCTTCGCTCCATACCAGGCAACATCTTAGTAAATCCTTCGGAACCCTTTCCAAAGCTTCCACATCCTTCCTATAATGCGATGACCAGACCTGCATGTAATACTCCAGGTGCAGCCTTACCAGTGTCTTGTACAGCTGAAGCATGACCTCATGACTCCAAAGCTCAATCCCCCAACCAATAAACGACAACACAACGTCTGCCTTCTTAACAACTCTGAAAGTGACAACTTTCAGGGATTGATGGACCTAGATACCAGGATCTCTCTGTTCATCTACACTGCCAAGAATTTTACCATTACTCCAGTAATCTGCAATCCTATCACTTCTTCCGAAGTGAACTACCCCACACTTTTCTGCATTAAACTCCATTTGCCACTTCTCAGCCCAGCTCTGCATCCTATGTATGTCCCTGTGTAACCCACGACATCCTTCGACATTATCCACAAATCTGCCGATCTTAGTGTCATCTGCAAATTTACTAACCCATCCTTCTACGCCCACCTCCAGATCATTTATAAACATGACAAACAACAGTGGCCCCAAAACAGATCATTGTGGCACACCACTGGGAACTGAGCTCCAGTATGAACATTTCCCATCAACCACCACCCTCTTGAGCTCCAGGATGAGCACTTCCCAACAATCACCACCCTCTGTCTTCTTTCAGCTCGTCAATTTCTGATCCAACCCGCTAAATCACCTTCAATCCCCAAACTCCATGTTTTGAGCAATAGCCTACCATGTGGAACCTTATCAAACGTCTTACTGATGTCCAGTTCCACCACATCAACCACCTTACCTTCATTCACCTGTTTTGTCACCTTCTCAAATAACTCAATAAGGTTAGTGAGGCATGGCCAACCCTTCACAAAACCAGGTTTGCTGTCTCTCATCATATTATTCCTTTCCAGATGATTATACATCCTATGTTTTGTAACAATTTCCAATACCTTACCCACAAACAAAGTAAGGCTCACTGGCCTATAATTAACACTGTTATTGTAGGAGAGAGAAGATGTCTCCAGTCTTTTATCAGATAAAACTGCCCTTGCCACTTAAAGCCACAGATACACCAATGAATAGAGGCCTGTCGTCCTGAGATATAACAACATATCTGTTTGAACATGGCCCAATCAGCCAATTCTAGACAGCACTGGAGTTGATCCTCTGCCTCCTCCGACCAGCACTGGATTTGAATCCGCGAGGGGGTCTCCTGCTTGAGCTTTTGCCTGTAAACCAGGATAAGAAACATGCATTGTGGTCGGAGTTCCTGGAAATGAGGGCGGGGGATGGAGTGATAAGCATCCTTCACAGTGGTGTAGCAGTGGTCTAAAATATTCAGGCCCCTGGTGGGGCAGGTACTGTTCTGGTGGTACTTGGTCAATACCTTCCTTAGATTGGCTTGATTGAAGTGGCCAGTCACAATAAACAGGGCCTCGGAGTGTTCCGTCTCCAGGGTGTTATGGTGGAGTACAGCACATCCAGAGCTTCCTCAACCTTTACTTGTGGTGGTATGTACACAGCAGTTAGTATAGCAGCAGTAAATTAATGTGGGAGATAGAAGGGGTGGCATTTGACGGTGAGGAATTCAAGGTTTGGGGAGCAATGGCTGCTCAGGGTTGCAATGCCCATGTACCACAAGTTGTTGAATCCAAAGCAAACCCCTACAGAATTGCCTTACCTGAGGACAATGCACAGTCCATACGATGGATAGAAAAACCATCAGCCTGAAGTGTGCAGTCGGGAATGGATGGGATGAGCCCGATTTCTGTGAAGCAGAGGGTGCAGCTTCCTGCCGTTCACACTGGAAGCTGAGCCATGATCTGAAACTGGACGGATCACCTGGCACTGACCTAGGCACCGAAAAATGCAGAAACAGCCCTGTCGATCCTGCATTCCCTGTTTGCTTTCTATCATCTTTTCTTGTCCTTCTTGCCCTTACTGTAAAGACTTTGATCTGATTGAAACTGATATAACTTCTGACCATTGCTATCATGTCATTGCAAGCCTTAGCTCAATTACAAGAACACACCAAGTTGACAGAGCTCATCGAAAGGGACTTTCAATTGGATTAGCTCCACAAACACATGAATATAATGAGAGTTTTCACACGTTTCACAGACTTGATTACGTTTCCCACAGTAAAGTCAAAGTGGTGACACTGAGCTGAGGGCAGTGGTCAGTTGTCACATTCACAATGGAACACCCATCCTCAAGCTGCAGTCCTCAACCTTGTCCCTTAACTACAGCCTATTGCTGCCTTTCCCTCAGGATATATGTTTAGTGCCTTACAAACCATTACTTTATACACAGTTTGCCACTTGGTTCTGTGTTATATTGAGTAAAGCTCTGTATCTACTCAATCAGTTGATTAATTTGTTCCAGTACAAAACTGAAACCACTGACTAACATAGGGATCTAAACAGGTAAATCTCAAAGAGTAGCAAAAATAAACCCAGATAATTACCACCCCTTCGGTCTGATCGAAATTAACAGCAACATGATGGAAGGTGTCATCAAGAGAGCTACCGAGCTGCACTCCCTCAGCAATAACTTGTTCGCTGGTGTCCAGCTCTGCAGGGTTGCTCAGCACCAGACCTCATAACAACTAATATCCAAACAAGGACAATGGAGCTGAACTCCTGAGGTGAGGTGAGAGAGACTGCACTTGACATCAAAGCAGTAAGCGACCAAGTCTGACCTGAAGGAAATCTAAAATAATGAGAAATGGGATGAACCTCTCATTGTTTGGAATCATTCCTGGCACATTGGAGGATGGGTGTGGTTGTTGGAAGTCAGCCACCTCAGCTCCAGGACATCGCTGCAGGAGTTCCTCAGGGAAGTGTCCTCGGCCCAGTTATCTTCAGCTGCTTCACTGTTGACAATCCCTCCATCATAAGGTCAGAATTCAGGATGTTTGTTGATTGTTCACAAAGTTTTTCCCATTCCTGACTCGTCAGACACTATGCTGGTATATAGCAACACTTGGACAGTATTCAGACCTGAACTAAAAGTAGCATGTGTGCCACACAAGTGTCAGGTATCTCCGAAAAGAGAGAATCCAACCATTTCTCTTGACATTGATTGGTCTTACCGTTACTGAATCCCGCACTGTCCACATCCTGGGCCGCGGTTGAATGGGGTTACCATTGACCATCCAATCCACTCTCTGTGGGGTCAGTGGTACAGACACAGTGAGGGGAGTCTGCACTCTCCAATCTTTGGGATACAGACTGAATATGTTCAGTTGGCAGTCCTGGTGCTCTACAGAGTAAATGGTCTGTTCTCCCACAGTCAATGATATAGACACAATGGGGTCAGTCTGCTCTCCCCAATGTGTGTAATATAGATGCAGTAGGGACAATCTGCCCTCTCTAAGATGTGTGACAAAGATACAGTGAGGTTTGTCTGCCCTTCATGGGATACATGGGAAGTCACGAATATGAATGAGGAGTAGGTCAGTTAGCCTTTTGAGTCTGATCTTGGATTTGATCAGTTCATGGTTGATCTTGCTGCAACCTTAATACTTGTTTCCACATCCTTTCCAACCCCACTGACTTCCCTTGTTAGTGACGAGTTCATGTTAATCTTCCAGACAAGTCATTAGTGAGTCTGCCTCCATTGTTATCTGGAAGAGCATTCCACAGACTATGTGAACAAACAAGTAAATATGAAATAAGTATTGGAGCCATTTGCCACTGACAAGATATTTTCAGGACCATTAATTTATTAATATTAATTTAACAAATTAGCCCCTGCATTATAATCTGCCATTTGATAAGATCATGGTTGATCTGGCAACAGTCTTAATCCTCTTTTCCACCTACTTTCTAGCCCCATGGAATCCTTTGTTAGTGAAGAGTCCACATAACTCTTACATAAAGTTATCAATGAGCCTGCCCCCATTGTTATCTGGAAGATTATTCCACAAGCTATTGTACAGTGAGGTGAATCACATGTTGTATGTGCTGTCACAAATACTTTGTCAGTTTTAAAAGGGAATTTACAGAGTTTGGATGAGTTCAATGTGTTTGAAATCAACTAATTAAAAGACTTTTGAACTAACTGCTTCAAACTGTGATGTTTAAGTGTTTCAGGTTCAGCAGAAATATTCATTAGGTAAGACAGGTCCTTGGAAATAGTGAATAATATCTGATTGCATTAAGTTTCGTGAAGTAAAGCTGACTCATCTGACAACAAAACTCGATTGAAAGAACATGCAAAAGTCACAAATGTTATAAGACCATAAAATAGAGGAGCAGAAATGAGGCCAGTCAGCCCAATGAGTCTGCTCTGCCATTCAATCATGGCTGATATGTTTCTCAAACCCATTCTCCCACTTTCTCCCCATAACCCTTGACCCCCTTGAAAATCAAGAACCTATCTATGTCAGTTCTAAATATACTCAATCACTTGGCCTCCACAGCCTTCTGTGACAATGAATTCCATAGATTCACCATTCTCTGGCTGAAGAAGTTTCTCCTTATCTCCATTTTGAAACATCTTCCCTTTACTCAAAACTGTGCCCTTGGGTCCCAGTCTCTCCTCCCAATGGAAACATCTTCCCAACATCCACTCAGTCCATGCCATTCAGTATTCTGTATATTTACCTAAGATCACCCCTCATCCTTCTAAACTCCATCAAGTATAGACCCAGACTCCTCAAACATTCCTCAGATATTAACCTCTTCATTCCTGGGATCATTGTCCTGATCCTCCTCTGAAAATGCTCCAGGGCCAGTACTTCCTTTCTCAGATGGGGGGGGGGGCAAAACTGCACACTGTACTCTGAATGTTGTCTGACCAGAGTCATATAGAGCCTCAGAAGTACATTCCTGCTTTTGTATTCAAGTCCTCTCAAGATAAATGCCATCATCGCATTTTCCTTCCGAGCTATTGACTCAACCTGCAAATTTAACTTGAGAGAATCCGAGACTAGAGTTTCTTTGCACTTCAGTTTTATGATTTTTCGCCCCATTTTGAAAATAATCTATGTCTCTATTATTCCTACCAAAGTTATGACCTCACACTTTCCCACGTTGTACTCCATCTGCCAATTCTTTGCCTACACTTCTGTTTTAAAAAATTCTCAAGGTCAGGTTCGTAGGAGAGTAGTCTGACACAGAACAAACGACCAAGAGGCGAGTCTGCTAGAATATGGGCATTTTATTCCCCGCAGCGTCGCCACAACCAGGTCTCATACAACGGGTCTGGCTTATACTCACTCTACATGTTACCGGAACTGGGAGCCGTCAGTTCTCGTAGAGCGGTTGCCATCAACCCACGCTCGGCGGTTAAACGTAACCCCGGAGCAGACTCGCCGAACTGGAGACTTTTCCAGCTGATATACTCTTTTCCAGATATAAACATTCATGTGAACAGCAGAGCAAGGCTAAAAAACACATTCCATTCTGGTTACATACAGATAAGAAGATTCACACGGGGAGGTGTGTAATAAGATTCACACGGGACTAAGCAACACCTCCATTCCGGTTAGATTCACACATGTATTGGGACATAATTTTTAACCGTTTCACCACATTCCACTGCTTGGCCCAATACATGTGTTACATTATGCTTAATTCAGTTCAATTCGTTTCAGTTAATTTCAGTTCAGTCAATTCAGTGTAGTTCAATTCAGCTCAGTTCAGGTCTGTTCAGTTCAATTCAATTGTGTTCAATTCAGTTCCGTCCATTTCAATTCAATTTAGCTCAGTTCCATTTTGTTCCGTTCAATTTGATTCACTTCAGTTCCACTCAGTTCAGTTCAGTTCAATCCCATTCAATTCTGTTAACTCCGCTTCAGCTTTTTGGACATGCCCACATCCTCCGCTGTACCCCAGGCAAGGGGTTCTTCGGCAGGACTGGGATCCTCTCAAGGGTGGACAGCAGCGACCCTGGGGTTCCTCCGGTCGCCCCCCACCATTTCTCAAACAAACTGCCACGTCATGCCATCCCGGGACGGTCGGGACCTCCACAGTTTGTTCTTCTGGTTTCTTAGTCTTTTTCCAAAACATTGTTCTGTATCAAAATCTCTCCTCAATTGCGATTGACCCTGCTCGACTACGCCAAATGTTTTAAAAAATTCTCAAGGTCAGGTTCGTAGGAGAGTAGTCTGACACAGAACAAACGACCAAGAGGCGAGTCTGCTAGAATATGGGCATTTTATTCCCCGCAGCGTCGCCACAACCAGGTCTCATACAACGGGTCTGGCTTATACTCACTCTACATGTTACCGGAACTGGGAGCCGTCAGTTCTCGTAGAGCGGTTGCCAACAACCCACGCTCGGCGGTTAAACGTAACCCCGGAGCAGACTCGCCGAACTGGAGACTTTTCCAGCTGATATACTCTTTTCCAGATATAAACATTCATGTGAACAGCAGAGCAAGGCTAAAAAACACATTCCATTCTGGTTACATACAGATAAGAAGATTCACACGGGGAGGTGTGTAATAAGATTCACACGGGACTAAGCAACACCTCCATTCCGGTTAGATTCACACATGTATTGGGACATAATTTTTAACCGTTTCACCACAACTTCTTACCTGTCCAAATTCTTCTGTAGCCTCCCGGTTCCTCAATACTACCTGTCCTTCTAACCACCTTTGTATCATCTGCAGCTGAGCCAGAGTACCCGCGATTCCTTCATTGAGACAATTAATGTTGAAAGTGAAAAGTTATGGTCCCAACACTGAGCCTTGCGAATAACAAATTCTCACCAGCTGCCATCC
This sequence comes from Chiloscyllium plagiosum, assembly GCF_037043375.1. Taxonomy (NCBI): domain Eukaryota; kingdom Metazoa; phylum Chordata; class Chondrichthyes; order Orectolobiformes; family Hemiscylliidae; genus Chiloscyllium; species Chiloscyllium plagiosum. The sequence continues at coordinate 96,783,902 of NW_028270150.1, forward strand.
TGAGAAGGACCCTTTCACTCCCACTCTCTGCTTTCTGGCAGACAGCCAGACTTCTAACCATGCTAGCACCTGGCCTCTAACATCATGGGTCCTTATCTTATTCAGTAGCATCCAATGAGACACCTTGTCAAAGGCCTTCTTGAAGTCCAGGTAGACAATATCCATTGGCTCACCTTTATCTAACCTGTTTGTTACTTCCTCAAAGAATTCTAACAGATTTGTCAGGCATGACTTCCCCTTGATGAAACCATGCTGACATTGCTGCACTATCTCTTCAGCTATGTCCCTTAGAACTCTGGGGAGTAGTCCATCTGGTCCAGATCATTTATTCACGTTCAGACCATTCAGTTTTTCTAGCACCTTCTCCTTGGCGATGGGCACCATACTGAGCTCTGCCCCCTCACGCTCTTGTATTTTTGGGATATTACTGTTATCTTCCAATGTGAAGACTGAGGTAAAGCAATTACTCAGTTCCTTAGCCATTTCCTTGTTCCCCACTACTATCTCTCCCTGTCATTTCCCAGCAGCCCAATGTCCACGTTTGCCTCGTTTTTGCTCTTTATATATCTAAAGAAACTCATACAGTCTTCATTTATATAACTCATACAGTTTGCAGGTACCTTGGATGAGTATCCCACCGCTGTCACAACAATGCCTCTTCTTCCTCAGGAGTCTCAGGAAATTCAGCCCATTCACCACGTTTTGTAGCTGCACCATAGAAAGCACTCTAACTGGGTACATCACGGTTTGGTGTGGTAACAGCTCTGCCCAGGTCCATCAAAAACTCCAAGAAAGTTCATTAGGAATGGTGAAGTACTTATGCCCATAACGCTGACTCTCCTGTTTCGCGGGAGCTGCCTGACCTGCTCCCGCACTTCAGCACCAACTTTTTGAACTCTGACTCTCCAACATCTGTGGTCCTCACTTTCTCCTACTCCTCATTCAGGTTGGTTTGTTCACATGTATCCCAGTGAGGGCAGACCAAACTCACTGTGTCTTTGACACACACCCTAGAGAGGGCAGATTGTCCCTACTGCATCTGTATCACACACCTTGGATAGAGCAGACTGACCCTTTGTGTCTATATCATTGACTGTGGGAGAACAGACTCTGTGTCTGTAGTAGATTACCAGGACTGCCAACTGAACATACTCAGTCTGTACCACAAAGATTGGAGAGAACAGACTCCCTTCACTGTGTCTGTATCACTGACCCCACGGAGAGTGGATAAGATAGATGCTGAGACAGAACACATCCTCATCCCTGAATCCTCCAATCCATCCCACCATTTAATGAATTTCCCCATTCGGGTAAAAGGGTATTTTACCATGTTCTTCAGCTGTTTCCTGAACATAGTCTGGGTCACGACATATATACAAGTGTTTGTGCAGCAACTTAGGAGCTGGAGAATGAATCCTATTTCTCGTACAAAATAATGTCGATATATTGCCCTATACCCCATTGAAAGCATTCGTCTCCAAAAACAGTTTACCACAAACACTGACCATAACAGGATGAAATTCCCTGACATAACAAACAATAAAATGATGGACTTCTTCGAGACCCCATTTCTAGGTCACTGGGATTCTCCCCACTGCTGAGAGCCCAAAGTCTCCGGCAGGCTCTGCTGGCCACTAAAATGGAAGAAAAAACAAGGGCTGCAGATGCTGAAAACCAGAGTCTAGATTATAGTGGTGCCGGAAAAGCACTGCAGGTCAGGCAGCATCCGAGGAGCAGGAAAATCAAGGTTTCAGGCAAAAGCCGTTCATCAGGAATAGCATGTACCTGACACTTAAAGCATTGAGCAGCAGAATCAGAACAAATGGCACTGCTGGGTTCGGGATATAATGAAGGCACTCGATTGTTCCCCAGGCTGGCGATGAGAGAATATCAGCTGGTACTGAACAAAACCAGGGCTGATTCCTGAGCAAATACTGAGATGTGAACATAAAGTACCAGAAAATGTTCTTCAAACCACTCAGCACAGTCACTGTTCCCAGAACCACAGCTGCTGTCTTCTCAGTACAAAATTTAGTTCACAGATTTGGGCAGCAAATGGCCACATGTCGATCAAAGGTAAAAGTGATGGTAAACCAGACAGAGTAGTTAGTGGCTGCATAAAGGAAGACAGTGTGGATATTACAGATGGGGATGGCCCGTATGAAATGGAAATCTCTATTATAAACAATTGTAATGTGCCCAAAAAGCAGATTGAGGATAATAACCAGTACATCTGCTGTTGACATCACCACCAGATATCGAGTAATACATTTTGTAAGACCACACTTTCCTTGCAACAAAAGTATAATTGTTATGATGTTAACTGTGAGGAACAAAACAATATGGAAGTTTATCAAGTTGGTAGAAAAGTTAACAATTTCATAGAGTACTTTGTAATATTTGCGAATGTGTCCTTCTTTCTGAAAATGTATTGAAGTATTCATACCTATGTTTGAGTAATCTGCTGGACTCAAAAATTACCATCCAACAAAATCAGCCATAAAGAAAAATTATATATGTGACATGAAACAGAAAATTAGGAACAGCAGTTTATAAGATATTCTGTGAAGGTTGCCATTGTGTTGACAAATTATTTATATTGAAAACAAGGGAATGCAGGGGAAATCACCAAGATCATGAGAGGTATGTTTCAGTTTTTGAAGCAGGACTGAGGTCAGTGACCCTGTATTAGAGTGGAGGAAATGATCAGGTTCCTGCTCTTCATCTTTACAGAGTCATTCAAACTTATTGCGGAAGAATCAGCCCAAGTTCTCCTTCACTAATATCAAGTGACTATGGAGCATATTATCACACATATCCTGCTCCTGATCCACATCCAATGCAGATGGATTAATGTTATGAAATATCAATGTATAATGCTCACTCAAATTTACTAAGGGATTTTGTGTAATGAAAGAACAGTAGTCCTTGATTACCATCTTTTTTCATTCATAAAATATGGGCGATGTCGGTTAGGTCAACATTCGATGCCCATTTCTGATTGTCCCCTCTCAGACGCTGCCAAGCTGTCTTCTTCAGCTACCGAAGTCCATGTAATGTAGGTATACCCACAGAGATGTTAGGGAGGGAGTTCCACCATGTTGGCTCTGTGATAGTGAAGGAACAGCAATATGGTCCCAAGATAATTTCGCTGTGCAGCTGATGGCTGATTGCTTTGAGATGGTGGAGGTCACAGTTTTGGAAGATGTTGTGAAAGGGCCTTTAAAACATGGCTGCAGTGCATCTTCCACAAGCCTCAGATTGCAGCCACCGTGCATTGATGTTAAAGCAGAGAATGTTTGTGGATGTGATGCCAATCAAAGGGCTTGCTATACACTGGATGATGTCAAGTTGCTTGTGTATTTTAAAGCTAAACTCATTCAGTCAAGTAGAGAGCATCGCATCACACTCCCGCCTTGCCCTTTGTTGATAGTGGTAAGGCTTTGGGGAGTCCAGAAGTGAGGTATGTACGACAAAAGTACCAACCTCTTATGTGGTCTTGTAACACTGTCATTTCCAAAGCTGGTTCACTTCAGTCTGTGGTCAATGGTAATCCCCCAGAAGATTGGGAGTGGGAGATTCAGTGATGGTAAAGCTATAAATGACAAGTGAAATGGTTATATTCACTCTTTTTGGAGTTAAGTGGCACTAATCAGCTCAAGTCTGAATATTGGTCAGGCAGTGCTATGTGTGGATGTTGAAATTTCCTGTGACCAGCAAATGGGGAATGATACACAATGTTGTACAACAATCAACAAACATCCTGAATTCTAACCCCAGGATGGAGGGATGGTCAGTGATAAAGCAGCTGAAGATGGTTTGGACTGTATCATTGCTGCATCATTGGATGGTCTCTGCATTCTCACTGATGTTAGTTTCTGCACAGAGGGCTTAGGAAGGCGGGAAACAGTTTAAACCAGTGCACTGTTGCCATTGGAGATGAAACTGATTGGGCATGTTTGGGGTCTAAAATGAGGGAATGCTTTCTAGTTGATAGTTTCTCGTGCCAGTCCTCCTGCCATGGATCCTCAGCTCTGGGCCGTAGAATTGTCAAGTCATAGAGCACGGAAATAGGTCTTTTGATCCAAATTGTCTATACAACCCATGTTTCCTCCTCTGAACTAGTCCCACTTTCCTGTATCTGTCCCAAATTCCTCTGACCTTTCCCATCCACGTATCTGTCCAAGTGTGTTTTGAATGCTGTCATTGTAGTCGCCTCTACCACATCTTCTGGCAGCTCGTCTCATACACGCACCACCCTCTGCATGAAAATGTAGCCTCTCAGGTCCATTTTACATCTTTCCCCACTCTCCTTAAACCTATGCCCTTTAGTTTTTGGCAAGTGTGTCAAACGCCTTCTTTACCACCCTGTCTACCTGTGATGTCACTCTCATGGAACTATGCGTCTGCATCCACTGGTGTCTATTTTCAATAATTCTACCCAGTGCCCTCCCATTAACTGTACTGACTCCTTGGTGTAGTTAACTACATGGGGGTGGTGTGGAGGGAGGTGTATGGTCAGTGGGGTTGAGCAGGCCATTGAATTAACTTGTAATGGAATAGACCTTCTCCAGTACAAATACAGGAACATGCTCTCATAGCCAACAGTCATGGCACTGAGACCCTTGCCTGGTTTTAGATTTTGGCAGGTAAGGGTTTAGACACATTTTGGCAGTTTGGACAGAAGAGGGGTCAAGGGTCACTTGGAGCATGGGAATAGAGTGGCGCCCAAGCAGTGGACTAAATAACACATCCAGGCACCATTCATTGTCCCAGTAAGTTCATTGTAGTTGAGGGAAACTTTGAAGAAACAATGCAAGGCACATTCTAAAAGTCTCTGGTTTTCAGACAGCTCCGTTCCATAAGACCATAAGACAGAGGAGCGGAAGTAAGGCCATTCGGCCCATCGAGTCCACTCTGCCATTCAATCATGCTGATGGGCATTTCAACTCCACTTACCCGCATTCTTCCCGTAGCCCTTAATTCCTTGTGACATCAAGAATTTATCAATTTCTGCCTTGAAGACATTTAGCGTTCCAGCCTCCACTGCACTCTGTGGCAATGAATTCCACAGGCCCACCACTCTCTGGCTGAAGAAATGTCTCTGTATTTCTGTTCTGAATTTACCCCCTCTAATTCTAAGGCTGTGCCCACGGGTCCTAGTCTCCTCGCCTAACGGAAACAATTTCCTAGTGTCCACCCTCTCCAAGCCATGTATTATCTTGTAAGTTTCTATTAGATCTCCCCTTAATCTTCGAAACTCCAATGAATACAATCCCAGGATCCTCAGCCGTTCCTCATATGTTAGACCGACCATTCCAGGGATCATCTGTATGAATCTCCGCTGGACACGCTCCAGTGCCAGTATGTCCTTCCTGAGGTGTGGGACCAAAACTGGACACAGTACTCCAAATGGGGCCTAACCAGAGCTTTATAAAGTCTCAGTAGCACAACAGTGCTTTTATATTCCAACTCTCTTGAGATAATTGACAACATTGCATTCGCTTTCTTAATCACGGACTCAACCTGTATGTTTACCTTTAGAGAATCCTCAACTAGCACTCCCAGATCCCTCTGTACTTGGGCTTTACACATTTTTTAACTGTTTAGAAAGTAGTCCATGCTTGTATTCTTTTTTGCAAAGTGCAAGACCTCGCATTTGCTCACATTGAATTCCATCAGCCATTCCCTGGACCACTCTTCCAAACTGTCTAGATCCTTCTGCAGCCTCCCCACTTCCTCAGTACTACCTGCCTGTCCACCTAACTTTGTATCATTGGCAAACTTCGCTAGAATGCCCCCAGTCCCTTCATCCAGATTATTAATATATAATGTGAATGTATAATACATAATATATATATATATAATATATCCTGTGGCAGCCAGTTCTGAGACAGTATATTTGTTTCACCCTGATGTCGAGGGGTGGAGGAGGATGGGGATCAGGAAATGTTGGTCAGGATGGGGAACTGGGAAAGTGAGTTGACTGAAAAGCTTCCTGTAATGAGATACATGTTGGAACAGTGGCCACCCGAGTCAGTGCCAGGAATGAACACGAGGGTGAGCCAACTCGGTGTCAAATGGGTCTGTAAGATTCTGAATAATCTCACTGATCCTCATGAATTGGCCAAGGATGGGATCGGAGTCAGTGGATCGGGATTGACGTTTATGGTAGGAACGAAAGACAATGACTTTGGTCTTTCTAATTTGAAATGATAAGAACATTTCTACGGTGAAATATGATTTACAGATCTCATGGGGAGACTTTGACACTTAGCAGGAATGCCAGCAACAGCAGCAAAGAGGACAGAGTAATTTGCAGGAAAAGTGATGCAATTGAAGTTAATTATAAGAGTTCATTAACAGTTAGAGACTTAACAGAAACACCAACAATAACAAGGATGGGATAGTAAATGTGTTGAATAACCAGGACTATATAATTGATCTGGGTTGTTAATAACATCAAGTGGTAATTTGCAGAAATATAATCAATTGTTGCTGAGAAACTCCTGCCCATTGTTGTAAAATTCCGATCTTCTGTGTTCAGATTCCAACCCATGGTTGTAAAATTCCAATCTATTGTTCTCAGATTCGAATCTCTCTTCTCCCGAGCTCCCAGTCTCTGGAGCTGCTGGTGCCTGTTAGTGCTGGGGGTGATGCTGGAGGTGATGCTGTCACTGATGCTATATCCTTGTACATTGTAAGGAATTTGTAATTAATAAAAGAGGGAAACCCTCCTGGGACACAATTAAATTACATGGAGTTTGACATCAAATACAGTCACTGAACAAACACGTTCATTTAACCCTTTTCAATCTAGTACACTATTCCCACAATGGAGTAGGACTTATAGCAAACTCGGACTGTATGGGCATGAGTCACCGAGAGAAGGAGAGATAGAGGCATTGACCATAATCTTTCAATTCTCTGGAGATATTGAAGCGGTTCCAAAGAAATGGGTGGTTATAAATAATACACTCCTGTTCAAAAATGTCTAGAGAGATAATTGCTGTTCCCAAAGTCAGTCAGTTGGGGTACTCTGCCTCCCCTAGTTTAAAGTAAGGACAGCTTCAGCAATATGTTGTCTGACAGCAGAGAGACATGTTGAAAAGCTGTGGTTCAGGCTGAAGAGAGACACATTGATTGTTGATTGACTGATTATCACGTTTACCTGAATACGGTGAAAAAGCTTCACTTACGAGCAGTACAGATAGATCCCAGTAAGCAGGGATGTACAGATCACAGGATGAAGAGAAACGTGGACAGAGGCGTACAGGTTACATCCCACAGGGCGTGCACGAGGCAAGATTAACATTTACAAGGTCAGCGTGATTTGAAGTTGGAGATTCCATTCATCAGTCTAATAATGGCTGGGAAGATGCTGTTCCTGAAGCTGCTGGTGTGTGTGTTCATCCTTCTGTATCTTCTGCCTGATGGGCGAGGTTGTAGGAGATCTTTACCGGGGTGGGAGGGGTCTTCAAAGATGTTGACAGCCATTCCCCGGCAAAAAGCCGTGTAAAAGCATCCATGGATGGAAGGTTGGCTTCCGTGATGTGCACACAACCCCCTGTAGTTCCTTACCGTGCTGGGCAGAGCAGTTGTTACACCGGGACAGGATGCTCTCTGTGTTGCGTCCGTCGAGTTTGGCGAGGGACAGACCAAATTCCCTGAGCTGTTTGAGGAACAAGATGCGTTGCTGTGTCTTATGGATCATCGTATACACTTGGGAAGTCCAGGACAGATTGGCGGTTATTGTCACTCCCAGAAACTTGACACTCTCCACCCTCTCAGCCTCAGCTCCATTGATGTAGAAGGAGGCATGTTCTCCTCCTGTCTTTCTGACGTCAATGATCAGTTCTTCAGTTTTGCTGATTCTGAGAGAGAGGGTGTTCTGCACCATGGCAACAAGCCCTCTATCTCCTTCCTGTTGTTTGATATCCATCCTCCCACAGTGGGCTCTGCAGCAAACATGGAGATGGTGTTTGTACGGACTTTAGCCAGACTGCCGTGGGTGTACAGCGAGTACAGTAGGGGCTGAGAACACATCCTTGGGGGGCTCCAGTGTTGAGGGTTATCGTGGAGAAGGTGCTGCTGTCTATCTTCACTGATTGTGGTCTGTGGGTCAGGAAGCTGGGGATCCAGCTGCAGAGGGTGGAGCCGAGACCAGAGTCTCAGAGTTTTGTGATCAGTCTGGAGGGGATAATGGTGTTGAAGCTGGAGATGTAGTCGGTGAACGTGGTCTGATGTAGATGTCCTTGTTATCCAGTGAAAAATCACACAACACCAGGTTATAGTCCAACAGGTTTAATTGGAAGCACACTAGCTTTTGGAGCGCTGCTCCTTCATCAGTGACAATAACTGACAATCTGACCAGGACTTCCCAAATATATGTGATGATCCACAAGACACAGCTACGCCTCTTGTTCTTCAAGCAGCTCAGGGAATTTAGCCTGTCCCTAACCAAGCTCTACAGCTGTAACACAGAAACCACCTGATGAAGGAGCAGTGCTCCAACAGCTAGTGTGCTTCCATTTAAACCTGTTGGACTATGACCTGGTATTGTGTGACTTTAAACTTTGTACACCCCAGTCCAACACCGGTATCTCCAAACCTTGTTATCCAGATGTTCCGGGGATGAGGGCAGGGTTGGGAAATGCTAAGGACCCGTTACTTCGGGAGACAAATTTCAGGTAATCGAGGTAGGCTGGGAGACCAGGGCTGAGGTGGGCCATAACCAGTCTCTCGAAGCATTATCAAGGTCAGAGCCACTGGGCGGTTATCATTCGGGCACATTGCACCGGCTTTCTTAGGTACTGGGATGGTGGTGGTCTTCTTGAAGCAGGTGGGGATATTTATTTGTCGGACGGAGAGGGTGAAGATAGCAGCTGGTCCACACAGGATCTGAGTGGACAGGCAGAGACTCCGTCTGGGCCTGTCTCTTTCCTTGGATTGACACCGAGGAAGGCTAATCTGGCATTGGCAGCAATGACAGAGGGAACAGGTGCCCAGGAGCTATTGGGGCAGGTGACACTGCACTGCTGGCATAGAAAGCGTTAAGTGCATCAGGGAGGGATGTGTCTTTGTCTGCTATCTTATGCGGCTTCCTTTTGTATCCTGTTATGTTGTATCGGCCTTCCCACAGGCAGTGGGTGTCTGGGTTGTTGGTTTGGACTTCTAACTTGGTCCGGTACTGCCTCTTGGCATCTCAGATGGCTTTGCGGAGGTCATATCTGGAATTTCTGTGTGGGTCTGGGTCGTCTGACCTGAGTTCTGCTTGCCTGGTGTTCACTGGGGACTGGATTTCCGAGTTCATTCAAGGTGCCCATTTAGGGAACTCTCGGAATGACTTGGGCACATGGTCCTTCATGGATTTCATCATGAAGTCTGTGACGTTGGTGGTGTAATCATCCAAGATTTCTGCTGAGCACTTGAATACATTGATTCCAACCAGTCCCAGAGATGCTCTTCCACTGCCTCGGACCAGTATTGTATTTCTTTCTGTGAAGGATTCTCCTGTTTTAGCTTCTGCTTGTATAGTGGGAGGAGGGACACAGCGCTGTGATCTGATTTTCCGAAGTGCGCCTCGTGGGGGTGGAGCGGTCGGTGTGTTTGATGGTTGTGTAATACTGACCCAGGACGTTGGGTCTTCTAGTGGGGCAGGAGATGTGTTGGTGGGACTTGGACAGCACCCTCTTGAAGTTGGATCGGTTGAAGTCACCAGCCACAATGAGTAAGGCCTCAAGGAAGTTTGTCTCAGAATGTTTATGGCGGTGTAAATTTCATCCAGGTCCTTTCAGGGTCACTACATCCGAGCACCAGGAGGTGTTGATCAGGAAGCATCCCCTTCGCCCTCACCCTCCCCAAGGATGACGTGTGGTTGATGTGTTGTATAGAGGACCCGTCAGCTTCCCAGGAGCAGTCAGGAATGGCAGGGGTGAGCCAAGTCTCCGTGAGACTGAGCACACAACCGCCTTTCAATTCCCTCTGTAGGTAAGTCTGGATCTGAGTTCAGCCATTTTGCTTTCGATAGACTGGGCGTTTGCAAGGAGTATGCTGGAAAGGGGGGTCTTGAAACCGTGTTGTTTCAACATCACCATTAGGCCAGCAAGTGTTCATTGTTTCCTTGCAGTTTTCTGGACAGTTCCAGGAGTTGGAGAGCAAGTCTGCTGCTCCTGAGGGTAAGTGAGTCAGGCCTGGTCAGGCACGGCCTCCTTGAGTTGGAGTAGCCGAGGGATTGGGGACTGAATAAGGCTGGTTGTCCTCCTCGGGATCAAATCACTGACAGGGCCAATTCCATTCTGGGTCGAGGTCAAATCGCTCCGGGGTCAGGGTTCAGATCATGGCTCCAGGTGTCAACGTGGGTCCGACAGGAAACTGATAGGTCTGCTCTGGGTACTACAGGATGACCAGCATTGATTCCTGAAGAAGGGCTCATGCCCGAAACGTCGATTCTCCTGCTCCTTGGATGCTGCCTGACCTGCTGCACTTTTCCAGCAACACATTTTCAGCATTGAAAATACTCAGGCCTGGGCGACCATGCGGTCCTCAATCCTTTAAATATATTTAAAAGAACATTGTTCATAATTTTTATAGAGTTGAATTTTCTTGCTGCCTTGAATCGTCTGAGCAAAGGCAAGAAAGTTGGTGTAATATAGCAAGAATGAAAGCATTAGATTTTGTTGTGAAAAGCATTTCCAATTTCCCCCTTTCTGGTTTAAACAGTGAATTCTGAATCTCACTAGTGAGGGGTGACCACTTCATTTTCATGCCGTTCTATCTCATTAGGAGCTGGTCTTGCCTCATTTCGATGGAGATTCTAATCCTTCCTTCAGTTCCTATGGAAACCAGATGGTTCCAGTTCCCAACAGGAAAGCCTGGGCAGTTCCCTGGAGGCAGGAGCTCACTGTTTGCTTCTCCAGGTCTTCATCCATCTCCACCATCAGCACCATTTCACTGCATGCTCCATCAACACTGTCCTCTCCCACACTATGTCGGTGTGTGTGGGCATCACCAAACCCCAGCCTCACCACATCATTCTGGCTGCTTTCAGATTAACTCACCCTTCACTGTGGAGCTCAGAGACAATGATGTCGTACCTGCTTCTGCCAGGTTGGTTCACAGTCAGGGGCATGGGCACATTTCATGCAGTGACATAGGATGCACTGTCTGGCTCTGAACTAACCTTCTAAAGGCTCATTCACTTTGTGTTTACTTGTGGTCTGTCAGGTTTATCTCAGTGTTTAGTGCAGAGTGACAGGCATTCACCATGTCACTAGTCAGAGTATCACACAGTACAGGGGATGAATCTGTATAGAGGACAGCATGGAGGTGCGTAGAGGACATTATTTATTCATTGGTGGTATGTGGGCATTGCTGGCTGGGCCAGTATTTCTTGCCCGCCCCTAGTTGCCCCTTAAGAAGGTGGTGGTGAGTTACCTTCTTGAACCACTGCAGTCCACCTGCTGTGGGTTGACCTACAAGGCCATGAAGGAGGGAATTCCAGGATTTTGACCCAGTGATGGTGAAGGAATGACAATGTATTTCAAAGTAAGGATGGTGAGAGGCTTGGTGGGGAAATTGAAGCTGCTAGTGTTCCGATATATTATCTACCCTTGTCTTTCTCAGTGGAAGTGTTTCTGGGTTTGGAAGGTGTTGTCTGAAGATCTTTGGTGATTTTCTACTTTGCATTTTGTAGATACGACACACTGTTACTACTGAGCAACAGAGATGGAGGGAATGGATGCTTGTGCTTATAGTGCCAATCAAGAGGTCTGCTTTGTCCTGGATGGTGTCAAGCTTCTTGAGTATTGTTGGGGCTGCACCCATCCGGGTGAGTGGGAGTATTCCATCACACTCCTGACTTGTGCCTTGGAGATAGTGGATATGCTTTGGGTAGTCAGGAGGTGGTTTACTCACCGTGGTATACCTAGCCTCTGACCTACTCTTGTAGTCACTGTGTTAATGTGGTGAGCTCAGTCGACCTTCTGGTCAATGCTAAAACCCTAGATGTTGACAGCTCTGCTGTTGACAGACTCAGCTCTGTCTATCACTCGCTATTTATTCTGATTGGCATGCAAGTAGTTCAGTTTGGTGGCTTCACCAGGTTGACACCTCATCTTCAGCTATGACTGGTGTTGCTCCTGGCAAGTTCCCCTGCACTCTCCATTGAACCAGGGTTGATTCCCTGGCTTGATGGCCATGTCTGAGTTGGGGATATGCTGAGGTCACAGAGTGTGCTGCTTTTAATGGCCCACATCACATCATGGATGACAAGTCTTGAGTTGCTAGATCTGATGAAGTCTGTATCATTTAGCACGGTGCCACACAACATGTTAGAGGTTATTCTCAATGTAAAAGTGGGACTTTGTTTGGTGATTGCTCTTCCTGATACTGTGATGGACAGACATATCTACACCCAACAGATTGGTAAGTGTTATGGACCAGGCTAGACACTCTCAAAACATTTCAGAAAGTAACCCAGAATCTAACTTTATATATAGGAGGTGAATTGCAGATATTCCAGGAGAGATGCAATTGATCAAACCACGTAGTTTTAAACAAAACAGAGTTTGTTTACAAGATTACCAAATGACACACAAACAAAAGGGGACAGAATACCAAATAACTTACTTATTCGAAAACCCAACAACTTGTCCCAACTTAATGAGGCTGTTCCAGATGCTTGCCATAATCCCGCTCAGCACACAAGGTAAACTCAAACACAGGGTCTTCCAGGAGAGATGTCAGAGAGAGAGGAGGATCAGCATGGACCTGCTCCTTTGGGTCCAGCAGCTTGAAACCTTCCTGACTGCTTTCAGTGAATAACCAGACTGCCAAAACACCAAACCAAACTAATCTGGCATTAGAGTGAACCAGATGGGCTTTGCCATGGTCGTCAGTATGTTCTTCATTGCAGATTTTGTTTAATAGAATTCAAATTCCATCATCTGCTGTGGCAGGATTCAAGCCTGAGTCCGAGATCATTGGCTGACATTTTGGAGAGATAGTCTCGTGATAAAACCAGGAGGCCATCACCTCCATACCTCCACTACATGGAGGTCTCTCGGAGACTGTATGGAGGTCTGTGGAGAACAGCTTGGAGCAGTATAGAGGACTGTATGGATGTGTACAGGAGACTGTATGGAGGGGTATAGGATACTGTATGGAGGGGTATAAAGACTCTATAGAGGTTTAAAGGAGACTGTGTGGCAGTCTGCAGAGGACTTCGTTGAGGTCTAAAGAGGACTGCATGGAGATGTAGAGAGGACATCATGGATTTCAAAACAACGACTCTTCTTCCTCTGGAGGCTAAGGAAATTCAGCACATTTGTAAGGACTCTCACCAACTTTTATAACTGCACCATAGAAAGCATTCTATCAGGGTGCATCACAGCTTGGTACGATAGCAGTTCTATCCAGGATCATAAGAAACTACAGAAAGTTATGAACACAGCCCAGACCATGACACAAGCCAACCTTCCATCTAGCAACTCCATCTATAGTTCTTGATGCTGCAGAAAGACAGCAAATACCATCAAAGACCCCTCCCACCTGGTCAGAATCTGTTACAACCTCTTCCAACAGGCAGAAGATTGAGAAGCTTCGAAACACACAGCCACAGCTTCTTCCCTGCTGTTCTTAAACTGCTGAATGGACGTCTCTAATTTTGAATCTAATGCTGATGTTGCATTTGTGCAGCTCCTGTGTAGCTGTAACCCTGTATGCCTCACTCTGTCGAAATACATAATGATCTGTCTGCCTGTTATGCTTCATAGAAAATAGATCATAGAACATCGAACATTACAGCACAGCACAGGCCCTTCGGCCCTTGATGTTGCAATGACCTGTGAAACCAATGTGAAGCCCATCTAACCAACATGATCCACATGTTTAGCTAACAACCAGTTCAATGCCCTTAAAGTTGGCGAGTTTGCTACAGTTGCAGGCAGGGCATTCCATTCCCTGACTACTCTCTGAGTAAAGAACCTACCTGTGACATCTATCCTGTATCTATCACCAATCAATTTAAAGCTATGTCCCCTCGTGTTAACCGTCACCATCCGAGAAAAAAAAGACCCTCACTGTCCAACCTGTCTAACCCTCTGATCATCTTGTATGGCTCTATAACGTCACCCTCAACCTTCTTCGTTCCAAAGAAAACAGCTTCAAGTCCCTCAGCCTTTCCTCATAAGACCTTCCCTCCATACCAGTCAACATCCTGGTACATTTCCTCAGCAACCTTTCCAATCCTTCCACATCCTTCCTGTAATGCAGTGATCCAAACTGTACACAACACTCCAAGCGCAGCTGCAACAGATCTTTGTACAGCAGCAACATGACCTTATGGCTCCAAAACTCAATTCCTTTACCAATAAAAGCTAACACACCATATGCCTTCTTAACGGCCCTATCAACCTTGGTGGCCACTTTCATAGAACATAGAACCATGAATGTTACAGCACAGTACAGGCCCTTCGGCCTTCGATGTTGTGCTGACCTGTCAAATTAACCTGATGCCCACCTAACCTACACTGTTCCATTATTATCCCTATGTATCTCCATTGAACATTTAAATGCCCTTAATGTCGGTGAGTCTACTACTTTCGCAGGCATTGTGTTCCACGCCCCTAATACACTCTGAATAAATAAACTTCATCTGACATCTGTCTTAAATCTGTCATCCCTCAAGTTGAAGCTATGTCCCCTCGTGTTAGCCTTCACCATCCAAGGAAAATGCTCTCACTGTCCTCCCTATATATGTCTTGATTAAGTCACCTCTCAACCTTCTCTCTAATAAAAAACAGCTTCAGTTCCTCAGCCCTTCCTCATACGACCTTCCCACTATACCAGGCAACATCCTAGTAAATCTCCTCTGAACTCATTCCAAAGCTTCCACATCCTTCCTATAATGCAGTTACCAGAACTGCATGCAATCCTCTAGGTGCGGCCTTACCAGTATCTTGGATCTCTGAAGCAGGATCTCGTGCCTCCGAAACGTAATCCCCTTACCAATAAACGCCAATACAGCATATGCCTTCTTAACAACCCTATCAATATGGGCGGCAACTTTCAGGAATTTATGCACCTTGACACCAAAATCACTCTGTTCATCTACACTGCCAAGAATTTTACCGAGAACGAATTTTGCTGCATTCCTGTTACTTCTTCCAAAGTGAACATTCTCACACTTTTCCCCATTTAACTCCATTTGCCACGTCTCTGACCAGCTCTGCATCTTATCTATATGCCTCTCCACAACATCCTTCGGCGTGACCCACAACACTGCCTACCTTAGTGTCATCTGCAAACTTACTAACGCATCCTTCTACGGCCACCTGCAGATCATTTCTAAAAATGACAAATAGTAATGGCCCCAAAACAGATCCCTGTGGCTCCAAGATGAATACTTCACATCAACCCTCACCCTCTGTCTTCTTTCACCTAGCCAATTACTGATCCAAACCGGTATATCACCTTCAATCCAGAAACTCTGTATTTTGTGCAATAGCCTACCGTGCGGATCCTTATCAAATACCTTACTGATGTCTCTATATACCACATCAACTGTCTTACCTTCATCCACATTTTTTGTCACCTTCTCAAAGAACTCAAAACATTAGTGAGACACAACCTACCCTTCATAAAACCGTGTTGACTATCCCTAATTAATTTTTTCCACCAGCTCTTACCTTATCTCTTGTAATCTTCTCCAACACCTTACCCAAAACTGAAGTAAGATTTACTGGTCTATAATGACCACGGTTGTCCCAACTCCCCTTCTTAAACAAGAGAACAATATTTGCTATCCTCCAGTCTTGTGGCACTACTCCTGTCGACAACAATGACATAAGATTCAAAGCCAAAGGATCTGCACTCTCCTCTCTGGCTTCCCAGAGAAACCAAGGATAAATCCCATCCGGCCCAGGGGCCTTGTCTATTTTCAGGTTTTCCAAAATTGCAAAAAACTCCTCTTTGTCAACCTCAATCCCATCTAATCTTTTAGCCTGTATCTCTGTATTCTCACTAACATTGCCCTTTTTCAATGTGAATACTCACATAAAGTATTCATTAAGTGCTTCACATCTGTCCTCGGGTTCCACACACAACTTCCAACTACCATCTTTGATTTGCCTGAGTCTTTCTCTAGTCATTCTTTGCTTCCTGATAAACCAACAGAAGGTCTCAGGGTTTTCCTTGATCCTATCCGCCACCAACTTCTCATGTCCCCATCTGGCTGTTCTTCGCCTCTACCTCCCATAAAACAAAACCTTTCACCGTACTGAGGTACATGTGACAACAATAAATCAAATCAAATGTTGTACATGGGTCTGAAAGGGTTAATACTGATTGTGTGTAAAAAGGACAACCCACAGTGACCATGACATGGTGGGAAGATCGAGGAGGAGTTGAACAAAAGATCAGATTCTTCTAACAGTCTCTGTTACAATGGACAACACATCCTTCTGATGTGTAAATAATCACTGAGAGGCAATGAGAGATCCCCTACATGGTATAAGAAATTCACGTTCTAGTTAGGGAGCAATTCTCAGGCACCTTGTACACCCAGGAGATTGGAAGTATTTGGAGTGAGAGAATTTAGTACAAAATTTATGTAATCTGGTGCTTTTAAGGAAGCTTCACAAGTATACACATTTTATTAGTATTACAAAAGGGAAAGAGGCCAGTGATTTCTTTCCAAAACAGTCTTCATAAATGAAGCCATCTTGGACAGCCACACAGCCGCCCTTATTCCCAGAACAGCACCACATCAGTCTGTGGGTCGCAACTGCATGAGGAACACTTACATTATGCTGGAATTGACAAATAAATAAAGCATTTGAGGTGTTTTGTCTCAAAGGAGAAAATGATTTCGTATCCAAGTGTTAGGTTTCAGACCCAGCTTGATGCCTGTATTTATGATGAGGATAACTGGCAAACGAACGGCTGCAAGGGGATCAGGATTAGGAGCTGAGTAGTCAAGGATTTACATCAGGCTGGTTGCAAGAAAAGGAATTTGAGGAATGTCTACGAGTTGGATTTTGGAGCAGCTTGTGAGGGAGCCCATTAGGGAACAGGCAACATTGGATTTGATGTTGTACAATGAGGCAGACTTGATAAGGGAGCTTAAGGTGAAGGAACACTTCAGAAGCAGTGATTATAATATGATTGAATTTACTCTGCAATTTGAGAGGGAGAAGATAGAATCAAAGGTAACGGTATTACAGCTGAATAAAGGCAACTACAGAGGCATGAGGAAGGAGCTGGGTAGAATTGACTGGGAGAGGAGCCCAATAGGAAACACAGCAGAACAGCAATGGCAGGAGTAATGCAGGTGCCAGAGCAGAGATTCATCCCGAGGGAAAAGAGACATGGTACAGGGAGTTTGAGCCAAACATGATCGATGAGGGAATTCGAGGATAGCAGAAAAGCAAAAGAGAAAGCATATAATGTGGCGAAGGGCAATGGGAAACCAGAGGATTGGGAAGCTTACAAAGACCAACAGAGGGCAACAAAAAATGAAATAAGCAGGGAGAAGATTAAATGTGTGGGTAAATTAGCCGGCAATATAACTGAAGACTATGAGTTTCTTTAGATACATAAAGAGCAAAAGAGAGGCAAAAGTGTATATTGGGCTGCTGGAAAATGACACAGGAGAGACAGCGGCGGGGATCAAGGAAATGGCTGAGGAACTTACTTTACGTCAATCTTCACGGTGGAAGACAACAGTTACATCCCAAAAATACAAGAGAGTGAGGGGCAGAGCTCAGTATGGTGGCCACCACCAAGGAGAATTTGTTAGAAAATCTGAATGGCCTGAATGTGGATAAATCAACTGGACCAGATGGACTACACCTCAGGGTTCTAAAGGAGATAACTGAAGAAGCAGTGGAACAAAATCAGCATGGTTTCATCAAGGGAAGTCAGGCCTGAGAAATCTAGAATTCTTTGAGGAAGCAACAAGCAGGTTAGACGAAGGTAAGTCGATGTATATTATCTGCCTGGACTTCAAGAAAACCTTTGACAAGGTGCCTCACTGGAGGCTACTGAATAAGATAAGGACCCAGAGTGTGGGAGTCAAGGTGCTAATATGGATAGGAAGCCTGTCTGTCTGCCAGAAAGCAGAGAGTGGGGATGAAAGGGTCTGTCTCAGGATGGTAGCTGGTGACAATTCATGTTCCACAAGGCTCAGTGTTGGAACCACAACTTTTCACATTTTACATTAACGATCTGAATGAAGGAATCATGGGGATTCTGGCTAAGTTTGCAGATGAAACAAAGGTAAGTAGAGGGACAGGTAATATTGTGGAGGCAGGGAGGCTGCAGAAGGATTTGGATAGGTTAGGAGAGAGGGCAAAGAAGTGGCAGAGAGAGCACAATATGGGAAAATGTGAGGTCATACATGTTGGTAGGAAAAATAGAGGCATGGACTATTTTCTAAATGAGGAGAAAATTCAAAAGTTTGAAGTGCAAAGAGACTCTCGTCCAGGATGCTCTCAAGTTAAACTTGCAGGTTGAAGTGTTGAGCCACAAGGTGGTTAGGTTGGTTGGTCCGGGTGTCCCAGAGGTGTTCTCTGAAACGCTCCGGGGAGACAGGCCGCCTACTTGCGGAGCGTTTCAGAGAACACCTCTGGGACACCCGGACCAACCAACCGAACCACCCTGTGGCTCAACTCTTCAACTCCCCCTCCCACTCCACCAAGGATATGCAGGTCTTTGGACTCCTCCATCGCCAGACCACAACAACACGACGGTTGGAGGAAGAGCGCCTCATCTTCCGCCTCGGAACCCTCCAACCACAGGGGTGAACTCGGATTTCACCAGTTTCCTCATTTCCCTTCCCCCCACCTTGTCTCAGTCAAATGCCTCAAACTCAGCACCGCCTTCCTAACGTGCAATCTTCTTCCTGACCTCTCCGCCCCCCACCCCAGTCTGACCTATCACCCTCACCTTGACCTCTTTCCACCTATCGCATTTCCAACGCCCCTCCCCCAAGTCCCTCCTCCCTACCTTTTATCTTAGCCTGCTGGACACACTTTCCTCATTCCTGAAGAAGGGCTTATGCCCGAAACGTCGATTCTCCTGTTCCCTGCATGCTGCCTGACCTGCTGCGCTTTTCCAGCAACACATTTTCAGCTTACTCCTCATTCATACTAGTGTGTTCACATGTATCCCATGGAGGGCAGACCAACCTCACTGTATCTTTGTCACACACCCTAGAGAGGGCAGATTGTCCCTACTGTGTCTATATCACACACATTGGATAGAGCTGACTGACCCCATTGTGTCTATATCATTGACTGTGGGAAAACAGACCATTTACTCTGTGTCTGTAGTAGAGCACCAGGACTGCCAACTGAACATACTCAGTCTGTATCACAAAGGTTGGAGAGTGCAGACTCCCCTCACTGTGTCTGTACCATTGACCCCACAGAGAGTGGATTGGATGGATTCTGAGACAGAACACATTTCTAATCCCTGAATCCTTCAATCCGTCTCATCATTTAATGAATTTCACCATTCGGGTAAAAGGGTATTTTAGCATGTTCTTCAGCTGTTTCCTGAATTTAGTCTGGGTCACGACATATATACAAGTGTTTGTGCAGCAACTTAAGAGCTGGAGAATGAATCCAATATCTCGTACAAAATAATGTAGATATAGGTCCCTGTTCCCCATCCGATATGTGCGTTTCCATAGAGAGTATACCATGAACACTGACCATAACAGGATGAAATTCCCTGAGATAACAAACAATAAAATGGTGGACTTCCTTTGAGTCCCCATTTCTGGGTCACTGGGATTCTCCCCACTGCTGTGAGCCCGAAGTCTCCTGCGGACTCTGCTGGCCACTAAAATGTGTCTGACACTTAAAGCATTGAGCAGTAGAATCAGAACAAATGGCACTGCTGGGTTCAGGATATAATAAAGACACTCGATTATTCCCCAGGCTGGAGATGACAGAATATCAGTTGGTACTGAACAAAACCAGGGGAGATTTCTCATCAAATACTGAGATGTGAACATAAAGTACCAGAAAATGTTCTTCAAACCACTCAGCACAATCACTGTTCCCAGAACCACAGCTGCTGTCTTCTCAGTACAAAATTTAATTTGCAGATTTGGGCAGCAAATGGCCACATATCGATCAAAGGTAAAAGTGACGGTAAACCAGACAGAACAGTCGGTGGCTGCATAAACAAAGACAGCGTGGACATTACAGATGGGGATGGACCGTATGAAACGTAACTTTCTCTTAAAAACAATTGGAATGTGTCTCAGTAGCACATCAAGGATAATAACCAGGATATCTGCTGATGACATTGCGACCAGGTATCGAGTAATACATTTTGAAAGACCACACTTTCTTTGCGACAAAATTAGAATTGTTATGATGTTCACTGTGAGGAAGGAAAATGAACAGGAAAATTAATCAAGCCAGTAGAAAAATTACCAGTTACACACAGTACATCGTTTGATTTCTAAATGTGTCCCACTTCCTGAAAATGTATTAAAGTAGGGTGGCATGGTGGCTCAGTGGTTAGCACTGTTGCCTCATAGCTTCAGGGACTGGGTTCGATTCCTGCCACAGGTCACTGTCTGTGTGGAGTTTGCACATTCTCCCCGTGTCTGTGGTGGTTTTCTCCGGCTGCTCCGGTGTCCTCCCACAATCCAAAGAAGTGCAGGTCAGGTGAATTACCCACAGTGTTAGGTGCATTAGTCAGTGGGAAATGGGTCTCGGTGGGTTACTCGTCAGAGGGTTGGTGTGGATTTATTGGGCTGAAAGGTCTGTTTCCACACTGTACGGAATCTAATCGATTTATACCCATGGTCATGTAATCTGCTGGTTCCAAAAAGAAATCAGTAAAATTAGCAATTAGGTAGAAATCCATACTTGGGTTGAAACAGAAAATGAGGAGATGATGTAAAGATTGACACTGGGCTAACAGATTATTGAAGTGAAAACAAGGGAATATAGGAAACATCACAAAGACCATGGGAGGTATGTTTCAGTTTCTGAAGTGGGACAGAGATCAGTGACCCTGTATTAGGGTGGAGAAAACGTCCAGATTCCTGCTGTTCATCACCACAGAGTCATTCAAAATTAGTGTGGAAGGATCAGCCCAAGTTCCCATTCGTTAGCATCTGGTGTCCATGGTGGATATCTGCACACATATCCTGCTCTTGATCATTATCTAATAAAACCAGATTATATGGGGATATCTCAGTCTGTATTATTCTCTCTGATATGAACTTAGAGTTAGTTTTCCGATGGAGTTGATGGTCAATTGATTTCAGATGGTAGAGGTCACATGTTTGGAAGATGTGACAGGGCTCTTCCAAAGTTACTGCAGTGCATCTTCCACATGCCTCACATTGTTGCTGGGGTGCAGTGATGGTGGAAACCGGGAATGTTTGTGGGCGTGGTGCCAGTCAAGGGCACTTTATTCTGAATGTTGTTAAGTTTCTTGAGTGTTGTTGAATCAGAACTTACCCAGGCAGGTGGGGTATATTCCATCATATTCCTGCCTTACCCTTTGTCAACAGTGGACAGGCTTTGGGGAGTCAGTAGGTGAGATATGTATCACAGAATTACCAGTCTCTGAAATGGTCTTGGAACAATGGTATTCATATAACTGGGGCCATCTCAGTCTGTGGCACTGGTAACACCCCTCTCTCCATCAGGGGGTTGGATGTGGGGGATTCAGTGAAGGTAAGGCCAATCATTGTTAAGAGAAGACGTTACATTCTCTCTATTCAGACATACCTGACACGTGTGTGGCATAAACACGACATGTCAGTCCAGGCCTGAATACTGCCCAAGTGTTGCTAAATATGGGCATAGTGTCTGACAAGTCAGGAATGGGAAAAAACTTTGTGGAAGAATCAACAAACATCCTGAATTCTGACCTTACGATGGAGGGATTGTCAATGAAGAAGCAGTTAAAGATAACTGAGCCTGGGACAGTTCCCTGAGGAACTCCTGCAGAGATGTCCTGGAGCTGAGGTGACTGACTTCCAACAACCACAGCCATCCTCCAATGTGCCAGGAATGACCACAACCAATGAGAGTTTCATCCCATTTCTTGTTATTTTCTGATTCATTCAGCTCAGACTTGGTCAATTGCCCCTTTGATGTCCAATACGGTCCCTCTCACCTCACCTCAGGATACAGCTCCATTGTCCTTGTTTGGATAATAGTTGGTATGAGGTCTGCTGCTGAATAACCCTGCAGAATGAGACACCAGTGAACTAGTTATTGCTGAGTGAGTGCAGCTCGGTTGCACTCTTGATGTCACCTTCCACCATGATGCTGTGAATTCTGATCAGACTGTTGGGTGGTAATTATCTGGGTTTGCTTTGTTCGACTCTTTGCGATTTACCTGTTTAAATCCCTAGATTAATAGGTGATGCCAGTTTTGTAACTGTACTGGAACAGTTCAACTCAGTGAGTATTGGAGCCATTTACCACTGACAAGATATTTTCAGGACCATTAAGTTATATAGTGCCTTAGCTGTTTGTTGTGTTAGCTCCTGGTGAGCACTGGAGAGCCTCTACTGAAGCACAATCCAGCATGTGGACGACACACCCAGGAAAGGAAAAGGGAGATCAGGTTTAATAATCACCCAGTTACCAGAAGGAAGCCATTCAGCCCATCAGATCTGCATGGGCTGTATTTTACGTGTTGACACAATGGCGAGCACTTACCTTTTCCCAATCAACCTTCACATTGATTCGATTTTAATACATTCAAGTCTCTCTTCATTGTCTCAGTACAACCCGACCAAGGCTCCTTCTCCAACAACTGTCAAGTTATTTACCTATTAGGAATGGGACCTGAAAATGTATTATTTGTCAGAAATGGAAACCATCTGCTCAACGTACTCTCTTTCACAGGATACCTCGTGATCCAAGCTTACAGCAACATTTTGTTATTTTATTGGATCATGGTTAACGTGGAGAAACAAGTAAACATTTCAGGTCGATGCTGTTCCATCAGCAACCCCAGCCTTTTCTGTTCTTATTTCAGATTTCCAGCACCTGCAGTATTTTGCTTTCGTTCATTCATTTTATAACTTTTCATTAATATTGGCAGAATGGTCCATATCTCTGCAGGCTCAGGAACGGATTTAAGTGACCTCAATATGACTCTGGGAATGTTTTCTCAATTCTGTGTAAATGAACAGATTTTGAAAGAGTCATAGATGGCAAAACATCTGAAACTTGTCTTCGTTTACTGTACCTCAGTGTAGGATATATTTTGTTATCGCACGATTGGAACTTGGTGATCCTGTTCCTCAGTATAAAATTGTATTCTATGTGTAATATAGCCAGAGAAGTGAGATCGATAGGCTCAACTGTGCAAGTCTTGTGATGGGGTAAGGTGATGGAAAAGATTAATTCAGAAGATGTAAAGATACTTTATTTCAAAGTTGGCAGAACATGGATTTGCATATTAACCAGTGGAACAGCCAAAACTGTCATGAAGAGGGACAAGTGAATGATAGTCTCACTAATTGGTCATTTTAATAAATAAAAAGCAACGGGAAATGTATTTCAAAACCAGAGTATGATCACGGAAAGGACAGCTATGTAACAAATTAATCAACTGATTGTGAAGATACAGAGCTTTACTCAATATAACACCGAACCAGATGGCAAATTGTGGATAATGTAATGGTTTTTAAGATACTAAACATAAATTCCGAGGGAAAGGCAGCGATAGGCTGCAGTTAAGAGACAAGTTTGAGGACTGCAGCTTGAGGATGGGTGTTCCATTGTGAATGTGACAACTGACCACTGCCCTTTGCTCAGTATCACCACTTTGTCTTTACTGTGGGAAATGTAATCAAGTCTGTGAGATATTTGTAAATGTACATTGTACTCATGGGGTTGTGGAGCTAATCCAACTGAAAGTCCCTTCCGATTAG
Organism: Chiloscyllium plagiosum; assembly: GCF_037043375.1. NCBI lineage: Eukaryota > Metazoa > Chordata > Chondrichthyes > Orectolobiformes > Hemiscylliidae > Chiloscyllium > Chiloscyllium plagiosum. Next base: position 96,807,831 of record NW_028270150.1, read on the forward strand.
CGCTGCCAACTTGGTGTGCTATTGTGTAGAAACAGAGCTTTACTCAATTGACCTTAGGCTTGCAATGACATGATAGCAAAGGTCAGAAAATATATCAATTTCAATCAAATAAAAATCTTCACGGTAAGGGCAAGAAGGAAAAGATAAGATGATAGAAAGCAAACAGGGAATGTGGGAAATTCTCAGCAGTCTGGCAGTGCCTGTGGGGAGACAGAGTTAACATTTCAGGCTGCTAACCCTTTGTCATGAGGCAGTGTGAACAAATTGATGGGCAAGAAGGGTCAAGGGTCACCTGGAGAATTCGAGTAGATTGACATGCCTCTAGTGAAATGAATAATACGTCCATGACCAGACACTGTACAGGCAAGTTAATTGTAATTGAGCAGCACGTCTCAGAAACAAAGCAAGGCACATTCTAAAAATCTCTGGTATTCAGACAATCTGCATTTATTTTGGCAGCCAGTTTTGCAAGAGTGTAGTTTTATCCTCCTGATATAGAGGGAATGGGGAGTGTGGGCAATGTCAGTCAGGATGGGGAACTGGAAGATGAGTTGCCTGAAAAGGTCCCCGTGATGAGATACATTTTGGGAATAGTGGAGACCTGAATCAGTGCCAAAAACGAACATGAGGTTGACCCAACTCGGAGTCCAATGGATCGGTAAGATTCTGAACACTCTCACTGATCCTCATGACTTGGCCAAGGCCAAGCTAGAGACAATGGATAGGGTTATAAGGTTAAAGTAGGAACCAAAGGCACTGACTTCGGTCTTTCCAATTGGAAATGACAAGATTATTAATAGAGTGAAATATGATTTACAGATTAGATTAGATTACTTTAGGTGTGGAAACAGGCCCTTCGGCTCAACAAGTCCACACCAACCCGCCGAAGCGCAACCCGCCCAGACCCATTCCCCTACATTTACCCCTTCACCTTACACTACAGGCAATTTAGCATGGCCAATTCACCTAACCTGTACATTTTTGGACAGTGGGAGGAAACCGGAGCACCCGGAGGGAACCCACGCAGACACGGGGAGACTGTGCAAACTCCACACAATCAGATCTAATGGGAATAGAGACATAGGGTCTTAGCAGGAACAACAGTAACAGCAGCGAGGAGGAGAGAGTAACTGGCAGGAAAAGCAATGCTGTTAAAGATAGTTCTTAGAGTTAATAGCAGGGCTAGAGACTTACCCGGAACACCAACAATAACAAGGGTGGGATAGTAAATGTGTTGAATAACTAGGACTATATAATTGATCCGGGTTGTTAATGACATCAAGTGGTAATTTGCAGAAATATAATCAATTGTTGCTGAGAAACTCCTGCCCATTGTTGTAAAATTCCGATCTTCTGTGTTCAGATTCCAACCCATGGTTGTAAAATTCCAATCTATTGTTCTCAGGTTCGAATCTCTCTTCTCCCGAGCTCCCAGTCTCTGGAGCTGTCGGTCCCTGTTAGTGCTGGGGGTGATGCTGGAGGTGATGCTGTCACTGATACGACAGCTTTGAACATTGTAAGGAAGTTGTAATTAATAGAAGGGGGAGTCCCTCTGGGGACACAATTATGGTTCATTGAGTTTGACATTAAAGACAGTCACTAAACAAACAGGTTCAGTTCACCCTCTTCAATCCAGTACACTATTCCCCCAATGGAATAGGACTTGTACCTTGGACTGCATGGACATGAGTTTCTGAGAGAAAGAGAAGTAGAGGCATTGACCATAATCTTTCACTTCTCTGAAGATATTGAAGTAGTTCCATAGAAATGGACGGTTGTGTTGTGCTCACCACACAGTGTGTTTTGACTCTTATACCGAGCAAAGAAACTGCAACAAGACTCTTAATAATAATGAAGGATAATATGTATTTATTTAAAACAATAAATATAAAAATAACAAAATACAGTATCAATTTACAATTGACACAATTACTCTATTTTGTGCCCAAACCCACCCCCCCGTCCACCCCGAACGCAGTCAAACCCCGCCCCACCCACATCCCAAGTCAACCACCCATCCACCCCAACCCCGCACCCCCACCCGCTCCCCAAACCCGCAACCCGACCGCCCCCAACGCTGTCCAAACCTGTCCCCATCTGCCCCCAAACCCGTCATTGCCTGCTCCCTAACCCCACCCCCAACCAGGCTCCCAACCCCTTCTGACCCTGTTCCCACTCGCCATCTAACCCTGTGCAACACAGCCCCTTACCCAACCCCATCTGCTCCAAACAACCCTGGCACCCCCGTCCAACCCCAGCCACCCCCAACCCTGCCCTCCCGCCTGCCCCCTAAACACTGTCCTACACTGCCCCCCACCCGCCCCCAAAGCTCCGTCCTACCCCAACCGGCATCCCCCACCCCGCCCACCCCAACACTGCCCCCCCACCCGTCTCCACTCCCCCTCCCCGCCCACCCCAACACCGCCCCCCCACCCGTCTCCACTCCCCCTCCCCGCCCGCCCCAACACCGCCCCCCCACCCGTCTCCACTCCCCCTCCCCGCCCGCCCCAACACCGCCCCCCCACCCGTCTCCACTCCCCCACCCCGCCCCCCCACCCGTCTCTACTCCCCCTCCCCGCCCACCCCAACACCGCCCCCCCACCCGTCTCCACTCCCCCTCCCCGCCCGCCCCAACACCGCCCCCCCACCCGTCTCCACTCCCCCTCCCCACCCGCCCCAACACCGCCCCCCCACCCGTCTTCACTCCCCCTCCCCACCCGCCCCAACACCGCCCCCCCACCCGTCTCCACTCCCCCTCCCCGCCCGCCCCAACACCGCCCCCCCACCCGTCTCCACTCCCCCTCCCCACCCGCCCCAACACCGCCCCCCCACCCGTCTCCACTCCCCCTCCCCACCCGCCCCAACACCGCCCCCCCACCCGTCTCCACTCCCACTCCACACCCACCCCAACACCGCCCCCCCACCCGTCTCTACTCCCCCACCCCGCCCCCCCCACCCGTCTCCACTCCCCCACCCCGCCCACCCCAACACCGCCCCCCCACCCGTCTCCACTCCCCCTCCCCGCCCGCCCCAACACCGCCCCCCACCCGTCTCCACTCCCCCTCCCCGCCCGCCCCAACACCGCCCCCCCACCCGTCTCCACTCCCCCTCCCCGCCCGCCCCAACACCGCCCCCCCACCCGTCTCTACTCCCCCTCCCCGCCCGCCCCAACACCGCCCCCCCACCCGTCTCTACTCCCCCACCCCGCCCCCCCACCCGTCTCTACTCCCCCTCCCCGCCCGCCCCAACACCGCCCCCCACCCGGCTCCACTCCCCCACCCCGCCCCCCCCACCCGTCTCCACTCCCCCACCCTGCCCACCCCAACACTGCCCCCCCACCCGTCTCCATTCCCACTCCCTGCCTGCCCCAACACCGCCCCCCCCACCCGTCTCCACTCCCACTCCCCGCCCGCCCCAACACTCCCCCACCACCCGTCTCCACTCCCCCACCCCGCCCACCCCAACACTGCCCCCCCACCCGTCTCCATTCCCACTCCCTGCCTGCCCCAACACCGCGCCCCCACCCGTCTCCACTCCCAATCCCCGCCCACCCCAACATTGTTCCCCAACCCGTCTCCACTCCCACTCCCCACCAAACCCAACACCGCCCCCCCCACCCGTCTCCACTCCCACTCCCCGCCCGCCCCAACACTCCCCCACCACCCGTCTCCACTCCCCCTCCCCGCCCGCCCCAACACTGCCCCCCCACCCGTCTCCACTCCCACTCCCCGCCCGCCCCAACACTGCCCCCCCACCTGTCTCCACTCCCCCTCCACGCCCGCCCCAACACTGCTCCCCCACCCGTCTACACTCCCACTCCCCACCCGCCCCAACACCACCCCCCCACCCATCTCCACTCCCACTCCCCACCCGCCCCAACACCGCCCCCCACCCGTCTCCACTCCCACTCCCCGCCCGCCCCAACACCGCCCCTCCCACCCGTCTCCACTCACACTCCCTGTATGACCCACTCCCACCCACATTCCCTCTCCCAAACCCCTGCCTGCCCCTGTCCCCTCTTGGGGGCAGCTGGACTGGATGACACCAACAACAAGACTGCTGCTGCTAACGCCTTTTGGAGAGTGACTCTCTCTGAATAGCGCACATGCACACATACATATACACAACATTTTCCTGCAACTTTTTGACAGGTTCCATCTCTGTCCTGGACAGGACAATGTTAGAGAGATTATCTGGGGAAGAGGGGTTTAGGGTACACGCCAGTGTCGAACTCCAGAGTAAGTGTGGGGAGCGAGGGAGGATGGAAGGTCAGTGTTTTAGCGATGGTGTCTGCGCTCCCATCAGTCCAGCACTGTTATCGGCAGCACTTTTAATAACTGTAAACAAAAGACAAGATCACTGTTAGAAACACGTCTTTGATGTAATGTTTCTGTCGGGACCTCAAGATCTCCTTCGGATGATCCAATTTTTGGATAATTGATATTCGGTTAATCGAGGTTCCTCTGCACTGCAAGCCCACCCACTCCCACAGCTACCTAGACAACATCTCCTCCCACCCTACCTCCTGTAAAAACACCAGCCCTTATTCTCATTTCCTCCACCTACACTACATGTGTTCCCAGGATGACCAATTCCACCTCAGAAAGTGTCAGATGGCCTCCTTCTTCCAGAATCACAACTCCCCTTCCCACGTGGTTGACTGTATTGGAAAATTAACAAAATTAACATTTATTGTGAAATCTGAAAGAGAATACTTTGCTAAATTTTGCAGGCAGACAGCCTGGCCTTGCAAAGTCTTGCAAGCAGTTGATTCAGCAGAGTCAGGGAAAAGACAAGGGCAGTAAGCAATTATATCAACAGCAAAGGAATGAGAAAACAACTCTATATGTGGAAATGAGCTTGAATGTTGCCAGCTCTTGTCCTTCAGGTATGATAATGCTGAGTGATGTATCGTATAAAGAGAATATGTGAAAGCTATTCAGTGCCCCTTACATGACGCGTTTTGCCAATTGTATTGGCTCCCCTGCAGTGGTTAAATAAACTTTTTCTTTGCTCTTGCTAGCATTTGAGTTGAGTCAATTTAATATCCACGACATTGACGATGCCCTCCAGCTCATCTCCTCCACTTCATGCACCGCCGCCCTGGAACCCCACCCTTCCCAATGCAACAAGGATAGACAGCCCTGGTCCTCACCTTCCACCCCACCAACCTCCACATACAAAGCATCGTTCTCCACCACTTCCACACCTCCTAACGGACCCCACCACCAGAGACATATTTCATTCCCCACCCCTATCAGTATTCCTGAAAGACCATGCCCTTCACAAGCCCCATGTCAGAGCCACTCTCACCACCAGCACACACCCCACTCCTGTCACTGCACGAAGTGCAAAACCTGCGAACACAACCTCCGTCCAGTCCCCAAGGGATCATTGACATCCATCAGAAATTCACCTGCACCTCTCCCAATGACATCTACTGCATCCGTTGTACCCGGTGTGATCTCCTGTACATCAGGAAACAGGATCCTCCTTGCAGATCGTATCAGAGAACATCTCTAGAACACCCGCACCCACCAACCCCACCGTCCCGTGGCTGAACACTTCAACTCCCTCTCCCATTATGTCAATGACATGCAGGTCCTGGACCTCCTCCACTGCCAAACCGTTACTACCCAACACCTGGAAGAGGAACGCCTCATACTCCGGCTTGGGACTCTGCAACAACATGGTATCAATGCTCATCTCCTCTCTCCCCACATTTTCCCAGTCCCAAGCCTCCAACTCAGCACCACCCGCCGGACCCATCCATCACTTACATCTCTGACCTATGACCTTTCCCAGCTACCTTCCCCTCAGCACCCCCTCCCATTTATCTGTCAGCCATGACCCACAAACCTCATTCCTGATGAAAGGCTTGTGCCTGAAAAGTCGATTCCCCTGCTCCTTGGATGCTGTGTGACCAGCTGTGCTTTTCCAAAACCATACTGTTGACTCTAATCTCCAGCGTCTGCAGTCCTCACTTTCTTCTATTGGTCAAATAGCTGCCTAACAGAGACTTCTCAGTGTGTTGTGTATCCTTGGTCTCTGCAGCTTGTCAATACTGCATCCTCCTGGTTCCTGTGTCCGTTTCCTGTCATTCCCTCCTGTGGTGACACCTGGAATTACCATTTGGCAATCTGGGTCAGCCTGTTTTTCTATAGTCTGTACTAGACCTTTTGCATAGTCACGTGTCCATGGTGCGGGAACGTTGTTAGGGATCTGAGGAATAGTGAATTGGGGATGTTCGGTTTCCCTATTTGTCAGGGGGTTATTAGGGAATCCAGTCATGTTTAGACCCTGGGGAGGTGTTTAACATATCCGTGATATACGTTACGAGTCAGTCACTCCAATTTGTTCAGGAGCCTTGCATTGAATCAATCAAATTGTCTGGGTTCCCTTGGACATTGAAGCTGCAGTTGGTGATGGGAAGGAATGGATTTTGTCGGGGGGCAGTGCAGTGACAGGTCTTTAAGGATGTGTCTGCGGGTGTCCCCTTCATCCTTTCCATTTGTTCCAGAGCAGTGACATTGGCTTTTAACTGGTTGACATGGGACCAGGGGGTTTGGCTTATTGCCCACAGTGTGTGGACCTGAGTATTTAGGGGAAAGAGAGGAGCTCGGGTTGTATATCTGTCGGATCAGCTGCTGTTGTATAGCGCATTCAACAGGGTTAACGTTGCTGTGGACGGAGGCCTGCCTTACTTTCCTTTTGGTCTCGAACCTGCCAGCTGCTGCCAGCTGAGTGACGGTGATATTCTCGGTGAGATGCTGCATATTGCTTTCTCGTGGGTGAGGGCAGTGAGGGCGGGTTCACTGAGGTTGGAGACCAAACATGTAGTCGAATCCTTTCATGGGTCGGCTTGTCATCAGGATATGGGGGGTATACCCTGTAGATCTGGAGATAGTGTTGCATACCATCATAAGGACAAGTGGAAGTACTGTGTCCCAGGTTTTGTTGTCCTGTTGTTCCGTTTTCCTGATTTTCCCTTTTCAGGTGCGAATCATCCTTCTCACGATCCCACTGGATTATGGGTGGTATGCAATTTGGAATTTTTGCTTGATACCAAGCACAGCCATCACATTCTCCATGACCCGGCTGGTGAAATGGGATCCTGATCTGACTCAATACTGCAGGGTGGACCCCATCTTGTAAATACCTATTGTGTTCGGATTTGTACGGTTGTTTTGGCTATACTTGTCTGAATGGGAAAACCATGAACCGTTTTTTGCAAATCTGTATGATGACCAGGATGTAGGTAAACCCATTCCTACATGATATCAGAAGACCTACATAGTCAATTTGTGGATTTGTCCAAGGCTTTTGTGATGTTGCTATTCATTTAACAATGTTATGTGGTCCTTGGATTTTATTCAGAGGGGTTGTAAAGGCAGAGGTTCTGAAATGTCTGGGTTTATCTAATTGAAGAAGCTTTCAAGCTTTAAAAAAAAACTACATGTACAATGAAAGGGCAGTGGCCAGTTCTCCCAGCTCAGTTTTCCTCTGGTTTGGTTTGGTGTGAGCTGTCTGGCTGTTCTGCTGCTGGTGGTCAGTTTTTTTGAGGCTGCTGGTCAAAGAAGCAGCTCCATGGTGATCCTCCTCTCTCTCTCTCTCTCTCTAACATCTCTCCTGTAAGAACCTGGGTTTGAGCTGACTTGTTTTACAAAGGGGCTGTTTATGGGGATGTTGCAAATATTTAGAACAGCATCATTAAGTTGTGATAGAGTCAATTGGCTTTTAAAATATTTGTTATTCTGTATTCTGTTTTCTTTTGTTTATCTTTCATTTGGTCATCTTACAAATCAATTCTGTTTTGTTTAAAACTGAGTGGTTGGGCCAGCTGCATCCCTCCTGGAATATCCGATCTACACCTGCTTAAAACAACGAGCAAAGTTAGGGTCTGGGCTAACTGCTTGAAATGTTTGGAAAGGGTCTGGCCTGGTCCATGGCACGACTGACTGTGTGGAGTTTGCACGTTCTCCCCGTGTCTGCGTGAGTTTCCTCCGGGTGCTCCGGTTTCCTCCCACAGTCCAAAGATGTGCAGTTCAGGTGAATTGGCCATGCTAAATTGCCCGTAGTGTTAGGTAAGGGGTAAATGTAGGGGTATGGGTGGGTTGCGCTTCGGGGGGGGCAGTGTGGACTTGTTGGGCCGAAAGGCCTGTTTCCACACTGTAAGTAATCTAATCTAATCTAATCTAATCTTCCACGGGACGGGTAGGCCTCAGTCCTCCCTTTCGAGCATAACTGTCTGGATTATTTTGGGCTTTCTCTAGACAGTTCCCTACATAGTGTGTAACAGCCCTGTGTAACTCGGGCCACCAACACAGTTCTTTCAATCGTTTGGTACTGGCCTCTATTCCCTGGTGCCCATGTCCATCATGGGACTGATATATGATTTGTTCCTTTCCCGAGTCGGAGCGATATAGACTCCTGTTTTGAAAACTAATCTGTCCCACAGCTGCAGGGAATCTCTCTATTTGACATAAGCCTCTGAGTAAACCCCTCCCACAATGTGTTTGAAGGAATCATTGTGGTACTGGGCCTGTCTATGTTTGTCTGGCTGACAGACACGGCATTGGCCTGCTCACCCATGGGGGGGACGCCAGAATTCTCTGACATCAGCACCTCTCCTCGCTCACACATATACTCTGAGGTTACCTTCTGGAGATGTTTTGTGGTGGCTATTAACTTTAATTATGCTGCATTTCCTTCCACTAGCGGCCTGCAGTATGTATTTGGATAAGGGGCTGATGATAGGTTTTCACAGCAGCAGAACTAAACCCTCGAGCTTCCCATAATGGTGAGAATTCAGTGAGGATGTTGCACACAGACAATGCTATCAGGGTATATCTCTGTGGGTGAAGGGAACAGATCAGGGTGGCTGACCACATCGGCTCCAGCTACTAGTTCCACAGCCTGGGCACTTCAATGGCTGCCTCATTTTAAAGCTAGTCCCAATAGGGGCTGCTGTCCTTGAGTGTTGGTCATTTATATCCCACAGCCGGTGATCCGACTGCCGTCTTCTACTGTGGAGGATCCATCTCCATCAATTCTGACAGCAGTGTCTGTCTGGTTATCTTTTTGTTTCATCACTAATTGTTTTTCCTGCTGTTTAGGTATAAAAGGTTGGGTGGGGCTGTTTAGTGTCTATGATTTGGCAGGCATGTGGGTCTCCCCCATTATTTAGGTTATCTGTTAGGAAGGAGGGCACCTTGGTATATCTGACCTTGATGTCCCAGCCAGGAAGCATTGGAGTCCATCGTGTGACTCGAATCTGGCTCACTGAGCTGGCTTTGATTCGGCCGTCCAACAGGAGCTGGATTGAGGTGTGCTCAGTCAGCATGGTCAGTGGATTTAAACTAATGATATCGTCGAATTACTGGATTGTCCAAAAGACTGTAAGGGAATGTCGTTCACACATGGAAAACCCTTGTTACACGGATGTAGGAGCCTGGAGGGGTAGGTCACTGTGTCTGGCCTACCGTGTCGCTCCTGCAGTAGAACAGCAGCTATTGCCCAGTCTGTGGCTGCATTTTCTAGGCTGCATGTTATGTCAGGGTGTGGTACTAGTAAGGCAGATGCTATTGTGAGGGGCATGTTTTAAATAGTTACTGCCTCAGGGTTTTGAGATGTCCAACACCAGATAGCTCTCTTTTTCGCAACAGAGAGCGGCGGGAGCTGGGCTGAAGTTCAGGCGGAGCGCAAAGCCGGTCGGGAAGGTAAGTGATTACTATTAGAGAGGGTGTGTTCTAAACCACAGGTCCTACAAAGTAGGGTCTCCCTCCCTCCCTCCTCCTCTAACCTTAATTAAGAGTCCACAGACGTGCCACAAAAAGAGGGTCTAAGGAAGTTTAGATCGAAGAGTGAGGCTTCAGCTCAGGACTCTTTGACAAGGAGGTTGAGTGAAGTGATTACACCACAGTTGAAGAGGGAGAAGACATGACTGCCCAGCTGGTTCAGTTCGCTACGTGCTTGATGTGGGAGGTCAATGACTCTGGTGTGTCTGGCTCGTATATGTGTGGAAAGTGTGTGCACATTCAGCAATTGACCGAGAATATTGCAGCGCTGACGAAAGAACTCGAAGACCTTAGGCTCATCCGAGAGAACGAGATCTTTCTGGACAAGACCTTCAGCGATGTTATTGCACCAATCATGCCAGAAGAGAGCAGAACAGACAGAGTGCAGGAAATCCTCAAGGATGAGGGTGAAGAGCCAGAGGTGGTGGTACATGTTGGCACAAATGATGTCGGGAAGAAGAGGAGGAACATACTACAGCGAGACTTCGGAGAACTAGGAAGAAGGCTGAAAAGCAGGACGTCCAAGGTGGTTATCTCCGGTTTGCTTCCAGTTCCTCGGGCTAGTGTGGCCAGAAACAGGGAGATAATGGACTTGAACGTGTGGTTGGGGAACTGGTGCAGGAAGCAAGGATTCAAGTTCTTGGATCACTGGGGTATATTTTGTGGTAAACATAAATTCTACAAGAGAGACGGCTTGCACCTTAATAGGTTAGGGACCAGTATTCTGGCAGGCAGGTTTTCTACTGCAACACCGCTGCATTTAAACTAAGTAGCGGGGGGGAGGGGACAAGCTGGATGTTTAAAAAGGAAATTAAAGGGAAAGTTAGAACAAGAGAAGTCAAGAAAGACAACTGTATTAATGAGGCAGAAAACTCGAAAAGGCATCATGCAGTAAGGTTGAGTGAAATAAGGGTTGATGGGAAGGGTGAGAGCAGTAACAAATTAAAAATACTATACATGAATGCACGAAGCATTAGACATAAGATGGATGAGCTTGAGGCTCTATTGGAAATTGGCAGATACGATATCGTGGGGATAACTGAGGCGTGGCTTCAAGTGGACAGGGCCTGGGAAATGAATATTCAAGGATACACGTGCTATAGTAAGGACAGACTGACGGGCAGAGGGGGTGGGGTGGGGTGGCCTTGTTGGTAGGGGACGATATTCAGTCCCTTGCGCGGGGGGACCTAGAGTCAGGGGATGTAGAGTCAGTATGGATAGAGCTTCGAAATACTAAGTGTAAAAAGACCCTCTTGGGAGTCATCTACAGGCCCCCAAACAGTTGTCTGGATGTCGGATGTAAGTTAAATCAGGAGCTGAAATCGGCCTGTCGCAAAGGTGTCACTACAGTTGTTATGGGGATTTTAACATGCAGGTAGACTGGGAGAATCAGGATGGTATTGGGCCTCAAGGAAGAGACTTTGTGGAGTGCCTCAGAGATGGATTCTTAGAGCAGCTGGTGCTGGAGCCGACCAAGGAGAAGGCAATTCTGGATCTGGAATTGTGTAACGAACCAGAATTGGTCAGAGACCTGCAAGTGAAGGAGCCATTGGGAAGTAGTGACCATAATACAATAAGCTTCAATCTGCAATTTGAGAGGGAGAGGGTACAGTCGGATGTGACAGTACTTCTGTTGAATAAAGGGAATTATGGAGCTATGAGGGAGGAGCTGGCCAAAGTTCAATGGTGCAATACCTTAGCAGGGATGACCGTGGAGGAACAATGGCAGATATTTCTGTGTATAATGCAGAAGTTGCAGGATCAGTTCATTCCTAAAAGGAAGAAAGATCCCAGGAGGAGACATGGACGGCCGTGGCTGACGAGGGAAGTAAAGAAACATATAAAGTTCAAAGAGAAAAAGTATAACATAGCTAAGATAAGTGGGAAAACAGAGAACTGGGAAGCTTTTAAAGAGCAACAGAGGATTACTAAGAAGGAAATACGCAGAGGAAAAATGAGGTACCAAGGTAAACTGGCCAAGAATATTAAGGAGGATAGTAAAAGCTTTTTTAGGTATGTGCAAGGCAAAAAAATGGTTAGGACAAAAATTGGGCCCTTGAAGACAGAAACAGGGGAATATATTACTAGGAACAAAGAAATGGCAGAGGAATTAAATGGGTACTTCAGATCTGTGTTCACTGGGGAAGACACAAGCAACCTCCCTGAGGTAACAGTGGCTGAAGGACCTGAACTTAAGGGAATTTATATTTGCCAGGATTTGGTGTTGGAGAGACTGTTAGGTCTGAAGGTTGATAAGTCTCCGGGGCCTGATGGTCTGCATCCCAGGGTACTGAAGGAGGTGGCTCGGGAAATCGTGAATGCGTTGGTGATTATTTTCCAGAGTTCAATAGATTCGGGGTCGGTTCCTGAGCATTGGAGGGTGGCTAATGTTTTACCACTTTTTAAGAAAGGTGGGCGAGAGAAAGCAGGAAATTATAGACCAGTTAGTCTGACCTCAGTGGTGAGAAAGATGCTGGAGTCTATTATAAAGGATGAAATTACTGCACATCTGGATAGTAGTAACAGGATAGGACAGAGTCAGCATGGATTTATGAAGAAGAAATCATGCTTGACTAATCTTCTTGAATTTTTTGAGGATGTAACTCTGAAGTTGGACGAGGGAAATCCAATAGATGTAGTGTACCTGGACTTTCAGAAAGCTTTTGATAAAGTCCCACACAGGAGGTTAGTGAGTAAAATTAGGGTGCATGGTATTGGGGGCAAAGTACTAGATTGGATTGAAAATTGGTTGGCTAATAGGAAACAAAGGGTAGTGATAAACGGCTCTATTTCAGAATGGCAGGCAGTGACCAGTGGGGTACTGCAGGGATCCGTGCTGGGACCGCAGCTTTTTACAATATATGTTAATGATATAGAAGATGGTATCAGCAATAACATTACCAAATTTGCTGATGATACAAAGCTGGGTGGCAGGGTGAAATGTGATGAGGATGTTAGGAGATTACAGGGTGACCTGGACAAGTTAGGTGAGTGGGCAGATGCATGACAGATGCAGTTTAATGTGGATAAATGTATGGTTATCCACTTTGGTAGCAAGAACAGAAAGGCAGACTACTACCTCAATGGAATCAATTTATGTAAAGGGGCAGTACAGAGAGATCTGCGTGTTCTTGTACACCAGTCAATGAAGGCAAGCATGCAGGTACAGCAGGTAGTGAAGAAGGCTAACAGCATGCTGGCCTTCATAACAAGAGGAATTGAGTATAGAAGCAAAGAGGTGCTTCTGCAGCTGTATAGGGCCCTGGTGAGACCACACCTGGAGTACTGTATGCAGTTCTGGTCTCCAAATTTGAGAAAAGCCATTCTGGCTATTGAGGGAGTGCAGCGTAGGTTCACGAGGTCAATTCCTGGAATGGCAGGATTACCTTACATTGAAAGACTAAAGCAACTGGGCTTGTATACCCTTGAGTTTCGAAGATTGAGAGGGGATCTGATTGAGACATATAAGATTATGAAAGGATTGGACACTCTGGCAGTAGGAAACATATTTCCACTGATGGGTGAGTGCCGAACCAAAGGACACAGCTTAAAAATATGAGGTAGACTATTTAGGACAGAGCTCAGGAGAAACTTCTTCACCCAGAGAGTGGTGGCTGTGTGGAATGCTCTGCCCCAGAGGGCAGTGGAGGCCCACTCTCTGGATTCATTTAAGAAAGAGTTGGATAGAGCTCTCAAAGATAGTGGAATAAAGGGTTATGGAGATAAGGCAGGAACAGGATACTGATTGAGGATGATCAGCCATGATTATATTGAATAGCGGTGCAGGCTCGAAGGGTAGAATGGCCTACTCCTGCACCTATTGTCTATTGTCTATTGTCTATATGGTGTTTGTCTGGAATTTATCCACACATTCGTGGGCGCACAGGGAGTACAGTAGGGGCTGAGAACACATCCTTGGGGGGCTCCAGTGTTGAGGGTTATCCTGGAGGAGGTGCTGCTGTCTATCTTCACTGATTGTAGTCTGTGGGTCAGGAAGCTGGGGATCCAGCTGCAGAGGGTGGAGCCGAGACTCAGAGTCTCAGAGTTTTGTGATCAGACTGGAGGGGATAATGGTGTTGGAGGTGAAGATGTAGTCAATGAATAGGAATCTGACATAGATATCCTTGTTATCCAGATGTTCCAGGGGTGAGGGTAGGGTGGGGAAATGCTGTGGACCTGTTACATCGGTCGGCAAATTGCAGGGGATCGAGGCAGGCTGGGAGAACAGGCTCACCAGCCTCTCGAAGCACTACAGTATTAGTCACTCTCACTGGGCGGTAGTCATTCAGGCACATTGCACTGGCTTTCCAAGGTACTGGGGTGTTGGTGGTCTTCTGGAAGCAGGTGGGGCCTTTGGAGTGCAGTCAGGAGAGGTTGAAGATTTCAGCGAATACTTCCACCAGGATCTGAGTGAACGGCCAGGAACTCCGTCTGGGCCTGGCACTTTCCTTGGATTGACTCCGAGGAAAGTTGATCTGACATCAGCAGCAGTGACAGAGAGGACATGCAAGGACTGCCACAAACACTACGTAGGACAAACAGGAAGAAAGTTAACCACCAGGATACACGAACACCAGCAGCCACAAAAGACACTACCCTCTCTCCCTCGTAGCCCTACACACGAAGGATAGAAACCACCATTTCGACTGGGACAACACATCTATTCTGGGTCAGGCTAAGCAAAGACGTGCCAGAGAATTCCTAGAGGCCTGGCACTCCAACCACAACGCCATAAACAAACACATAGTTCTAGATACCATCTATCAACCCCTCAGAAAACGAATAGGAAATGACATCACCACAAACCCCAGGAACCCCATCCAGGGCAAACATATAAATAGAAAGCAGGAGACAACAGCTTCGCTTCACTTGGAGGTCGCCACTGATGATGTTACCGAGCCAGGTAATGAAACGTCTGGATATCAAACCTACAGCTCAGCGAGCAAACCTACACCCTAAACCTCAACCTGAGCTACAAACCTTCACAAACCGTATTCATTGGTGGGATCTGGGCACTGCTGGGTGGGCCAGTATTTATTGTCTGTCCCTAGTTGCCCCTTGAGAAGGTGGTGGTGAGTTACCTTCTTGAACTGCTGCAGTCCACCTGCTGTGGGTTGACCCACAATGCCATTAGGGTGGGAGTTCCAGCATTTTGACCCAGTGATGGTAAAGGAATGGCGATGTATTTCCAAGTCAGGATGGTGAGGAGATTGGTGAGGAAGTTAAAGCTGGTAGTGTTCCTATATATCAGCTGCCCTTGACCTTCTCGATGGAAGTGGTTGTGTGTTTGGAAGGTGCTGTCTGATGATCTTTGGTGACTTCTACTTTGCATTTTCCAGATACTACATACTGCATCAGAGCATCAGAGATGGAGGGAATTGATGCTTGTGCTTATCGTGCCAATCAAGAAAATGCTTTGTCCTGGATGGTGAACAGCTTCTTGAGTATTGTTGGGGCTGCACCCATCCAGGTGGGTGGGGAGTATTCCATCACACTCCTGACCTGTGCCTTTAAGATAGTGGATATGCTTTGGGCAGTCAGGAGGTGATTTACCCACCGTGGTATACCTAGCCTCTGATCTGGTCTTGTAGTCACTGTGTTTTATGTGGTGAGTCCTGCGGAATTACTGGTCAATGATAACCCACCTGATGTTGACATTGGGGAATTCAGTGATGGGAACACCATTTAAATTCAAGGGCCATGTGTTAGATTGTCTCTTATTGGTGATGGTCTTTGTTTGGCATATGTGTGCTGTGAATGTTACTTGTCACTTTTAGCCCAAGCCTGGACATTGTCCAGATCTTGCATTTGAACATAGACTGCTTCATTATCGAAGGAGTCATGAATGATGCTGATCTATGTTAAATTATCAGTGAACATCCTCACTTCTGACCTTATGATGTACATGTTTGGCCAAGGTCACTATCATGAGGAACTCCTGCGGAGATGTCCTGGAGCTGAGATGACTGACCTCCAACAACCACAACCATCTTCCGCTGTGTCTGGTCTGACTCCAATCACCGGAGAGTTTGTCCCCCATTGATTCCCGTTTTGCTCGGACCCCTTGATGCCACACTCGGTCCAATTGGCCTTGATGTCACAGGCTGTCACTCTCCCCTCCCCTCTGAAATTCAGCTCTTTTGTCCATGTTTGAACCTTGCTGTAATGAGGTCAGGAGCTGGGTGGTCCTGGTGGAACCCAAACTAGGAGTCAATGAGCAGGTTATAGCTGAGCAGGAGCTGCTCAATAGCACGTCTGATGTCACCTTCCCACACTTTACTGGTGATCGAGAATAGACTGACAGGGTAATTGGCCGGTTGGATTTGTCCTGCTAAATATGAACAGGACATACCTGGGCAATTTTTTGCATTATCGGGTATATCCCAATGTTGTAACTGTAATGGAGCAGCTTGGCTCGGGCATTTTCTGGAGCACATGTGTTCAGTATTATTGCTAGAATGTTCTCTAGAATGCTCTTAGGGCCGAGAGGCTTTGCAGTGTCAGATATCTCCCACCATTTTGTGATATCATGTAGAATGAATCGAAGTGGCTGAAGACTGTTATCGGTAATGCAGGGGCCCATTGGAGGTGGGTGAGATGGATCATCCACCCAGCACTTTTGGCTGAAGATTCCTGCAAGTCTTCATCCTTATCGTTTGCACTGATGTGCTGGAATCTTCCGTCGTTGAGGATGGGGATATTTGGGAAGCTTGTTTCTCCAGTCAGTTGCTTAATTGTCCACCAGCATTCATGACTGGATGTGGCAGCACTGCAGAGCTTAGATCTGATCCGTTGATTGTGGGATCACTTAGCTCTCTCTATCACTTGCTGTTTATGCTGATTGGCATGCAAGTAGTCCAGTTTGGTGGCATCACCAGGTTGACACCTCATCTTCAGCTGTGCCTGGTATTGCTCCTGGCATGCCCTTCTGCATTCTCCATTGACCCAGGGTTGATCCCCTGGGTTGATGGTCATGGTTGAGTGGGGGAATGTGCTTGACCATGAGATCACAGATTGTGCTGCTGTTAATGGCCCACATCACATCATGGATGCCAAGTCTTGAGTTGCTCGATCTGTTTGAAGTCTGTCGTGTTTAGCACGGTGATCATTCCACACAACACGATGGAGATTATTCCCAATGTGAATTCCCAATGTTAGCCCAGAATCTAACTTTGCTGGTTGTTTTTAGAAAGTGTAGTGTGGATATTCCAGGAGGGACGCAGTTGATTAAACTATGTAGCTTTGAACAAAACAGAGTTTATTTACAAGTTTACCAAATGAAACGCAAGCAAAAGACAACAGAATGCCAAATAACTGAACCTATCTGAAAAACCAACAAGTTGTCCCAACTTAAAGATGCTGATCCAAATACTTGTGCCATTCCCACTCAGCACACAAGGTAAACTCAAACACAGGGTCTTCCAGGAGAGATGTCAGAGAGAGAGGAGGATCAGCATGGGCCTGCTCCTTTGGTTCCAGCAGCTTGAAACCTGCCTGACGGCTTTCAGTGAATAACCAGACTGCCAAAACACCAAACCAAACTAATCTGGCATTAATGAACCCAGATGGGTTTTCCCATGGTCATATATATATTTTTAATTTCTGATTTTTTAAAATAGACTTCAAATGGCAGCATTCAAACCTGGCTCCCCAGATCATTGGCTGAGTTTCTGGACAATTAGTCTCATGATAATACCCCGAGCCCATCACTTCCTGCCTCCACAGCGTGGAGGTCTCTGGGAGAATGCATGGAGGGGTATAGAGGACTGTATGGAGGGATATAGGGGTATTTATGGAGGTGTATAGGAGATTGTATGGAGCTGTATAGGGGTCCACATGGAGGCGTAGGGGGGGACTGTATGGAGATCAGCAGAGGACTTTGGTGAAGTCTAAAGAGGACAGCGTGGTCATGTAGTGAGGACAACATGGAGTTCACAACAAGGATACTTTTCCTCAGGAGGCAAAGGAAAGTCAGCACTTTCGTAAGGACTCTCCCCAATGTTTATAGCTGCACCATAGAAAGCATTCTATCTTGGTGCATCACGGCTTGGTACAGTAACGGGTCTGTCCAGTGCCATAAGAAACTACAGAAAGTTATGAACACAGCCCAGACCATGAGACAAGCCAACCATCCAACCATCGACTCCATCTATAGTTCTCAATGTCGCAGATAGACAGCGAACACCATCAAAGATCCCTCCTACTTGGTCATATTTTCTTCCAACCTCTTCCATCAGGCAGAAGATGCAGAAACTTCAACATACATAACCATAGCTTCATTCCTGCTGTTCTTAGACTGCTGAATGGACCTCTCTAACTTCAAGTCTAATGCTGATGTTGCCTTCGTGTATCTCCTGTGTAGCTGTAACCCTGTTTGCTTCGCTCTGTCTCAATAACCAATGATCTGTCTGTATGTTATGATTCATAGAGCATGGAACATTACAGAGCAGTATTCAGCCCTCGATGTTGCACTGATCTGTGCAGCCCATCTCACCTACACTATTCCATTATGATCTATATATTGAGCTGATGACCAATTAAATACCCTTAAATCTGGCGAGTCTACTACAGTTGCAGGCAGAGCGTTACCCACCCATACTACTCTCTGAGTAAAGACACTACCTCTGACATCTGTCCTATACCTATCACACATCAATTTAATGCTCTGGCCCCTCATGCTAGTCATCAACATCCAAGAAAATAAGATCTCACTGTCCAACCTGTCTAATCCTCTGGCAATCTTACATATCTCTATTACACCACCCTCAACCTTCTTCTCTCCAATGAAAACAGACTCACATCCCTCGGCCTTTCCTCATAAGAGCTCCCTTCTATACCAGACAACATCCTGGTACATTTCCTCTGAACCATTTCCAATGTTACGAATCCTTCTTATAATGCGGTGACCAAAACTCTACACAATACTCCATGTGCAGCCGCGCCAAATCTTTGTACAGCTGCAATGTGACCTCATGGCTTCAAAGCTCAATCCGTTTACATGTAAAAGCTAACACACTGTATGCCTTCTTGCCAGCCCTATCAAACTTGGTGTCCACTTTCATGGAACATAGAATGTTACAGCGCAGTACAGGCCCTTCAGTCCACAATGCTGCGCCGACCTGTAAAATTAATCTGATGCCCATCTAACCTACACCATGCCATTATTATCCGTATGTATGTCCAATGCCCATTTAAATGTCCTTAATGTCGGCGAGTCTACGACTGTTGCAGGCTGTACGTTCCACGCCCCTATTACTGTCTGAGTAAAGGAACTATCCCTGATATCTGTCCGAAACCTCAATTTAAAGCTATGTCCCCTCATGTCAGCCTTCAGCTTCCCAGAAATCCGAGCATGAATCCCATCCAGCCCAGGGTCCTATCTATTTTTAGATCTTGCAAGATTGCTAAAACTTCCTCAATCCCATCTAATCTTGTATCCTGTATCTCCATATTCTCACTAACATTGCCCTTTTCCAATGTGAATTCTGATGAAATGTATTCATTTAGCATTTCCCCATATCCTCAGGTTGTACACACAACTTTCAACTATATCTTTGATTTGCCTGAAACTTATTCTAGTCATTCTTTTCTTCCTGATATACTGACAGAAGGCCTGAGGGTTTTCCTTGATCTTTCTCCACCATCAACTTCTCATGTCCCCTCCTGGCTCTTCTGGGCCTCTACTGCCCGCAAAACAAAATCTTGCACTGTACTTAGGTACATGTGACAACAACAAATAAAATAAAATGTTGTACATGGATCTGAAAGGGTTAATACTGATTGAGTGTAAAAAGGACAATTCACAGAGATCGTGACATGGTGGGAGGATCTGGAAGGAGTCGAACAAAAGATAAGATCCTTCTAACGCCTCTGTTACAATGGAAAACACATCAGCAATTCTCAGGGCCCTCGTATGCCTAGAAGATTGGAAGTAATTGGAGTTATAGAGTGTAGTGTAAACTTTATGAAATCTGATGTTTTTAGGGAAGTTTGACAAACATACACATTCTGTTAATCTTACACAAGGGAAAGAGGCCAATGGTTCATTTTCAGAAGAGTCTACATAAAAGAAGCCATCTTGTACAGACCCACTGCTGCACTGGTTCCCAAAACAGTACCACACCAGTCTGTGGGTCGCAACAAAGCAACTGCATTAGAAATGTGTACATTTTGTTGGAACTGATGAATAAATAAAGCAATTGAGGTGTTTTGTCTCAGGATGGTGGTGATATCATATCCAAGAGTTAGGTTTCAGACCCTAAATGAAGGAATTGAGAGCAAATGTTGCAAAAAGAAGTAGAGGGGCAGGTAGCATTGAGGAGCCGGGGAGGCTGCAGAAGGATTTGGACAGGTTAGGGGAATGGGCAAAGAAGGGGCAGATGGAGCACAATGTGGGAAAGTGTGAGGTCATGCACTTTGGTCGGAAATATAGAGGCATGATCTATTTTCCAAAAGGGGAGAAAAATCAGAAGTCTGAGGTGCTCAGGATTTTCT
Organism: Chiloscyllium plagiosum; assembly: GCF_037043375.1. Taxonomy (NCBI): domain Eukaryota; kingdom Metazoa; phylum Chordata; class Chondrichthyes; order Orectolobiformes; family Hemiscylliidae; genus Chiloscyllium; species Chiloscyllium plagiosum. Next base: position 96,828,122 of record NW_028270150.1, read on the forward strand.
CAAGTTAAACTTACAGGTTGAATCAGTAGCTAGGAAGGGAAATGGCATTTATCTTGAGAGGACTTGAATATAAAAGCAGGGATGTTCTTCTGAAGCTCTATAAGGCTCTGGTCAGACGACATTCAGAGTACTGTGTGCACCTTTGGGCCCCACATCTGAGGAGGATGTACTGGCCCTGGAGCATGTTCAGAGGAGGTTCACGACAATGGCTCCAGGAATGAAAAGTTTAACATATAAGAGGAAAGGGAAGACCTTTTGGAATGGAGATAAGGAGAAACTTCTTCAGCCAGAGAGTGGTGAATCTATGGACTTCATTCCCACAGAAGGCTATGGATGCCAGGTCATTGAGTATAGTTAAGACTGAGATAGACAGGTTCTTGAGCATTAAAGGGATCAAGGGGTATGGTGAAAAAGCAGGAGAATGGGTTTGAGAAATGTATCAGCCATGATTGAATGGCAGAGCAGACTCATTGGGCTGACTGGCCTAAATTTTGTCCCTCTGACTTATGATTTTATAACATTTGTGCCTCTTGCATGTTCTTTTAATCGAGTTTTGATGTCAGATGAGTCAGCTTTACTTCATGAAACTTAACACAATCAGATATTATTCACTATTTCCAAGTGCCTGTCGCCTCATGAATAATTCTGCTGAACCTGAAGCACTTGAATATCATAGTTTGAAGCACTCAGCCCAAAAGTCTTTTAATTAGTTGATTTCAAACACATTGAACTCATCCAAATTCTGTAAATTCCCTTTTAAAACTGACAAAGTATTTGTGGCAGCACATACAACATGTGATTCACCTCACTGTACAATAGTCTGTGGAAGGATCTTCAAGATAACAATGGAGGCAGGTTCATTGATGACTTGTCTGGAAGAGTTATGTGGACTCTTCACTAACAAAGGAGTCAAAGGGGATGGAAAGTAGATGGAAAAGAGGGTTAAGGTTACAGCCAGAACAATCATGATCTTTTCAAATGGCAGATTAGAATGAAGGGACTAAATGGCTTACTCCTTATTAGTATTTGTTTGTTCACATAGTCTGTGGAATGATCTTCCAGATAACAATGGAGGCAGGCTCATTAATGACTTGTATGGAAGACTTACATGAACTCTTTAACAACAAGGGAGTCAATGGGGTTGGAAAATATGTGGAAAAGAGTACTACGGTTGTAGCAAGATCAACCAAGGACTGATCAAATCACAGTTCAGACACAAAAGGCGAACTGACCTCCTCTTCATTCGTGTTAGTGTATTCACATGTATCCCAGTGAGGGCCGACCAACCTCACTGTGTCTTTGACACATACCCTAGAGAGGGCAGATTGGTCTGTATCTGTATCACACACATTGGGGAGAGCAGACTGACATCATTGTGTCTACATCGTTGACTGTGGGAGAACAGACCATTTACTCTGTGTCTGTAGTCGATCACCAGGACTGCCAACTGAACAAACTCAGTCTGTATCACAAAGATTGGAGAGTGCAGACTTCCCTCACTGTGTCTGTACCACTGACCCCACAGAGAGTGGATTGAATTTATTCTGAGACAAAATACATTTTTAATCCCTGAATTCTTCAATTTGTCTCATCATTTAATGAATTTCCCCATTTGGGTAAAAGGGTATTTTACCATGTTCTTCAGCTGTTTCCTCAACTTAGTCTGGGTCACGACATATATACAAGTGTTTGTGCAGCAACTTAGGAGCTGGAGAATGAATCCGAAATCTCCTACAAAATAACGTTGGTATAAGTCCCTGTTCCCCATCCAATATGTGCGTTTCCATAAGAGTATAGCATAATCACTGACCATAACACAATGAAATTCCCTGAGATAACATTTCTGGGTCATTGGGATTCTCCCCACTGCTGTGAGCCCGAAGTCTCCTGCGGGCTCTGCTGGCCACTAAAATGTGCCTGACACTTAAAGCATTGAGCAGCAGAATCAGAACAAATGGCACTGCTGGGTTCAGGATATAATGAAGGCACTCGATTGTTCCCCAGGCTGGAGATGACAGAATATCAGTTGGCACTGAACAAAACCAGGGGAGATCTCTTAGCAAATACTGAACAGCTATGACACTGTACAAATTAATGGTCCTGAAAATATCTTGTCTGTGGTAAATGGCTCCATACTGAACGTAAAGTACCAGAAAATGTTCTTCAAACCACTCAGCACAGTCACTGTTCCCAGAACCACAGCTGCTGTCTTCTCAGTACAAAATTTAATTCGCAGATTTGGGCAGCAAATGGCCACATTTCGATCCAAGGTAAAAGTGATGGTGAACCAGACAGAACAGTCGGTGTCTTCATAAAGGAAGACAGCTTGGATATTACAGGTGAGGATGGCCCGTAGGAAATGTAAATCTTCCTTATAAACAATTGGAATGTGCCTCAATAGCAGATTGAGGACAATAACCAGTAGTCTGCTGTTGAAATTGCCACCAGGTATCAAGTAATACATTTTGAAAGACCCCACTTTCCTTGTGACAAAATATAATTGTTAAGATGTTCACTGTGGGGAAGGAAAATAAACAGGAAAATCATCAATCTGGTAGAAAAATGACCAATTACACAGAGTACGTCATGTGATTTCTAAATATGTCTCTCTTTCTGAAAATGTATTAAAGTATTTATAGCCATGGTCATGTAATCTGCTTTCCCAAAAATCTCAATAAAATTCGACATTAGGTAGAAATCCCATACTTGGGTTGACACAGAAAATGAGGAATAGCAGTTTTTATAGATGATGTGAAGATTGACACTGGGCTGACAGATTGTTGAAGTGAAAACAAGGGAATGTAGGAGACATCACAAAGACCATGGGAGGTATGTTTCAGTTTCCGAAGTGGAACAGAGAGCAGTGACCCTGTGTTAGGGTGGAGGAAACAGCCAGGTTCCTGTTCTTCATCTTTACAGAGTCATTCAAAATTAGTGTGGAAGAATCAGCCCAAGTTCCCCTTCATTAGTATCCAGTGATCATCATCGCATATATCTTGCTCCTGATCATAATGCAATAATTGTAGGTTAATGTGGGGATAAGTCAGTCTATGCTATTCTCTCTAATATCTACTCAGTGATAGTTTCCTTATGGAGTGGATGGCCTATTGGTTTGAGATGGTAGAGATCACAGGTTTGGAAGATACTGTGACGAGCTTTTACAAAGTTGCTGCAGTGCATCTTCCACATGACACCCACTGCTGCTGGGGTACATTGATGGTTGAAACTGGGAATATTTGTGGATGTGGTGCCAATCACGTGTGCCTTATTTTGACTATTATCAAGTTTCTTGAGTGTTGTTGCAGCAGAACATACCCAAGCAAGCAGGGAATATTCCATCACATTCCTGACTTGCCCTTTGTAGATATTGAACAGATTTTGGGAAGCCCGGAGGTGAGACATTTATCACTGAATTACCAATCTCTTATATAGTCTTGTAACAATGGTGTTAATATAAGCGGTCCATCTAGTCTGTAGTCAATGGTAACCTCCTTCCACCGTGCCCCAGGATGTAGATAGTGCGGGATTCAGTAACGGTAAGACCAATCAATGTCAAGAGAAATGGTTGGATTCTCTCTTTTCGGAGATACATGACACTTGTGTGGCACACATGCTACTTTTAGTTCAGGTCTGAATACTGTCCAAGTGTTGCGAGATACGGGCATTGTGTCTGACGAGTCAGGAATGGGAAAAACTTAGTGAACAATCAACAAACATCCTGAATTCTGACCTTATGATGGAGGGATTGTCAACAGTGAAGCAGCTGAAGATAACTGGGCCGAGGACACTTCCCTGAGGAATTCCTGCAGCGATGCCCTGGAGCTGAGGTGACTGACTTCCAACAACCACACCCATCCTCCAATGTGCCAGGAATGACTCCAACCAATGAGAGTTTCATCCCATCTCTCGTTATTTTAGATTTCCTTCAGGTCAGACTTGGTCACTTACTGCTTTGATGTCAAGTGCAGTCTCTCTCACCTCAGGAGTTCAGCTCTTTTGTCCTTGTTTGGATGTTGTTATGAGGTCTGGTGCTGAGCAACCCTGCAGAGCTGGACACCAGTGAACTAGTTATTGCTGAGTGAGAGCAACTCGGTAACACTCTTGATGACACCTTCCATCATGTTGCTGTTAATCCCGATCAGACCGAGGCGGTGGTAATTATCTGGGTTTATTTTTTCTACTCTTTGAGATTTACCTGTTTAAATCCCTATATTAATAGGTGGTTGCCAGTTTTGTAACTGTACTGGAACAGTTCAACTCAGGGCACGGCGAGTATTGGAGCCATTTACTACTGACAAGATATTTTCAGGACTATTAATTTATAGTGTCTTCGCTGTTTCTTGTGTTAGATCCTGGTGAGCACTGGAGAACATCTATTGAAGCACAATCCAACATGTGGTCTACACACGCAGGAAAGGAAAAGGGAGATCAGGTTTCATAATCACCCAATTGTCAAAAGGAAGCCATTCATCCCTTCATGTCTGCATGGGCTGTCTATACGTGTTGACACAGTGGCGAGCACTTGCCTTTTCCCCATCACCCTGCAATTGATTCGATTTAATAATCATTCAAGTATGTCTTCATTATCTCAACACAACCTGACCAATGGTCTTTCTCCATCAACTATCAAGTTGATAACTGATTACAAATTGAACCTGAAAATTATTATTTGTCAGAAATGGAAACCATCAGCTCAACACACTCTCTTTCACAGGATAACAAGTGATCCGAACTTACAGCAATATTCTATTCTTTTATAGGATCAGGCTAAACCCGTGGAGAGATAAGTGAACATTTCAGGTTGATGTTGTTCCATTAGCACTCCAGCCTTTTCTGTTCTTATTTCAGATTTCCAGCACCTGCAGCATTTTCCTTTAGTTTGATCATTTTATAACTTTCCATTAATATTGACAAAATGGTCCATTTCTCTGAAGTCTCAGGAACTGTTTGGAGTGACCTCAATCTGACAGTTGGAATGCTTTCTCAATTCTGTGGTAAATGGAGAGGTTTTCAAAGAGTCATCGATGGCAAGACATCTGATACTTGTCAGAGTTCACTGTAGCTCAGTGCAGGATTTAGTTGACGATAGCACTGTCACAACGTGGTGATCATATTCTTCAGTATATAACTGCATTCCACATGTAATGTAGCCACAGAAGTGAGATGGATTTGCTCAACTGAATATTAGTTACAATTTTGTGCGAGTTGTGCGATGCGTAAAATGATGGAAACGATTAATTCAGATTACGTAAACATCCTTTATTTCAAAGTTGATTGATCGTGGATTTAATTATAATTAGAATCAGGCCATTTGGCCCAACAAGTCCACACTGACCCTCCGATGAGTATCACACCCAGACCCATTCCCCTACTCCGATACTTCCCCTGGCTAATGCACCGAGCCTAAACATCCCTGAACACTACGTGCAATATAGCATGACCAATTCACTGCACCAGCACATCGTTGGAATGTGGGAGGAATCCGGAACAACAAGAGGAAACCCGCGCAGACATAGGGAGAACGTGCAAACTCCACACAGACAGTCTGCCTGTAGGTGGAATCAAACCGGGATCCCTGCCGTTGTGAGGCAGTGGTGCTAACCACTGAGCCACCGTGCCGCAACTTGCATCTTAACCAGGAACAACTGTAGACTGGAAAAGCCAAAACAGCCATGATGGGGGCAAGTGAATAGTACTCTCACTAATTGGTCATTTGAATAAATAAACAGCAAGGGGAAATGGATTTCAAAACCAGCGTATTATCACGGAAAGGACAGTTAGGTAACAAATTAATCAACTGATTGAGTAGATACAGAGCTTTACTCAATATAACACAGAACCAAGTGGCAAACTGTGTATAAAGTAATGGTTTGTAAGGCACTAAACATATATCCTGAGGGAAAGGCAGCGATAGGCTGCAGTTAAGAGACAAGGTTGAGGACTGCAGCTTGAGGACAGGTGTTCCATTGTGAATGTGACAACTGACCACTGCCCTCAGCTCAGTGTCACCACTTTGTCTTTACTGTGGGAAACGTAATCAAGTCTGTGAAACTTGTGAAAATGCTCATTATATTCATGTGGTTGTGGAGCTAATCCAATTGAAAGTGCCTTTCGATGAGCTCTGTCAACTTGGTGTGTTCTTGTAATTGAGCTCAGGCTTGCAATGACATGATCGCAATGGTCAGAAGTTATATCAGTTTCAATCAGATCAAAATCTTTACAGTAAGGGCAAGAAGGACAAGAAAAGATGATAGAAAGCAAACAGGGAATGCAGGATCGACAGGGCTGTTTCTGCATTTTTCGGTGCCTAGGTCAGTGCCAGGTGATCCGTCCAGTTTCAGATCATGGCTTAGCTTCCAGTGTGAACGGCAGGAAGCTGCACCCTCTGCTTCACAGAAATCGGGCTCATCCCATCCATTCCCGACTGCACACTTCAGGCTGATGGTTTTTCTATCCATCGTATGGACTGTGCATTGTCCTCAGGTAAGGCAATTCTGTAGGGGTTTGCTTTGGATTCAACAACTTGTGGTACATGGGCATTGCAACCCTGTGCAGCCATTGTTCACCAAACCTTGAATTCCTCACCGTCAAATGCCACCCCTTCTATCTCCCACGGGAATTTACCACTGTTATACTAACTGCTGTGTACATACCACCACAAGTAAAGGTTGAGGAAGCTCTGGATGTGCTGTACTCCACCATAACACCCTGGAGACGGAACACTCCGAGGCCCTGTTTATTGTGACTGGCCACTTCAATCAAGCCAGTCTAAGGAAGGTATTGACCAAGTACCACCAGAACAGTACCTGCCCCACCAGGGGCCAGAATATTTTAGACTACGGCTACACCACTGTGAAGGATGCTTACCGCTCCATCCCCCGCCCTCATTTCCAGGAACTCCGACCACAATGCATGTTTCTTCTCCTGGTTTACAGGCAAAAGCTCAGGCAGGAGACCCCCTTGCGGATACAGTGCTGGTCGGAGGAGGCAGAGGATCAACTCCAGTGCTGTCTAGAATTGGCTGATTGGGCCATGTTCAAACAGTCTGCAGGTACCTTGGATGAGTACGCCACCACTGTCACAGACTTTATCAGCAAGGGTGGGGAGGACTGCAAACCGAGGAAGTCAATCCGGTGTTCCCTTACAGGAAACCCTGGATGAATCAGGACATATAGAACCTACTAAAAACCAGGCATGAGGCCTTCAGATCAGGAGACACACTCAAATATAAGGAATCCAAGTATGACCTTCGCAGAGCCATTAAGACAGTCAAGGACCAATGCCTCTCCAAACTAGAAACCCAGACAGATACCCAGCGACTATGGCAAGGACTGAATGACATCACAGGTTCTAAAAAGAGACAGTGCAAGATAGCAGGCGATGACGTATCCCTCCCAGATTGTCTCGACACCTTCTCTGCTCACTTTGAGAGGTAACACCAATTCCGACAAGTCCTGACGAAGCTATCCCAACAGTCACTGCTTCAGAGGTCAGATCAGTTTTCCGTCGGTTGAATCCAAGGCAGGACAAGACGGAGTACCAGGCCATGCACTCAGAGCATGTGCAGAACAACAGGCAGAGGTCTTCTCGGACATCTTCAAGCTCTCTCTGCAGCAGGCCTCTGGCCCTGCCTGTTTCAAGAGGGCCAACATCATCCCTGTGTCAAGGAAAGGCCGCCAGCATTCTCAAAGATCCATCCCACCCTGGCAAAGTTTTCTGACAACCTCTACCATCAGGGAGAAGGTACAGAAGCCTGAACACACGCACCAGCCGGTTTCACAACAGTTTCTACTCTACTGTTATTAGAATACTGAAAGGACTCACAAACTCTTAACATTTGCCTCTATATATGTATTTTTTTTTTGCCAATGTTTACCTATTATTTACTTATCTATGCAACTTAACTCTGTGATCTGCCTGTATTGCTCACAAGTCAAAGTTTTTCACTGTGCCTCAGTACACATGACAATAAATTCAATTCAAATCAATTCAATTCATTTCTTTCAGACTTTGTAATGTCTGGTACAACTGAGTGGCTGGCCAGGTCAGTACAGTGGGCAATTGAGAATCAATCACACTGCTGTGGGTCTGGAGTCACATGTAGGCCAGACCAGGTGAGGACAGCAGATTTCCTACCCTGTCAGGCATCAGTGAGCCAGATGTGGTTTGCCATGGTCATCAGTGAATCTTAATTCCAGATACTCTTTTTTTTTAATTGAAGTCAAATTCCACCATCTGTCATGGCAGGATTTGAGGACATGGGTCTCCGGGCGGTAGGACAAAATGGCTAAAGGAGCTGCACAAAATGGCTTCTGCATTGCTAAATTAGATTAGACAAAATGGTTCACTGTGTCTATATCACCAACTGCAGCTAACCGATATAAACCAATAATCATTAACCATTAGAATGAAAAGTAGACAGATAAAATGAGGAAATATTAACCACACACTGCAAGCCTTTGGAATGGGAATGGCTCACTGCACCCTGCAAGCTGATTTATGATTTAACTTCTTTATAAATCAAAATCATTGGTTGAAGCAACGATCAATGAAGTGATATCATGCATTCATTGATTGTTACTATGCGATCATGCTCCGTGTCTGACTATGAACAGTGTGTATAAACCTAATGAAAACTCTCTAAGTTGTTGGATACTTTTGATTGCCAAGAAGTGTTCATACTTCTGGGTGAATCAGAGTCTGCCAACCCAGTGCTGTATCAGACAATATGTGATTGCTTGTGCGATTGACAAAGTTTCGTTGACAGGTGTGTTTATTGACCGATAGTGGAACCGAGAGACCTCTCCCCGGGGGACCACTTCTTCAGATTCACTCCTGGGTCCCCAGAGCATTGACTCAGTTTCTGGATTGTTAGTCTCATGATAATAACAGCCAGCATCACCTCCCTTCCCCCCACTGCATAGAGGGGTAGAAAGGACTGCATGGAGGGGTGGAGAGGACAGCTTGGAGGTGTACAGAGGACTGCATGACTGTGTTTAGAGGACTGTATGGAGGGGTACAGAGCACCGATTGGAGTGGTACAGGGGACAGTACGGAGGACTTTATGGAGATGTATAGCAGAATGGAGTCATATGGAGTTGTATGGAGACCTGCACATAGGTATATAGAGGACTGCATAGAGGGATACAAACAACTGTAAGGAGGTGTATAGAGGACTGTATATAAGTGTATAGAGAACTGCATGGACTTGTATACAGGACTGCATGGAGGTGTGTACAGGACTGCATGGAGGTATATGGCAGACTGCATGGAGATATTCAGAGGACTGCATGGAGGGGTATAGCAGACTGCACGGTGTGCATACCAGACTGTATGGTGCTGTATAGAGGACTGCATGGAGGTGTATAGCAGACTGCATGGTGCTGTACAGAGGACTGCATGGAGGTTTATAAAGCACTGCTTGGAAGTGTCAAGTGGACTCATGGAATTCACAACAGTGCCTCTTCTTCCTCAGGAGTCTGAGGAAATTCAGCCCATTCATAACGACACTCACCGAGGTTTGAAGTTGCACCGTAGAAAGCACTCTAATTGTGTACATCACGGTTTGTTGTGGTAACAGCTCTGCCCAGGTCCATCAGAAACTCCAAGGAAGTTCATGAGGAATGATGAAGTACTTATGCCCATAATACCGACTCTCCTGTTTCACGGGCGCTACTTGATCTGCTGCCGCACTGCCTTTTCAACTCTGACTCTACAACATCTGTGGTCCTCACTTTCTCCTACTCCTCATTCAGATTGGTTTGTTCACATGAATCCCAGTGAGGGCAGACCAAACTCACTGTGTCTTTGACACATACCCTAGAGAGGGCAGATTGTCCCTACTGCATCTGTATCACACACCTTGGGTACAGCAGATTGACCCCATTTTGTCTACATCATTGACTGTGGGAGAACAGACCATTTACTCTGTGTCTGTCGTGGAGCACCAGGGCTGCCAACTGTACATACTTAGTCTGTCTCACAAAGATTGGAGAGTGCAGACTCCCCTCACTGTGTCTGTATCACTGACCCCATAGAAAGTGCATTGGATGAATTTTGAGACAGAACACATTCCTAATCCCTGAATTCTCCAATCCATCTCACCATTTAATGAATTTCACCATTTGGGTAAAAGGGTATTTTACCATGTTCTTCAGCTGTTTCCTGAACTTAGTCTGGGGCACGACATATATACAAGTGTTTGTGCAGCAACTTAGGAGCTGGAGAATGTATTCTATTTCTCGAACAAAATAATGTAGATATATTGCCTTATACCCCATTGAAAACATTCGTCTCCAGAGAGAGTTTACCACAAACACTGACCATAACAGGATGAAATTCCCTGAGATAACAATCAATAAAATGACGGACTTCCTTCGAGTCCCCATTTCTGGGTCACTGGGATTCTCCCCACTGCTGTGAGCCCGAAGTCTCCTGCGGGCTCTGCTGGCCACTAAAATGTACCTGACATTTAAAGCATTGAGCAGCAGAATCAGAACAAATGGCACTGCTGGGGTCAGGATATAATGAAGGCACTCAATTATTCCCCAGACTGGAGAGTGCCGAATATCAGTTGGTACTGAACAAAACCAGGGATGATTCCTGAGCAAATACTGAGATGTGAACATAAAGTACCAGAAAATGTTCTTCAAACCACTCAGCACAGTCACTGTTCCCAGAACCACAGCTGCTGTCTTCTCAGTACAAAATTTAATTTGCAGATTTGGGCAGCAAATGGCCACATATCGATCAAAGGTAAAAGTGACGGTAAACCAGACAGAACAGTCGGTGGCTGCATAAAGGAAGACAGCATGGATATTACAGATGGGGATGGACCGTAGGAAACGAAACTCTCTCTTATAAACAATTGGAATGTGCCTTAATAGCAGATCGAGTATAATAACCAGTATGTCTGCTGTTGACATCGCCACCAGGTATTGAGTAATACATTTTGAAAGACCACACTTTCCTTGCAACAAAAGTATAATTGTGATGATGTTAACTGTGAGGAAGAAAAATAAATATGGAAGTTAATCAAGCTGTTAGAAAAGTTGACAATTTCACAGAGTACTTTGTCAGATTTGCAAATGTGTCCTTCTTTCTGAAAATGTATTGAAGTATTCATAGCTATGTTTGAGTAATCTGCTGGACCCAAAAATTACCATCCTACCAAATCAGTCACTAAGTAAAAAATAATATGTTATATGATACAGAAAATGAGGAATAGCAGTTTATAAGATATTCTGTGAAGATTGACACTGTGTTGACAAATTATTTATATTGAAAACAAGGTAATGCAGGGGAAATCACCAAGACCATGAGAGGTATGTTTCAGTTTTTGAAGCAGAACTGAGGTCAGTGACCCTGTATTAGAGTGGAGGAAATGATCAGGTTCCTGCTCTTCATCTTTACAGAGTCATTCAAACTTAGTGCGGAAGAACCTCATTCACTAATATCAAGTGACCATCGAGCATATCATCACACATATCCTGCTCCTGATCCTCATCCAATGCAGATGGATTTATGTTATCATATATCTGTGTATATTGTTCACTCTCATATTTATTTAGGGATTTTGTGTAATGAAAGAACAGTAGTCCTTGATTACCATCTTTTATCATTCATAAAATATGGGCGATGCTGGTTAGGTCAACATTCGATGTTCATCTCTGATTGTCCCCTCTCAGACGCTGCCAAGCTGCCTTCTTCAGCTACCGAAGTCCATGTAATGTAGGTATACCCACAGAGATGTTAGGGAGGAAGTTCCACCATATTGACACTGTGATAGTGAAGGAACAGCAATATGGCCCCAAGATAATTTCCCTGTGCAGCTGATGGCTGATTGCTTTGAGATGGTGGAGGTCACAGTTTTGGAAGATGTTGTGAAAGAGCCTTTAAAACATTGCTGCAGTGCATCTTCCACAAGCCTCAGATTGCAGCCACCGTGCATTGATGTTAAAGCAGAGAATGTTTGTGGATGTGATGCCAATCAAAGGGCTTGCTATACACTGGATGATGTCAAGTTTCTGGTGTATTTTGGAGCTAAACTCATTTCGGAAAGTACAGAGTATTGCATCACACACCCGCCTTGCCCTTTGTAGATGGTGGACACGCTTTGGGTCATACAGACATGAGGTATGTACCACAAATGTACAACCTCTTATGTGGTCTTGTAACACTGTCATTTCCAGAGCTGGTCCACTTCAGTCTGTGGTCAATGGTAATCCCCCAGAAGATTGGGAGTGGGAGATTCAGTGATGGTAAAGCTATTAATGACAAGTGAAATGGTTATATTCACTCTTTTTGGAGTTAAGTGGCACCAGTCAGCCCAGGTCTGGCAGTGCTATGTGTAGATGTTGAGATTTCCTGTGACCAGCAAATGGGGAATGATACACAATGTTGTACAACAATCAACAAACATCCTGAATTCTAACCCCAGGATGGAGGGATGGTCAGTGATAAAGCAGCTGAAGGTGATTTGGACTGTATCATTGCTGCATCATTGGATGGTCTCTGCATTCTCACTGATGTTAGTTTCTGCACAGAGGGCTTAGTAAGGCTGGAAACAGTTTAAACCAGTGCACTGTTGCCATTGGAGATGAAACTGATTGGGCCTGCAGTGGGGTCTACACTGAGGGATGGTCTCTGGTCGATGTTTTCTCCTGCCAGTTCTCCTGCCCTGCATCCTCAGCTCTGGGCCATAGAATTGGAGAATTATAGAGCACGGAAAAGGGTCTTTTGATCCAAATTGTCTATGCAAACCAGGTTTCCTCCTCTGAACTAGTCCTCTGTTCATGTATCTGTCCCATATTCCTCTGACCTTTCCCATCCACGTATCTGTCCAAGTTTGTTTTGAATGCTGTCATTGTAGTCGCCTCTACCACATCTTCTGGCAGCTCGTCTCATACATGCACCACCCTCTGTGTGGAAAAGTTGCCCCTCAGGTCCATTTTAAATCGTTCCCCGCTCACCTTAAACCTATGCCCTCTAGCTTTGGATAAGTGTGAAAAACGCCTTCTTTACCATCCTATCTACCTGTGATGCCACTCTCATGGTACCATGTATCTGCACCCACTGGTGTCTCTTTTCAAGAATTCTACCGAGTGCCCTCCCATTAGCTGTGCTGACTCCTTGGTGTAGTTAACTACATGGGGGTGGTGTGGAGGAAAGTGCATCGCCAGTGGGGTTAAGCAGGTCATTGAATTAACTTGTGTTGGAATAGACCTTCTCCAGTACAAATATAGGAACATTCTCTCATAGCCAGCAGTCATGGCACCGAGACCATTGACTGGTTTTAGATTTTGGAAGGCAGGGGTTTGGTCACATTTTGGCAGTTTGGACAGAAGAGTGGTCAAGGGTCACTTGCAGCACGGGAATAGATTGACACACAGGCAGTGGAATAAATATCACATCCAGCACCATTCATTGTCCGGGTCAGTTCATTGCAATTGAGGGAAACTTTGAAGAAACAATGCAAGGCACATTCTAAAAGTCTCTGGTTTTCAGACAGCTCCATTCCTGTGGCAGCCAGTTCTGAGAGAGTGTACTTGTTTCACCCTGATGTCGAGGGGTGGAGGAGGATGGGGATCACGAAATGTTGGTCAGGATGGGGAACTGGGAAAGTGAGTTGACTGAAAAGCTTCTTGGAATGAGATACATGTTGGAAACAGTGGCCACCCGAGTCAGTGCCAGGAACGAACACGAGGGTGACCCAACTCGGGTTTAAATGGGTTTGTAGGATTCTGAATAATCTCACTGGTCCTCATGACTTGACCCAGGTAAGGATTGGAATCGGTGGATAGGCATTAAAGCTTATAGTAGGAACAAAAGATAATGGCTTTGATCTTTCCAAATTGAAATGATAAGAGCATTACTACGGTGAAATGTGATTTACAGATCTCATGGGTAGACTTTGACACTTAGCAGGAATAACAGCAAAAGCAGCGAGGAGGACAGAGCAACTGGCAGGGAAAGCGATGCAGTTAAAGATAGTTCTAAGAGTTAATTAAGAGCTAGAGACTTACCAGGAACACCAACAATAACAAGGGTGGGATAGTAAATGTGTTGAATAACCCGGAGTATATAACGGATCCGATTTGTTAATGACATCAAGTGGTAATTTGCAAAAATATAATCAATTGTTGCTGAGAAACTCCTGCCCATTGTTGTAAAATTCCGATCTTCTGTGTTCAGATTCCAACCCATGGTTGTAAAATTCCAATCTATTGTTCTCAGATTTGAATCTCTCTTCTCCCGAGCTCCCAGTCTCTGGAGCTGTCGGTCCCTGTTCGTGCTGGGGGTGATGCTGGAGGTGATGCTGTCACTGATACTACAGCTTTGTACATTGTAAGGAATTTGTTATTAATAGAAAAGGGAAACCCTCCTGGGACACTATTAAATTCCATGGAGTTTGACATCAAGTACAGTCACTGAACAAACATGTTCAGTTAACCCTTTCAATCCAGTACACTATTCCTACAATGGAATAGGACCTGGAGCAAACGCGGACTGTATGGACATGAGTTACTGAGAGAAGGAGAGATTCAGGCATTGACCATAATCTTTCAATTATCTGGAGATATTGAAGTGGTTTGAAAGAAATGGATAGTTATAAATAATACACTCCTGTTCAAAAAAGGCTGGAGAGATAATTGCTGTTCCTACAGCCAGTCAGTTGGGGTACTCTGCCTCCCTTAGTTTAAAGTAAGGACCACTTCAGTAACATGTTTTCTGAGGCACTGACAGCAGAGAGACATGTTGAAACGCTGTGGTTCAGGCTGAAAAGAGACACATTAGTTGTTTGATTGATTGATTAGAAGAAGTGAAAAGCTTCATTTATGAGCAGTACAGATAGATCACAGTAAGCAGGGATATACAGATCACAGGGTGAACAGAAATGTGGACAGAGATGTACAGGTTACACCCCACAGCGTGTGCACAGGGCAAGATCAACATTTACAAGGTCAGCGTTATTTGAAGTTCAAGGTTCCATTCATCAGGCTCATAACGGCTGGGAAGAAGCTGTTCCTGAAGCTGCTGGTGGGTGTGTTCAAGCTTCTGTACCTTCTGCCTGATGGGTGAGGTTGTAGGAGATCATTACCGGGGTGCGAGGGGTATTCGATGTTGTTGGCAGCCATTCCACGGCAACCAGCCGTGTAAATGGAGTCCATGGATGGAAGGTTGGCTTCCGTGATGGTCTGGGCTGTGCACCCAACCCCCTGTAGTTCCTTACTGTGCTGGGCAGAGCGGTTGTTACACCGGGACAGGATGATCTCTGTGTTGCATCTGGAGAGTTTGGTGAGGGACCTTATGGACAGGCCAAATTCCTGAAGTTGCCTGAGGAACAAGATGCGTTGTTGTGCCTTGTGGATTATCACAGCTATGTGGGAAGGCCAGGACAGCTTGACAGTTACTTTCACTCCTCGGAACTTGACACTCTCCACCCTCTCAGCCTCAGCTCCATTGCTGTAGAAGGAGGCATTTTCTCCTCCTGTCTTTCTGACGTCAATGATCAGTTCTTCAATTTTGCTGATGCTGAGAGAGAGGGTGTTCTCATTGTACCAGGTCACCAAGCCCTCTATCTCCTTCCTGGTGTTTGATATCCATCCTCCCACAGTGGGGTCTGCAGCAAACATGGAGATGGTGTTTGTACGGACTTTAGCCAGACTGCCGTGGGTGTACAGGGAGTACAGTAGGGGCTGAGAACACATCCTTGGGGGGCTCCAGTGTTGAGGGTTATTGTGGAGGAGGTGCTGCTGTCTATCTTCACTGATTGTGGTCTGTGGGTCAGGAAGCTGAGGATCCAGCTGCAGGGGGTGGAGCCGAGACTCAGAGTCTCAGAGTTTTGTGATCAGTCTGGAGGGGATAATGGTGTTGAAGGTGGAGATGAAGTCGATGAGCAGGAGTCTGATGTAGATGCCCTTGTTATACAGATGTTCCAGGGATGAGGGCAGGATTGGGAAATGCTGTGCAACTGTTACATCGGAAGGCAAATTGCAGGGGATTGAGTCAGGCTGGGAGACCAGGGCTGATGTGGGCCATGACCAGCCTCTCGAAGCACTACAGTATTATGGAGGTCAGAGCCACTGGGCAGTAGTCATGAAGCCACATTGCACGTGCTTTCGTAGGTACTGAGACGGCGGTGGGCTTCTTGGAGCAATTGGGGACTTCGACTTGTAGGTCAAGATGTCAGCTGGTCCACACAAGATCTGATTGAATGGCTAGGGTCTCCATCTGGGCCTGTCACTTTCCTTGTGTTGACTCCGAGGAAGGCTGATCGGGCATCAGCAGCAGTGGCAGAGAGGACAGGAGCCCCTGGAGCTATCGGGGAATGTAATACCGCACTGCTGGCTTTCTGCTTGAACAGTGCATAGAAAGCGTTGAGCGCGTCAGGGAGGGATGTATCTTTGTCCGCTGTCTTGCTCTGCCTCATTCTGTATCCCGTTATGTTGTTTCGGCCTTCCCACAGACAGTGGGTGTCTGGATGGTTGGTTTGTACCTCCAACTCTTGGCCCAATACTGCCTCTTGGCATCTCTGATGGTTTTGCGGAGGTCATACCTGGGTTTTCTGTATTGGTCTGGGTAATCCAACTTGAATGCTGAGTGTCTGGTTTTCAGGAGGATGTGGATTTCCCAGTTCATCCAAGATTCCCATTTGGGAAACACCCGGAGTGACTTTGGCACGCACTTCTCCGTGGATTTGCTCATGATGTCCGTGATGATGATGGTGCAATCGTCCCGGATTTCTGCTGAGTCCTTGAATAGTATCCAGTTCACTGATTCCAACCAGTCCCAGAGATGCTCTTCCACTGCCTCAGACCAAGATTGTATTTCTTTCTGTGAAGGATCCTCCCATATTAGCTTCTGCTTGCAAGCTGGGAGGAGGGGCACAGTGTTGTGATCTGATTTTCTGATGTGTGCTGCGGGGGATGGAACTATTGGTGTGTTTGATGGTTGTGTAACACTGGTCCAGGATGTTGGGTCCTCCAGTGGGGCAGGAGATGTGTTGGTGGGACTTTGGCAGTGCCCTCTTGCGGTTGGATCGGTTGGGATCACCGCCACGATGAGTAAGGACTCGGGGAATTTTGTCTCATCATGTTTATGACGGTGGAAAATCCATCCAGGGCATTCTTCACATCTTCATGGGGTGGGATGTAGACTGCTGTCAAGATGGTGGAGGTGAATTCTCACGGAAGGCAGCAAGGGTGCCAGTTTACGGTAAGGTATTCTCGGTCAAGCAGAGCAATGGCTTGTCAGAGTTGCTACATCTGAGCACATATCCCACTGCCCTTCACCTTCCCCCAGGATGCTGTGTGGTCGATATGGTGTATGGAGAACCCCTCAGCTTGTAGGGAGCAGTCAGGAATGGCAGGGGTAGCCAAGTCTCCGTGAAACACAGCACACAACAGCCTCTGAGTTCCCTCTGGTAGGTAAGTATGGATCTGAGTTCATCCATTTTGTTTTTGATAGCCTGGACATTTGTGAGAAGTATGCTGGGAAAGGGGGGTGGTGGTCTTGTAACTGTGCTGTTTCAGCATCACCTTCAGGCCAGCAGGTGTTTCCTGTTTCCTTGAAGTTTTCTGGACGTTTCTGGGTGTTGGTTGAGCATGTGTACTTCTCCTGTATGTTAGTGAGTTGGGCCTGGTCGGGCAGGGCCTCCTCGGGTTGGAGTAGTCACAGGGTCTGGGACTGGACAAAGGCTAGTTAAACCTACTCTGGGTGGCATGGTAACTCAGTGGTTAGCACTGCTGCCTCACAGCACCAGGGACTTGGATTCGGTTCCCACCACGGGTGATGTCTGTGTGGAGTTTGCACATTCTTCCCGTGTCTGTGCAGGTTTCCTCCTGGTGCTCAGGTTTCCTCCCACAATCTAAAGATATGCAAATTCGGTGAATTGACCATGCTAATTTGCCCATCCCATTGTTCAGGGATATGCAGGTCAGGTACATTCATCATGGGTAAATAGGGATAGGAGAATGGGTCTGGGTGGACTTTTCTTCGGTGGGTCGGTGTGCACCTGTTGGGCCGATAGGCCTACTTCCACACCGTAGGGATTCTAATTCACAGACAGGGCCGATTTCATTCTGTGTTGAGGTCAGGATGCTGCGGGGTCAGGGGTCAGATCATGGTTCTGGTGTCCATGTGAGTCCTACAGGAAGTCCATAGATCTGCTCTGGATGCTACAGGATGACTAGCATCGAAAGTCCTCAGGCCTGGACAACCATTGGAATCATCAATCCTGTAAGTAGATTAAAGAGAACATTGTTCGTAATTTTTTTTTAGTTGAATTTTCTGCTGCCTCGAGTGACATGAGCAAAGACAAGAAAGTTGGGGAAATATGGCAAGAATGAAAGCATTAGATTTTGTTGTGAAAAGTATTTCCAATTTCCCCCTTTATCATTTAAACAGCGAATTCTGAATCTCACGAGTGAGGGGTGACCACTTCATTTTCATGCTGTTCTATCTCATTAGGAGCTGGTCTTGCCTCATTTCGATGAAGATTCTAATCCTTCCTTCAGTTCCTATGGAAACCAGATGGTGCCAGTTCCCAACAGGAAAGCCTGGGCAGTTCCCTGGAGGCAGGAGCTCACTGTTTGCTTCTCCAGGTCTTCATCCATCTTCACCATCAGCACCATTTCACTGCATGCTCCATCAACACTGTCCTCTCCCACACTTTGTCGGTGTGTGTGGGCATCACCAAACCCCAGCCTCACCACATCATTCTGGCTGCTTTCAGATTAACTCACCCTTCACTGTGGAGCTCAGAGACAATGATGTTGTACTTGCTTCTGCCAGGTTGGTTCACAGTCAGGGCTGGAAATGTGTTGCTGGAAAAGCGCAGCAGGTCAGGCAGCATCCAGGGAACAGGAGAATCGACGTTTCGGGCATAAGCCCTTCTTCAGGAAGGCTTATGCCCGAAAAGTCGATTCTCCTGTTCCCTGGATGCTGCTTGACTTGCTGCGCTTTTCCAGCAACACATTTCCAGCTCTGATCTCCAGCATCTGCAGACCTCACTTTCTCCTGGTTCACAGTCAGGGGCATGCGCACATTTCATGCAGCGACATAAGATGCATCATCTGGCTCTGAGCTAACTTTCTAAAGGCTCATTCACTTTGTGTTTACTTTTGGGCTGTCCGGTTTATCTCAGTGTTTAGTGCAGAGTGACAGGCATTCACCATTAGATTAGATTATTAGATTACATTACAGTGTGGAAACAGGCCCTTCGGCCCAACAAGTCCACACCGACCCGCCGAAGCGAACCCACCCATACCCCCACATTTACCCCTTACCTAACACTACGGGCAATTTAGCACGGCCAATTCACCTGGCCCTGCACATCTTTGGACTGTGGGAGGAAACCGGAGCACCCGGAGGAAACCCACGCAGACACGGGGAGAACGTGCAAACTCCACACAGTCAGTCGCCTGAGGCGGGAATTGAACCCGGGTCTCTGGCGCTGCGAGGCAACAGTGCTAACCACTGTGCCACCGTGCCGCCCACTAATGTCACTAGTCAGTTTATCACACGGTGCAGAGGATGAATCTTTGTCGAGGACAGCATGGAGGAAATTATTTATTCTTGGTGGGATCTGGGTGTCGCTGACTGGGCCAGTATTTATTGCCTGACCCCAGCTGCCCCTTGAGAAGATGTTGGTGAGTTACCTTCTTGAACTGCAATGCCATTAGGGTGGGAATTCCAGGATTTTGACCCAGTGATGGTGAAGAAACGATGATATAGTTCCAAGTCAGGATGGTGAGGGGCTTGGTGGGGAACTTAATGGTGGTGGCATTCCTGTATAACTGCTGCTCTTGTCCTTCCAGGTGGAAGTGTATGTGAGTTTGAAAGGTGCTGTCTGATGATCTCTGGTGATTTTCTGCAGCACAAACTACAGACTACTACTACTGAGCATCAGAGATGGAGGGAATGGATGCTCGCAGATGTAGTGCTAATCAAGTGTGCTGCTTTATCCAGGATGGTGTCAGCTTCTTGTGTGCTGTTGGAGCTTCGCTTATTCAGGCAAGTGGGGAGTATTCTATCACACTCCGACTTGTACCTTGTAGATGGTAGATAGGCTTTGGGAAGTGAAGAGGTGGTTTACTCACAGAGATATACTGAGTTCCTGACCGATACTTGCAATTATTGTGTTTATGTGGTGAGTTCAGTGGAGTTACTGGTCAATGATAACCTCCAGGATGTTGACACTGGGGGAATTCAGTGATAGTAACACCATTGAAATTCAAGGGTCAGTTGGTAGACTGTCTCTTATTGGTAATGGTCATCACCTGGCATTTCTGTGCCATGAATATTACTTGTCACTTGTGACCCCAAGCCTGGACATTGTTCAGATCTTGTTGCTTTTGAACACGGACTGCTTCAATATCTAAAGAGTCATTAATGATGCTGAACATTGTCGAATCATCGGTGTACATCCCCACTTCTGATTTTATGAGGAAGGGAAGGTGCTTATGTGTACATTAAGATGGAGCAGGTGGAGATGTTTGGGCCAAGGGCTTGACCCAGAGTAACTCCTGCAGAGATGTCCTGAAGCTGAGATGACTGACCTCCAACAACCACAGCATTCTCCCTCTGTGCCTGGTCTGACTCCAACCATGGGAGAGCTTGTCCCCCATTGATTCCAGTTTTGCTCGGACTCCTCGATGCCATATTCGATCCAAATGGCCTTCATGTCATAGGCTGTCACTCTCACCTCCCATCTGGAATTGTTCATATTTGAACCAAGGCTGTAATGAGGTCAGGAGCTGAGTGCTCCTGGTGGAACCCAAACTGGGCGTCACTGACCAGGTTATAGCTGAGCAGAAGCTGCTCAATAGCACGGCTGGTGTCACCTTCCATCACTTTACTGGAGATCGAGAATAGACTGATGGGTCAGGAATTGGCTGGGTTGGATTTGACCTCCTTTTTCTGTACAGGACATACCTGGGCAATTTTCCACATTGTCGGATAGATGCTAGTGTTGTAGGTGTACTGGAGCAGCTTGGTCAGGGAAGCGACAAGCTCTTGAGCACATGTCTTCAGGTATTATTGCTGGAATGTTGTCAGGGCCTATAGCCTTTGCAGTGTCCAGTGTCTCCCACCATTTCATGATATCATGTGGAGTGAATTGAATTGGCTGAAGACTGGTATCTGTAAAGCTGGGGCCCATTGGAGGGGCGTGAGATGGATCATTCACTGATGATTCCTGCAAAGACTTCATCCTTACCTTTAGTACTGATGTGCTGAGCTCTTCCCTCATTGAGGATGGGAATATTTATGGAGCCTCCTTCTCCTCTGAGTTGTTTAATTGTTCGCCACCATTCATGATTGGATGTGGCAGGACTGCAGAGCTTAGATCTGACCTGTTGATTGTGGGAACACACATCTCTGTCTATCACTTGCTGCTTATGCTGATTGGCATGGAAGTAGTCCAGTTTGGTGGCTTCACCAGGTTGAAACCTCATATTCAGCTGTGCCTGGTGTTGTTCCTGGCATGTTCCCCTGCACTCTCCATTGAACCAGGGTTGATCTTCTCTCTTGATGGGGTCATGGCTGAGTGGGGGATGTGCTGGGCCATGAGGTCACAGACTGTGCTGCTGTTGATGGCCCACATCACATTGTGGACGCCAATGTTTTAGTTGCTTGAACTGTTTGAAGTCTGTCTCATTTATCACAAACATTTAGTGCCACACAACATGTGGGAGTTTAGTCTCAACCTGAAGATAGGACTTTGTCTCCTGAAGCAATGTGTGGTTATCACTCTTCCTGATATTGTAATGGTCAGATGTATCTGCAGCTGGCAGATTGGTAAGAATGAGGTCGAGTATGTTTTTCCCTTTTGTTGGTTCCCTCACCACCCACCACAGACCCAGTCTAACAGCTCTGTCCTTTAGGACCCAACCAGCTCAATCAGTCGTACTGCTGCTGAGACACTCTTGATGGTGAACATTGAAATCCCCCCCAGGGTACATGTTGTGCCCTTGTCACCTTCAGTGGTTCCTCCAAGTATTGTTCAACATGGAGGAGAACTGATTCATCAGCTGAGGGAGGGCGGTACATGGTAACCAGCAGGAGTTTTCCTTATTTATGCTTAACCTGAAGCCGTGAGACTCCATGGGGTCCAGAGTCAATGTTGAGGACTCACAGGGTAACTCCCTCCTGACTGTATCCCCACTGTGCTGCCTCCTCTGCTGGGTCTGTCAGGACATATCCAGGGATGGTGATGGTGGTGACTGGGACATAGAATGTCAGGTAATATTCTGTGAGTATGACTATGTCAGGTTGTTGCTTGACTAGTTTGTTAGACAGCTCTCCTAGTTTTGGCAGTATCCCCCAGATGTTAGTAAGGAGGACTTTGCAGGATCAACAGGGGGCTGTTCCTGCATTTTCCGGTGCCTAGGGCGGTGCCAGGTGATCCGTCCAGTTTCATTTCTCTGAGACTTTGTAATGACTGGTACAACTGAATGGCTTGCCAGGCCAGAGCAGGGGACAATTGAGAATCACTCACACTGCTGTGAATCTGGAGTCACATGTCGGCCAATCCAGGTGAGGCCATTAGATTTCCTTCCCTGTCGGATATTAGTGAACCAGATGGGTTTTTCCCATGGCCATCAGTATATTCTTATTTGCAGATGTTTTCTTTACTAGAGTTTAAATTCCACCATCTGTCATGGCAGGAATCTAACCTTGGTCCCCAGAGCATTAACTGAGTTTCTGGATCGATTGGCTCGTAATAATACCAGGAGTTTTGCGATTTACATATGAAAGAACTGAAACCAACATAGTGATTGTAAAGGATGAGAGACTTAATCAATCCAGGTCTTTTCCAATTATAATTTCAGTTACATAACACTGTAAACATTTGCTATAAATTCTATGTGTTACAATCTTATTCTCCACAACCACCTGATGAAGGAGCAGTGCACCAAAAGTTAGTGCTTCCAAATAACCTTGTTGGACTATATACTGGTTTTGTCTGATTTTTAACTTTGTATGCTGCAGTCAAAGACCGGTGTCTCCAAATCATGGGAGATTGCATGAAGGAGTCTTGGAGACTGAATACAGGTGTGTAGAGGACTGAATGAGGTATATGGAGGGCTGAATGGAGGTGTATGGAAGAAAGTATGGAGCTGTGTAGAGGATTGAATAGAGATATAGAGAGGACATCATGGAGGTCACCACAATGAGTCTTCTTCCTCATGAGGCTAAGGATATTCAGCACATTCGTAAGGACTCTCACCGACCTTAATAACTGCACCATGAAAAGCATTCTATCTGTGTGCATCACGGCTTGGTATGGTAACAGCTTGGTCCAGGTCCAGAAGAAAGCTATGAACACAGCCCAGATCATGCCACAAGCCAACCTTCCATCTAGCTACTTCATCTATAGTTCTTGATGAGGTGTAAAGACAGCAAATACCATCAAAGACCCCTCCCACCCGGTCAGACTCTCTTCCAACCTCTTTCATCAGGCAGGAGATGCCACAGCTTCTTCCCTGCTGTTCTTAGACTGCTGAATGGACCTCTCTAATTTCAAACCTAATGCTGATGTTGTGTTTGTGTATCTCCTGTGTAGCTGTAACCCAGTATGCCTTGCTCTGTCTAAATACCCAATGATCTGTCTGTGTGTTATGATGCACCTCTACCGCCCACGAACCAAAACATTTCACTGAATGTAGGTACATTCGACAACAATAAATCAAATCACATGTCGTGCATGGGTCTGAAAGGGTTAATATAGACTGGGTGTTATAAGTACAGCTCACAGTGTCCATGACATGGTGGGATGATCTGGGAGGAGTCAAACAAATGATTAGATCCTTCGAACAGTCTCTGTTACAGCGGACAATAAATCCTTCTAATGTGTGCAAATAATCATGAGAGGCAATGAGCTCCCCCCTGTTTATTAGAAGAGATTCTGGCTCCAGTTAGGTCACAGTTCTCAGGGCCCTCGTGTATCAATAAGACTTTACATAATTAAAGTTATAGAATTTAGTACAGAAATGTATTTAATCTGGTGTTTTTAGGGAAGCATTACAAGTCTACACATTTTGTTAATCTTACACAAGGGAAAAATATTTCCTTTCCAAAACAATCTACATAAACTAAGCCATCTTGTACAGTCACACAGCCGTACTTATCACCAGGACAGTACCACAACAGTCTATGGGTCGCAAAAAAGCAACTGCACTCAAAACACATACAATGATGTCAGTAGCATTATGGATGTTAAAGCTCTTCCAGAATTGAAGAACACTATCCTCATGATCCCCCTCAGTTACTGCAGTCAGCTTCCTGAATGTATACATTAAATATTAAGCTTTAGAATCTGTTATTGCACCCAGGTCCATGTGTTGAATAAGAGCGGTTGTGTTCGGAGGTAGGAATAAAACGTTGATGTTTTCAGAAAGCTCACCAGTGGTGGGAGGATGGCTTGGTGCATTGTCCAGAATGAGGAAAATCTTGAAATCCAAATCACTTCCCCGGAATCATTTCTAAACTACATGCTCAAAAGCATCAACAAAAAGGACAGAAAAAATGTGCCCTGTCATCGAAATTCTTTTGCTTGACCTGAAGTAAACACCGAGAGTGGATTTAAGGGAACCGGGGATGGAATCCCCTGATAGCCAATAGGTGTTCACCTATTTTAAACAATTATTCCCCAATTCACCAATCACGTTGCAGCCAAATCACGTTGACGAAACGCACGATCCAGGTGAAGGACTTTATCCAAAGCGAGTGTACGTGGGATAACTGAGGAAGGAAAGGAAGCCCATGATACCGACAAGAATAATAACAGCAAGGGAAATCAGGAAGATCACCACAAAGGCAGGAGAGAGGCTCAGGCTCGAGTAAGGAAGGCTAAGAGGAAACGAGAGGAAAGGATGGCAGGCTGTGCTCAAACAGGAAAATGTTCTTAAAACATATTAATAGTGAAAGATTAGTTAAGGATAGAGTGGGGCCCATAGACGAACAGGCAGAATAATCTGCTCACTGAATGAAATGATATGATAGAGGTACTAAATAAGTACTTTGGTTCTGTCTTTACCAAATTAAAAAAATATTGAGAATGGCCAAGTTAAAAATCTGGATGTTGAGCAACTGAACATTATAGTGATAGATGAAGAAGAGGTGCTAAAAGATCTGGCACTTCAGGGAGAGAAGTCATGACACACAGGCAGGATGCATCTAGTTTGCTGACAGATTTGAGGGAGAAAATTGCAAAGCCATTGACAGGAACTTTCCAGACCTCTCTGTTCACAGGAATAGTCCTGGAGGATTGCAAAATGTGGCAGCGTTCTTTCAGAAAGGAGCAAAGTATAATCCAGGAACCAACAGACCAAGCAGCTTGATATAATCGGGTGGAGACCATAATGCAGGATATACTGAATAAGAACAGCAAAAACTAACTTAATTGGAGACAGTTAACCCGGCTTTGTCAAGGATAGGTCATATGAAACAAATTGAACAGTGTTCCTTGATGTGGTGACAATGACACTCCCTCGGGTGAGTTCCTTGCTTTTGCCAATTTATATAAACAATTTGGACATGGGTGTTGAGGGCAAACTTTCTCAATTTGCAGATTATACTAAGTGAGAGAGAATGGCGTAACGTGCTGATGATGCTGAGTGACTTCAGAGAGGCATTAACAGATTGCCCAAGTGGGCAGACACCTGGCAGACTAATTGCAATGCAGAGAAATGAGAGCTAATGCATTTGAGTAGAAGCAACATGGAGAGACAATCCAGGCTCAATTTGATGACTGTGAGGGGAATACAGGAGCAGAGGGAGCTAGGGTTCCAGTGTATGATTCTCAGAAAGGGGCAACCTTATTTTTAAACTGTGACCTCTCAGTGTTAGATTCTCCCGGAAGAGGAAACAACCTTTTCACATTCAATTGGCCAAGTCCCCTCAGGATCTTATATGTTTCAATTAAGTCAACTTTGACTCTTCTACACACTACAGTATGTAGGCATAGTCTCATCAGGTAATCAGCACATTCCAGGAATCAGTCCAATAAACCTTCTCTGAACAGCTTCCACCATGTTAACATCCTGTATGTAGGGTGACCAGTACTGTACACTGTCCTCCAGATGTGGTCTCATCAATGTGCTGTATAACTGAGGCATAGCCTCCATACTGCAGCATTCAATTCCCCTCATGATAAACCATAACATTCTATTCATTTTTTCCTGAATTATTGCTGCACCTGCATACTAACCTTCAGTGATTCATGTACCAGGACACCCAGATCCCTCTGCATCTCAGAGATGTGCAACCTCTGACCATTCAGATAAGGTGTTTGTTTTTTATTCTTTCTTCCAAAATGTACAGTTTCCCACTTTCCCACATCTTCCTCCATTTATCAGATCTTTGCCCACTCGGTGAATCAATCCATATCTTTTGTAGGCTCCTCATGTCCTATTCACAACTCATCTTCACAGCAATCTTTGTGCCATCAGTAAATTTAGCTCCATACCTTCGATACCTCCATCCAAATAATTTCTGTGAATTGGAAAGAGTTGAGAGCCCAGCACTGACCCCTGGGACATACCATTACCACATCCTGTCAGGCTGAAAAAGACCCACTTATTCCTACTCACTGCTTCATGTTCACCAGCCAATCTTCTATCCAGGTCATTATGTTTCCCCCAATACCATGAGCTTTCATTTTCTGCATGAACTTTGATGTGACACCTTATCAAATACCCTCAGGATTCACTGCCCTTCTGCAGCCTTTGGGAAATGGGGCCCATTGTGTCCCATTTCCCCGTCTGCCGCTCCTCCCTGTACATTCAGATGTGGGTCCTGATTGGTGACACCACGGGCTCCTCTCCTTATCCTGAGTAGCTGCCTGGTCTCTGCTGGCCCCTCCGAGTGCCAGTGGACTGGGGCATTTCTTCCTCAGCCTGCTGCGGAGCTGTGGCAGAGAGGTGCTCACCAGCTTGTGCTCCCACACTCTCTAAGGCTAACCTTCCCACCGAGGTCTCAGGGTCTGAGCTGGTGGGGTACCTTTCAGTACTCTCATCCTCACAGGGGGAGGAGGTGGCTTCTGTGGGAAACAGCCACGTCACTCTTGGGGATGGTGGAGATGCTGGTAGTACCCACAAGGCACAGAGAGAGAGAGAGAGAGAGACAGTGTCATGGCCATTAGTTGGCAGTGGTGTGCGATGAATGAGACTGACAGAGCAGTTAATGGGAGAGTGGGAACAAAGCACAGCACAAGCTTAAGGGACAACATCTCATTTTCCACAGAGAAACCTTCCAGCCTCATGGACCCAACATCGATCTTCCCAGCTTCAGATCTTGACTGTATGATGTCTCTTCTTCACTTTTCTTTAATTCCTGCACTCTCTGACATTTTATTATATTTTACACACACAGCTTTCTTGTTTCTGTCTTATTTACATTGCTCCTAATAGAGAGGACCCATGCACTCCTTTTCACACTTTCATTTATCCCCATTTTACATCTTTTCTTTCCTCTTCCAACCCCATTAACCACTCAATTGTCTTTTACACTGGGCCTCGATACTATTTCACTATTCTTCTGGCTCTGTCTAAAGTATAAAATAATCTTCACCCCCACCCACCCCATTCGGTTCTGAGTCATACAGGATTGCAAGGTGGCTCAATCACTGCTGCCTGACCATGCCAAGGTCCTTGGTGGGCTTCCACCAGGTGCTCCAGTTTCCTTGCACGGTCCAAGGATGTGCAGTTTAGATGGGCTGGCGATGCCAAATTGCCCATAGTGTCCAGGGATGTGTAGATTAGGTGGATTAGCCATGGGATAATGAAGGGTTTTGGGGATAGAGGACAGCAATGTGTCGTGATGTGATAGCCTGCATCAGAGGGTTAGTGTGGCCTCTATGGGCCGAATGGCTTGCTTCCTATTCTATGATGACTCCCGAGCGTTAACTCTGTTTTTCTCTCCCCATGAATGCTGCCTGATTCCTGAGATTCTGCAGCATTCCTTTTTCTATCAGTTGTGCAACATTTTGCTTGAATGATCTTCTGATGTCTGATACTATCCTTCTCACTAATCACTATATTTCTGTATCTCTTGTTTACTACAAAAATTGAAACCATGCCCTTTATATATAACATATTTGACAATGTCATTAACATATGTATTACAAAGATCAGTTTCCCTAATACGAGCCATGAGGGAAGAACTGTATATTTTACTTTAATCTATCTAACTTGCTTTGAAGTTATATATCTTTGGAGCAGGTGGGAATTGAACCTAAGATTTCTTGGCCTCGAAGTAGGGACACTATCACTGCACCACAAGAACCCTCTCCCTGTAACCAAACTTTACCTATTCACATTTCTCTCTGAGTTATGTCCCTCAGTCAATATGATACTCAGAAAGCTATTGATCCTTCAATCCAGATGTTTACCCTTTCCGAATAAGTCAACAAACTGGCACCTCATCCTTTGAACATCTGCAATTATAACACAAAACATGCTGCACTCAGCAAGTTCCGATTACTTTATTAAAGAACTCTATCAAGTGCATAATAGCTGTCATTTGCCAAACTCTTCTTCAAAGGCACCAAGCTCAATGTTTTCATGGATCAGCAGGGGGCACTTCTCGTAAACACTGGTGCTGTGGGCCCATTCTCATATTTTCATTGTTCCTTTACTCAGCAACCCTCACATATTCTCTCCAGACCAGGTATAAGTTTTACTTTACTCTGGGACAAAGGCACTGGATTGAAAGGAGTTCAATGAACCTGTTGGTTCAGTGACTGTAATTAATGTCAATCTCTGTGGGCCCTAACTGAGTCTCTGGGTGGATTCCTCCTTCTATTAATAAATGAGTCTCAGCTGCAACATTCCTCGAAACAGGGAGAGATGACAGAGCAGAATCTGAGGAGAGCAGACTGCAATGTTCCCACAATGGGCAGGAGTCTCTCTGGGATAATCGAGTATTTTTCTACAAATTATCAACAGATGTATTTGGAACCTCGGATCCAATGTATATTTTGGATTATGCGGCAAATTTACTATCTCGCTGCTGTTGGTATTCCAGGTAAGTGTCTCTGTCTGGTTAGTAATTCTGTGAATCATGATTTAACTTTATTATCGTTCTTGTCATTTCCCATTCTGCTGCTTGCTGCTCCTGCTGTCACTAAGTCTCTGTCTCCCGCCAGTCAAATAATAATTAAGTTCATTCCTGCTATTCTCACTTTAATCTTGAGAAGACCAACGCCATTGTCTTTGGTTCCCATCACAAATTCAGTTTTCTATCATTCTACTTCATCCATCCCCCCTGGCTTCAGGCTGAACCAAAATGTTTGTAACCTCAGGGCGCCCTTTAACCCTAACCTGAGGTTTGACCTCACATCCTCTCCATTGCAAAGCTTGTTTACCATCCCCTCTGTAATATCTCTGTCTCCTGCCTGCTTCATCCGGGATGCTGCACACTACACCGTCTCTGGGTTTGATTAAACCAGACTCGAGGATTCTACTGATATCATCTTCAGCGTCACGGTGTCAAACCTCAATGTACCCGAACTCACCCAAAGCTCTGCTGCCTGTTCTGAACTCTGAACTGAATGGGAAACTTTGGTTTATCATTTACCTTTGTGTTCTTTGACTAAAAATGTTCTTGATCCACCAACTTCTCATTTTAATATTCTCATTTTTGTGTTCAAACCCTTTCAGGTCTGTCCTGTCTAATTATTCCCACCCTCAGTGCTCTCATCACTATCCGCTAAACAATGTTGTTGAATCATACTGTGGAGAAACAATCCTTTCGCTCCAACCAGTCCATGCTGACCATAATCCCAAACTAAACTAGTCCCACTTCTTTGTGCTTGGACCGTATCCTTCCAACCCTTTCCTATTCATTTACTTCTCCAACTGTCTTTTTAAACATTGTGATTGTACCCACATCCGCCACTTCCTCTGGAAGGTCATCTCCCACATGAACCTCACTCTTTGCTAAAAAAAAGTCACAGATGTCATTTTTAAATTTTTCTCTAGTCACCTTTAAAATATTTCCCCTTTTAAAAGAAATGCCCCCCCTGAGGTCAAGGACACCTGCCTTTCACCTTACCTCTGCCCCTCATGGTTTTCTAAACCTCGATAATGTCACCCCTTAACCTCCTGTGCTTCAGTGAAAAAGTACCAGCCTGAGCAGCCTTTGTATCTCCTTCTAGTTTTCTTTAATTTAATTCCATTCTAAAAGTTCATTTGTTTCACTTTGTGTCTCTCCCTCTTCCACGTCTTGCTTTTCCTGTCTCTTTTCCTTTAGCTAAGTCCTCTTCCTCTTTGATCTCTCCCTTATTCACAGAACCTTGGATGATAGAAACATTACAGGCTCATTGTACACAGCTCACTGATTAATAGAATGAGTTGCTCTCTCCCTCTCCTTCCCCACAGCTGGACACATGTTTGCTGTTCAAGTACTTGGCAATTCCCTTGTAAACTCCTTTTGGATCTGTTTCTAAAATGTTTTCAGGGAAGTACATTCCAAATCATCCTAACTCATTTTATAATGAAAGATATCCTTATTTTGCCTGAAGTTTCTTTATCAATGATGTAAATCTGTGTCAGAATTCGATTTTATTGTCACGTGTACTCACGTACAGAAGTACAGAGAAAGGTTTACCAAGTCTCCATTCTCAGGCGCCATCTTAAAATAAAGAATCCAAAGCCAGATATAAACAAAAGAGAAAAAATCAAACAAAGAACCAAAAGAAAAGGAAACTGTCCCGATTATAAACTCTTCTTTCCTGGGCTAGAGCTGACCTGAATGGCAGATGGAGTTTAATTTAGATAAACGCGAGGTGTTGCATTTTGCTGGGTCACACCAGGGCAGGACTTACCCAGTCATTGGTCAGGCCACGTTATAGAACAAGGAGATCTAGGGGTACAGGCTCATTGCTCCTTGAAACTGGAGACACAGGTAGGCAGGATGGTCAAGAAGGCTTTCAGCATGCTTGCTTTCACTGGGGAGAGCAGTGAGTATACAAGTTGGGATGTCTTGTTGCAGCTGTACAAGATGTTGGAAAGGCCACATTTGGTGTACTGTGTGCAGTTCTGGTCACCCTCCTATCAAAGGGTTAAGATTAAACTGGAAATAGTCCAGAGAAGGTTTACTAGGATGCTTCCAAGCCTGGAAGATTTACATTTTGGGGAGAGACTGGGACTTTGTACTCCAGCAAGTCGAAGACTGAGGGACGACCTTAAAACATAAAACATCGAACATTTCAACGTAATACAGACCTTTTGGCCGTCAATGTAGCATCAATGTGTGAAACCAATCTGAAGGCCACCAAACCTACCCTATTCCATTTTCATCCATATGCCTATGCAATGACCACTTAAATGCTCTTAGATTTGGACAGTCTACTACTGTCGCAGGGAGACCGTTCCACGTTCCTAATACTCTTTGAGTAAAGAAACTGCCTCTGAAATCTGTGCTATATCTATCACTTCTCAAGTTAAAGTTATGTCCCCTCGTGCGAGCAAACACCATCCAAGTAAAAAGGCCCTGTCCACCCTGTCTAACCCTCTGATTCTCTGATATGTCTCAATTAAGTCACGTCTCAACCTTCTTCTCTCTAATGAAAACAGCCTCAAGTCCATCACCATTTCCTTGTAAGAAATTTCCTCCATACCAGGCAACATCCCAATAAATCTCCTCTGAACCTTTTCCAAAGCTTCCACATCCTCCCTACAATGCGGTGACCAGAACTGTAAGCAATATTCCAAGTGCGGCTGCACCAGAGTTTTGTACAGTTGCAACGTGACCTCATGGCTCTGAAACGCAATCCCTCCACTAACAAAAGCTAACACACCATATGCCTTCTTAACAACGCTATCAACCTGGGTGACAACTTTCTAGGATCTACATACATGTATACCTTGATCTCTCTGTTCATTTACACTACCAAGAATCTTACCATCAGCCCAGTACTCTGCACTCCTGTCACTTCTTCCAAAGTGTATTGCTTCACACTTTTCCACATGAACTCCATTTGCTACCTCTCAGCCCAGCTCTGCATCATATCTATGTTCCTCTGGATCCGAGAACATCCTTTGGCACTCTCCATATCTCCACTGACCTTACTATCACCTAAAAATTTACTTCCCCATCCTATCCCCTCATCCAGGCCATTTATAAAAAATATTTTTTTCAGTAGTCCCTAAACAAATCCTTCTGGTACACTACTAGCAACAGAACACCAGGGTGAACATTTCACGTCAGCCATCACTCTCTGTCTTCTTTCAGATAGCCAATTTCTGATCTAAACCACTAAATCACCCTCAATCCCGTGCCTCTATATTTTGTGCAATAGCCTACCATGGGGAACCTTATCAAACGTCTCACTGAAATCCCTACACACCACAGCAACCACTATACCCTCATTCACCTGTTTGGTTACCTTCTCAAAGAACTCAATCAGGTTTGTGAGGCACAATCTATCCTTTACAAAACCGTGTTGGCTATCCCTAATCAAATTAGTCCTTTCTAGATGGTTATAAATCCTATCTCCTATAACCTTTACTAACTGAACCAAACCCACACCGGAAGTAATGCTCACTGGTCTATAATTACCAGGGTTATCTCTACTCCCCTTCTTGAACAAGGGAACAACATCTGCTATCCTCAAATGTTCTGGCACAACTCCTGCAGACAATGTGGACACAAGGATCAAAGCCAGAGGCTCAGCAATCTCAACCCTGGCCTCCCAGAGAATCCTAGGATAAATTCCATCCAGTCCAGGGGACTTATATATTTTCACACTTGCCAGAATTGCTAACAACTCCTCAAGGCTAGTAACCTTTGGCTCAGTATTCTCCTCAGCTACATTTTCTTTTCCCAGTGTGAATACTGACAAAATATATTCATTTAGCTATTCCCTTATCTCCTCTGACTCCACACACAACTTTCCATGACTATCCTTGATTGGCCCTAATCTTACCCTGGTCATCCTATTGTTCCTGATATTTCTATAGATGGCCTTAGCCTTCCTTGATCCTATCCAGCAATGACTTCTCATGTCCTCCCCAGCTCTTCTTAGCTCTCTCTTTAGGTCTTTCCTGGCTAACTCTCAAGTGCCCTAACTGAGCTGTCACGTCTCATCCAAACATGTGCCTTCTTCTTTCTCTTGACAAGAGCTTCATCTTCTATAGTAAAACACTGTTCCCTCATTCTACAACTTCCTCCCTGCCTGACAGGTACATACTTATCAAGGACACGCAGTAACTGTACCTTGAATAAGCTCCCTATTTCAATTGTGCCCATCCCCTGCAGTTTCCCTCCCCATCCTATGCATCCTAACTATTGCCTAATCGCATCGTAATTGCCTTTCCCCCAGCTATAACTCTTGCTCTGCGTTATATACCTGTCCCTTTCCATCGCTAAAGTAAACATAACTGAACAGTAGTCACTATCACCAAAGTGCTCACCTACTTCCAAATCTAATACTTAGCCAGGTTCATTTCCCCATATCAAATCCAATGTGGCCTTGCCCCATGTTGGCCTCCCTACATATTGTGTCAGGATACTCTCCTGCACACATTGGGCAAAAAGAGACCCATCTGAAGTGCTTGAACTACATTATGCCCTGTCTTAATTTAGAAAGTTAAAGCCCCCATAACAACTCCCCTGTCACTCTCACTACTATCGAAAAACATCTTTGCTATCCTTTCCACTACATCTCTGGAACTATTCAGAGTCCTATAGAAATCTCCCAACAGGGTGACCTCTTCTTTCCTGTATGGAACCTCAGCCCATACTACCTCAGTAAATGAGTCATCAAATGTCCTTTCTGTCACAGTCTTTATAGAGGTCTGTAAACCCATGAGAGGCATAGCTCAGGTAGAAAGCCAACAGCTTCTCCCCACGGTAGGGGAGTCTACAACTAGAGGCCAAAGGCTTAAGTTCAGAGGGGAGAGGTACAGAAATGTGCATCAGGCAATTTTTCACTCAGAAAGTGGTGAGTGTCTGGAATGGGCTCCCAGAGGTGGTGGTGGAAGTGAGTACAATTTTGTCATTTTAGAAATATTTAGACAGGCTCGTTGTTGGGACAGTTATGGGGGATATTGACTAAATGTATCCAAACTGGGTACGTTTAACTGTACCAACTGGGAAGCATGAACAAGATGGGCTGAAGGGCCTGTTTCCATGCTGTAAACCTGTATGACACTAAATGCTCTGAGCTGTTTGGGGAAGGAGCTGCAATGTACAATATTAAAGGGTCTGCCCTTCAGGTTCTGGATGTGTGCCGAGTGACCGTGCCCTTTGAAGGGCCCTCCCATTGTATGGACTTGCAGATACCCCACCCCCACCCGAGGCTGCACATCCAAACACTTACCCTGCTGGCCTCATGTTCAGGTGCAGCCATCTTCATTTCTGAGTCACAGCAGGATGGTAGGCAAGAGCAGGCTTCCCTCAGACACTGAGTTCCAGCCTCCTCCTCTGCACACAGGGGAACTCTCAAGGATAAAATGACCGTTCCTGCAAGCACCCCCTGCCCTGGTAACCTCTCAGACCTCACACCTCCCCGAGTCCCCGCCCAACTCATCTGCATCTACGTACCCTCCAGCTGTAACCCCAGTCCAGTCGGGTCAATGTGCCAGGGCTGGGAATGCACTGGCCCCCTCCTTGTATCCAGGCTGTTGCTGACTCTCACTGAACCCCTGCCCCTTACATAGTGAGTTGTCTCCCTTCAGTATCATCATTCCCCAGCTTCCCAACTCCGATTCCCACTATTATGTTCCCCAGCCGTCATTCCACAGGAGTGGCCTCCTTGGCAGTGCCCTACGAGTGGCTCAGAGATGTGCCAGGATGGGGTGTGGTGAGACTGGCACATGTCAGATTCCAATGTCTGTGACCGTGGGCTGTGTGCGGTCACCACCCAGAAACCGGACCTTGAGCTGTTGGTGCTGGGGTTCCAAGCTGGAGGGCTGGAGGAACAAGCAGTGAGCTGGAGTCACCAGGTTCCCAGTCAGACTTCCACATTGGGAATTCTCTGTATCTAGTTTCTATCCAGTGGATGGTAGAATGGGAATCCGCATATTAATGAGGTGAGATTTGGTGTTAATGAGGGTAATAGCGAGCAATGTCAATGAAGGCCTCTCACTGTAGCCCACCTTGTTCTTGCCCCTGTATTGCTCGCTAGGTTTCTCTTGTACTCTAATTGTTCACTCCTGTTAAAATTTTGCCCATTCTGTGCAGACTATTATTTTTTGTTCAAACTGCTGACGGCCAGCCAACTTTTCACAATTATTTGCTTTTTATTGAAGTTTGATGCCATTTTTAACACAGATGGTGGGGTGCTCCATTTGGAAATTTTCCTTTCTCATTTTGAATGTAATTATTATCTATAATCAGTGGCTCAGTGGTGAGCACTGCTGCCTCACAGTGCCAGAGACCCAGTTTCAATTCCCGCCTCAGGCAACTGTCCATGTGGAGTTTGCACATTCTCCCTGTGTCTCAGTGAGTTTCCTCCAGGGTTCCAGTATCCTCCCACAGTCCAAAAATGTGCAGGTTAGGTGAATTGGCCATGCTAAATTGCCCGTAGTGTCAGGTGAAGGGGTTAGTGTAGGGGAATGGGTCTGGGTGAGTTGCTCTTCAGAGGACCAGTGTGGACTTGTTGGGCCGAAGGGCCTGTTTCCACACTGTAAGTAATCTAATCTTATAAAAAAAATTCTGCCACTATTGTGTTCTCCCTGAACCTCATTTCCCTGTTCTTTTTAGTTTGATCTAATTTCATGCTCTCAGATTTACCCTTCCTTAAATTCACAACACTGATCTTAGACTCACTCTTCTCTCCCTCACACTCTGTTTCCCCATGTCCTTTAACTTTTCCTCCCTCACATATTTCTCCAGTTCCATATTTATAAGCTACGATTGAATCTATCTGTCACTCTATTAGACTGTGAATTCCAAATCCAAATCATTTATTGTGTTTAGCAATTATATTCATGTCATCCTCTACTTCTTGTGCCAATCATATTAAATCTGTGTGCTCTGATTACTGACTTTACAAGCCTTTAGGGGTGTAGGCAATGGAGGAGACCATTCAGCCCATCGAGCCTACCCTGCCATTTAATTTAGTTGTGGCTTATTGGTCACTGACATCCTCATCATTAACCTACCAACAGAAAGCATGGAGAGAACCAGCCTGTGATTGGAGAAGCAGTTGCTCTCCATTCTCACCAGCTTCTGGGGACTATTGCAAAATTAAAACCAGCGCATCTGCTAACGCATCCAGCATTCCTTTGAAAACCATTAGATGCAATTTCTCAGAACTCGGGATACATCGGTCCTTGGTTTGAATAATATACTGAGCAACATTTTGCAATGATTGTAATTGTGTCTAATTTATTCCTTCCTTTCAATTTATTATTCATACTTATTTCTGGCATGTTGTTTGCATTCTGGAGACAGACACGAAATATCCATTCAATGATTCCAGTTAATGTTCCATTATTATATGGTTACTGGATGTAATAACAGTTTTGAATATTTCAACAAGTACTGTAACTTACTGACTGTAACTGTAATAAGGTTTGTTCTCAGATTAACATAACATGATCTTGTTTATCTCCCTTTCTCATAGTTAATATAGTCACAATAGTGATTCTGTTGCAGAGAAAGTGTGATCTTTCAAAATGTATCATTCGCTACCTGGTGGCCATGGCAGCAGTGGACTTACTGCTCAACATCATTAATCTGATATTGAGACACATCGAATTATTTATAAAACTGAATTTACATTTCTGAAGACCGTCCCCGTGTGTAACATCCACGCCATCCTGGTTTTTGCAGCTATGGACTGCTCTGTCTGGTTCACTGTCGCTTTCACCTTTGATCAATTTGTGGCCATTTGTTGTCAAAAGATGAAAGGCAACTATTGCACTGAGAAAACAGCAGCCGTGGTTCTGGGAACAATAACTGTGCTCAGCTGTTTAAAGAACATTTCCTGGTATTTTATGTTAACACCTTGGTATAGTCTGAGGAACCAGCCTTGGTTTTGTGTGGCTAAAAAATGTTATATTATCTCTGATTGGGGATCGATTGAGCTGATTCACTACATTCTGACCCCAGCGCTCCCATTTGTTCTGATTCTGCTGCTCAATGCTCTCACTGGGAGGTACATTTTCGTGGCCAGCAGAGCCCGCAGGAGACTCCAGTCTGACAGCAGGGGGCAGCATTCCAAGGACCGACACTTGGAGAGCCGAAGGAAATCCATCATTTTAATGTTTGTTATCTCAGGGAATTTCATCCTGTTATGGTCAATGTTTCTGGTGTATTCTATGTGGAGACGCATGTATCGTTTAGGGTATAAGGCTGTATATTTACATTACTTTTCACGAGATATAGGATTCATTCTCCAGCTTCTCAGTTGCTGCACAAACACATGTGTATATGCCGTGACCCAGACTAAGTTCAGAGAACAGCTGAAGAGCATGGTAACATACCCATTTGCTCAATTAGTGAAACTTATGAAATGATGAGGTGAATTGAGTCATTCTGGGATCACAATTGAACAATCCAGGTTCCTTGGGTCAGTGATAAAGACACAGTGAGGTCAGTCTGCTCTCCCTGACGTCTGTGAGAGACACACAGTAGGTTCATTCAACACTCCCCATGATCCTTTAAACAGACACAGTGCACTCGATCAGTCCTTCCTGGATCAGTGAGACAAACACAAAGTTTCACTTTGTTAAGGTGCACAAATTAGCCCTTATCGACACTGTCCATCACTCCTCATGTTGTGGAAATTTTCTGAAGAGCACTTTAAAAAAGGCTTCCATCAGATATTTATAAATAGTCACCACAGATGTAACTTTCGCTGATTGCAGTGCATAAACAAAGCAAAACTATTACATAAAATGGTTACAGCAAATGTCGCTTAAATCATTGCAGCAAATATTGTTTAACATGCTCACAACAAGGAACATTTAAACTGCTCACTCTGTGTAATATTTAAAAGACAGGGATGACAGTCACTGATGTGACCCCATTTGAACTCGCTCCTTCCTTCTCAGAGGCAATTCGGCATCAGCAGCAAATACCGTCTTTACCGATGATGCCCACGTCGTGTGAATGAACGTCTGTGTAAAAATCCTTGAAATATTCACAAAAATAAAAATACTGATATAAAACATCTTCATGGTATTCAGTTCACATGTTTTAAATTTCATCTAGCACAAATAATACTTGATATAAATAAAGTCAGAAGTCACACGACACACAGATACAGTCGAACAGGTTTACTTGAAATCACACAAGCTTTAGGAGTGTTGCTCCTTCATTAGGTGCAGGGAGAGAGCAGGACAAACACACAGAGGTTATCGGCCGAGAGATCAAGGGCAGAGAGATTAAAAGATCATACCACTGGTGTCAGTGGAGTATCAGGTAATATGTCTCTGCAGGTGACCAATAATGTTAGACAGTGTGTAAAGTGTTTATAAAATCAATGTCGGTGCTGTGCTGTCATGGCAACCAGCCAGAGCGATAGGATTATAAAAAAGGTGATACCTCAGTTTAGACACTGCATTGTAGGTGAGAGGGCCTCTCCAGAATCTGTCCAGAGATTTAATTTGGAATCCAGCTAATTTAATTCCACAAGTTGGAATTTACAGGATTGCAATGGCTGACTGTTACTACAAATTGTGTGCTTTTTGAAAAAAAATGTATCTGCAAATACATAAATGTCTTGAATGAAATGATTCACCCAATAGATTTGTGAGTGTGTGAGAGAGATGTTCTGCGTAACTCTGTGCGTGTGTGTTCATGCGAGAGAGTGTATGTGAGAGAGGGTTTGTGTGATTGTGTGTGTGTGTATGTGTGTGAGGGAGAGAGAATGTGTGTATTTGTGTGAGGGAGGGTCTGTGTGTGTGTATGCATGAGACAGTGTGTGTGAGAGAGTGTGTGTGTGTGAGAGAGACAGGGTCTGCATGTGTGTTTGTGTGAGACAGTGTGAGAGTGTGTGTGTGAGAGATTGTCTCTGTGTGTTTGTGTGAGACAGTGTGTGTGAGAGAGAGTGTGTCTGTGAGAGAGGGTCTGTGTGAGTCTGTGTGTGTGTGTTTGTGCAAGATAGTGTGGGCATGTGAGCAAGGATGTGTGTGATTCTGTGTGTGTGAGAGAGAGAGTAATTATCAATTCAAAACATAATAAGGTAAAGAGATCAGAGCAACGGATCAAGGTAATACTGTCACAACAGGACAGTGAGGAAGGTTTTATAGATACAGCACTGTGTTGTGGGGGTCACCTGTAGCAGGACATACGGTTGAGGCCGGCTTCATGGGTCCGGAACTTGGTTATCAGTCTCTGCTCGGTGATTTTGCCTTGTTGTGTATCTCGAAATCTGCCTTGAAGATCAGAGGCTGAATGTCCCTGAGCGCTGAAGTGTTCCCTGACTGGGAGGGAACATTCCTGTCTGGCAATTGTTGTGTGGTGTCTATCCATCCATTGCTGTAGTGTCTGTGTGGTCTCACCGATATACCATGCCTTGGGGCATCCTTGCCTGCTGTGTATGAGGGAGATAGCATTGACTGGGTCACATGGGTATCTGCCGTGTACATGGTGGGTGGTCTTCCCACGTGTGATGGTAGTGTCCATGTCGATGATCTGACATGTCCTGCAGAGGTTGCCATGGTGTTGGTCAAAGGTGTCCTGAAGGCTGAGTTGTTTGCTGCAAATAAAGATCTGTTTAAGGTTTGGCAGTTGTTTAAAGGTAAGAGGCGTAGGGGTGATCTTGCCGAGATGCTGATCATCATTGATGACATGTTGAGGGCGGTGAAGAACATGGTGTAGTTTCTCCGCACCATGGACGTACTGGACAATGAAGTGTACTCTATTGGTCTTACCCTGTGTCTGTCTTCTGAGGAGGTCACTGTGGTTTCTCACTGTGTCATGTCGGAACTGGAGATCGATAAGTTGAGCATCATATCCTGGTCTTATGAGAGCATCCCTCCAAACCTTCAGAGGTCCATCACATTTCTCCTCATCTGAACCAATCCTGTGTATGCACAGGGACTGCATGTTGAGGATGGCTTCTTTTGCAAGTTTAGGATGGAAACTAGAGAGGTGCAGCATTGTGAGGATTTCTGTGGGGTTGCAGTAGAGTGAGGTACTGAGATATGTGTCTCCAAGAATGAGACTGATTTGGAAGAGTAGTCCATGGTAAGTCTGAGAGTGGGATGAAACTTGTTGACATCACTCAATAGTTGTTTTAGTGATTCCTCACCATGACTCCCTCCCAGTCAAGGAACACTTCAATGGTCAAGGGCATGTAGTCTCCAATCTTCGGGTAAGCTTACTCCAGGATGGAGTTGGAGATACATAATGATGCAGATTTACCGAGCAGAGACTGATAGACAAGTTCTGTACCCATGAAGCTGGCCTCAGCTGTGATCTTGTGTTCGTGTCACACCACAGGTGATCCCAGCACATGGTTGTACACCTGTAACATCGTCCTTACTCTCCTGTTTTAACAGCATTACATTGAGAAGTACTTTTGTTCATTCTACCTGAGTTAGAATTACTTTTTTGAATTACTTATTACACACTCCTTCTCTCACATCCACACAAAAACATTCACACTCACCCATAGACTCACACAGATCCTCTCTCACAGACACAATCTGTGCATCACACAAACTCTTTCCCACATGCACTCTCTCACACACACTCTCCCACACTCACACATGCTCTCTCTGAAGCAAACACAAACACCACAGTCCAACACTGGCACCAGGACATCACGGATACAAATAAGAGACAGGACTTGGGAAAAGTCAGATTTGACAGTCATTTGGCTTCACAGAACTTGAGCAGTGCTGGAAAAAAGATGCCTTATTTTAGATTTTTGTCTTACATGCATTTGGATAATTTTTCAAGAGTACAGTTCAACAGCAACATTTATACTGGATAAGGGAAGAGTGGTTGGTAAGTAAACTCTAATTGGTACAGACATTGCCATTGGGAATGGACCAATCACCGATGATTGGATGCTAATCCCCAGGCTTTGGTTAAATTTAGACCAAGTGTAACTGTGTGTGTATGTGTGTGTGTGTGCGCACGTGCGCGCGCGCGTGCACGCGTTTATTCTTATCTGCAAATACACAAGTATCTGTGTGTTTCTTATGAGAACTGAAGGAACAGACAATCTTGGACATTCCACCAAAACTCTAACATTAACATCGAAGTTATGCAGCTTTGAGGAATGGTGTTCAAAGAAACCAAAGAACTGTCAATGCTGGAAATCAGGATCAATATCTGAAATTTCTTGGAAAAGCTCAGTGGTTTTGGTTACATCTGTGGAGACAAAACAGAGTTAATGTTTTGGGTCGAGTGACCCTTCTTCAGATCTGCCTGTAGATGGGCAAGAGTTGGTATTTATACTGAAAATGGGGTGGAGAAGGGAGGAGGATTAAACTATAGTCAGAGGTAGAGCACAGAAAGAGAGAGAAAAAATCAATAGAGCAACAAAGGAGAGGGTAAAGGTCAGCCTGGGAGAATGAATAGCTGCTCATGGTGACCATTACAGGCTGATGATGGGTTGGGTGTAGTAGCAGCCTGTTGGGAGAGATGTTGAAGAGGAGCCTTGAGATTGGTATTCAGTGGCACAATCAATCTTTATTTGAGCTGTTCCACAACATGTGCGGGAGAGGCCAGAGACCACTCCAGGTATGGCTTTCACATGGGGCCCAGTCAGTCACTTATTCCCAGCTCAGATTGGAGGATATGTCAATGATACTCTGATTTCCCCAGTGGGATATGTGTTTTTTGTTTACATTTTGCGTTAAAATAATTACATGCAACATTGTCATTGTTCCTTCCCTGTTATTCTTTCCATCCAAACTTGTGAAATACCTGATCAGTGATGGACCCCTCTGAGGACAGGTGTCGATACCCATAATCTCATGATATGTACCTTCTCAAAACCACCTTTGTGCTACCCTATGACCTCACTTTAATGCTGGACCAGGCAAGCTAATATTTATCCCAACGGGTGGCCATATTGTGCCACCTCTGACCATGGGATGCTGCAAAAACAACACAGCCCATGTGATGGCAATGCCCGATGTGTAGGGGGTGGGATAAGGACATTTGAGAATGTGGTCAGCCCTAAAATTGTTGACCTCAGTACTGAGTCCAGAAAGCTGCAGGCTCCCCAAGCAGAAACATGTTCTCCCAGCTTGCACTGAGCTTCACTGGAACACTGCAGCAAGCCCAAGATAGACATGTTGGCCAGGGGAATGTGGTGGGGTGTACAAGTGGCAGAAAGAGAAGGACCATTTCTGTGGACAGCATGCCGGTGTTCTGTGAAGTGATCACCCAGTCTATGCTTCGTCTTCCCCGTGGAGAGGAGACCACATTGTGAGCAGTGAAGACAATAGACTAGATTGAGTGAAGTGCTGCTCCACCTGGAAGGTAGGTCTGGGGCCTTGGAGAGCGAGGACTGAGGGAGTAAAGGGGCTGGTGTTGCAGGGGAAGGTGCCATGTGGGTGTGCGGACATTTTGTGAATGGAGGAGGGTTGTACCCAGTTTGTCACAGAGTGAATTGTATCTGTGGAAGGCTAAGAGAGGGGAAGGGAATAAGTGGCTGTGATGACATGCAGCTAGACGAGATGGAAATAGCAGCTCATGATCGTCTGGATGTGGATGCTGGACGGGTGGTAGGTGAGGACAAGTGGGTCCCTATCAGTGTTGTGGGAGGGAAGAGAGGGGGTGAGGGCCGAAGTGAGGGAGATAGGTTAAATACACAGCTCAGATCCCTGTCGACCACTGTGCGGGGAATCCTCTGTTTAGGGAAAAGGTGGACTTTTCCGAGGATTCCTTGTCGCTGTTGGCATCATTGGAACAGAGATGACAGAGAGGGAGCTGACCTGAGCAATGTTTTCCCAGCATGCCTTTCCTCACCTGAAAGCAAATCTTGATATTAGCTCTTTCGTAGTCATAAAGCTCAGGTAGGTGACCTGCATCAAATAACTCGAGCATTTCGTTGAAAGTATGCACTTTCAAAAAAAAACATTTTTATAAAAATAACCCAATGTGTTCTTTCTTTTATCTTTAAAACAGTCCAATCTAGGTTTCTCCACAGAATTTGAAATAAATCTATCTTTTGTTTCTAACATCATAACTCTCTGGAACTCCTTCAGCCTCAGCTTCAGTATGAGCTGCCTGTGCTAACTTACTTAACCCTGGATCTAATTCCTGAGCTTCAATTAACGAGGGCATCCCAAATACCTCTTTGGAGCCATTTTAATTTTTAAACAGAGTTTCAGCTTCCCTAACATCTGCTTGCAGTGACCCTGTGATTCTCTGGTGATGTCCTTTGTTTATCATGTGGAGGAGCTGGGTTTGGACTGGCGTGGACATTGTTTATCTATTTCTCTGGCCATTATACCTCATAGAAAATACCGGAAGCCATTTCTGCAACTGTTTTGCCTCCTTAGGCTCATCTGGACTTTCGGCAAAGGTACAACTATTATTCCAACTGAATCATTCCCCAGGAATAAATCACCTCCTTCCACAGGAAATTTCTTAGCTAACTGCTTTACCACTGGTGCAGTTAACAAGTCACACTCCAACTGGACTTTAAACAGAGAAAGTGGGGGAGACTCTCCATCCATCCTACTTACCAACAGACTGGCTTCAGTAACCTCTCTGTGGTGAAAAGTAAATGCTTCTCCATCAGGAGAGTTTGTGTCACTCCTGCATGGTTTCGTATAGTTATGCTGCCTTTGAAGAAATTGGAGTTATTTTCTTAGAGAAAAAAAGACATTCATTTCTCTCGTCTACTGTATGCAATCCTTCTGCATTCACAGGAGTGTGTCCACCAGATTGTCCTTTGTCATTAACGTTACAATCTGATCCGTGGTATTTATTTTATTCAATTCCTTTTCAGACTCATTCTTATGAATTCCAATGTCCCCCATAGGTTTCCTTCTCAGTTTCCTACATTCTGAGCAATAGTGCCTCGTTTTGGAACAACGGGTACACCTTGGCTCCCAATTTTCACCTTCACCCTCAATAATTTGGCTTCTGATCTGTGGAGGGGATCTTGGGGCATTTCCAGCTCTCTGTTCCTTACCTTGGCCATTGCCTTCATTTTCCTGTGCCATTTTTTAGCTGTTTTGAAGTTGTGAGCGTGACTGAAGAAAGGTTTAATTTTATGGATTAGCTCTGAATCATTGGCCCTTACTGCTGCCTGGCGATCAGTTACTAGCCTTTGGTCCTCACCGTGGGATGTTGGTGAATATTTAAATTCTCCTAATGCTCGGATGCACCTGTCATAATTGCTTTGCTGAACACTTTTGCATTCAATACGGGTTTGTCCAGGCTGTGTCCTTAAATCCTGACCCTATGCTGATAGATCTCCTGTTAAAGTAGGACTGGCAGCTCAATATTCTGGGGTACAGATGTTACCAGAAGGAGGGAAGGGGAGGCAAGAGTGGAGTGGGAGTTGTGTATTTGACTGGGGAGAATATCACGGCTGTACTCAGGAGGAGGACAGTCTTGGTAGGGCTTCAACAAGGATAAACATTTCTGCGCCAGCCTTCAAATTGTTCAAATTATTCAGATTCTCTGCTTGAAGTCTCTGGTTTGACGGTATCATTATAATCTGATAAACATATTCTCTCACAATGTCTCTCTCTGCAGGTCTAATTCACCTTTACTCATTCCACTCTTTCCAACACAATTTCCCTTTCCTTATCTTTCCCTGCTCTTTTCTTTATTCTTTTCTGTTGGCTCATCTCTGTATTTTTCTGCTCTGTCATTTTCATGTTCTGCCATCGCTAGTTATCCCATTGTCTCCTCTCACTGAAGCTGCTCTGACTGTTACTGAGTATCACCTGATTTGATA
Source organism: Chiloscyllium plagiosum (assembly GCF_037043375.1). NCBI lineage: Eukaryota > Metazoa > Chordata > Chondrichthyes > Orectolobiformes > Hemiscylliidae > Chiloscyllium > Chiloscyllium plagiosum. The sequence continues at coordinate 96,872,964 of NW_028270150.1, forward strand.
TTTCACTCCCTGGAGGACCCAGCCTTTCTTGTATTTCCTCTCAACCCAAGTGCTGTGCCAGTATTTCAATTATCGCTGCCTTCCTCACTCTGCCAGGCAATGCCACCTCGAGGTCACCCACCAAGTCAAGCAACATGGTCTTTGTAATTTCCCTGAAAACTGTGAGGGACAACTCTGCCACCTGCAGGAAATTCTTTGTTTTAACAAGTGCCATCACTGTAAGGTAATACAGAACCTGATACTTTCCATCACCAACACATATACCATTCCCAAACCGTTATTGATTCTTTATCAAATCGATGTCACACGAGTGCCCAAACATTGTTATAGCTCACGAAGATAATACACTGTTAATCAAGCCCCACTATTTCTGTACGTATTGTCCAAATTATGCATTTTAAAAGATATCCAAAATTCCCAAAAACACATTCTTTTCAGACCCTGATTGTTAGAAACTTGGTTTCTGCCACTGAACATGAATTACAGCTTGTTTCAGGTAATACTGGAGTCTCAGGTAAACAAAGAGGAACAGTCAGCATATAACTCTACTACAGTGTAGCTCACACTCCAGTAAGACGACAAGATGGAGGTGGAGTGGGACGCTCCAACAGGAGCTGCTCCACTCCTTCAGTTTATTTCACTTTTTCTGGTCCTTTTTCTTTTCCCCTTTTCCCCATTTCGGTGTTTTCGCCTGATGTAGAGCAGGCTGTAGGCACGAGGGGAGCTGGGACACCCGATGAGTTGGCAGTGGGGACAGCCATGGTTGAGATGCCCAAGGGGAGTGGGGACGGCCAGGGGGTGAGATGCCAGAGGGAAGCAGGATGGATGTTATACTGGGGAATGGTGCGGGTGGTCAGAAGTTTGTGAGTCCGGTCAGACCACGTGTGGAAGTCCCTGCATTGATCTACTGTAGCCCTTTGTAGAAAGGCTAACACGATCCCCTTGACTTGTCTGGACTTGTCCGACCTGCCCAGCTCCTTTTCCACCTATCCACTCCACCCTCTCCTCCCTGACCTATCACCTTCATTTCCTCCCCCACTGACCTATTGTACTCTATGCTACTCTATCCCCACCCCCACCCTCCTCTAGCTTATCTCTCCACGTTTCAGGCTCTCTGCCTTTATTCCTGATGAAGGGCTTTTGCCCGAAATGTCGATTTCGAAGCTCCTCGGATGCTGCCTGAACTGCTGTGCTCTTCCAGCACCACTGATCCAGAATCTGGTTTCCAGCATCTGCAGTCATTGTTTTTACCGTCATGATTATCTTGTTAACTTTATTTCATTTTATTCCAACTGATACTGTGAATAAGTGTAAGTAATGTAACATTTTTCCTTTTATTCCCCTTTATTTCTCTATTTTGTATCTAAAAACTGTCCCGAGGTAGTTTGTCCCGAAGATGGTGCCATTGCAAACTTTTCACTGTTCTCTTGTACTTGTGAAGTTGAGTACATGTGACAATAGACAATGTTCTAATTATAATCTCTTAAAAACTGTCCCTTACACATAGACAGGTGGACAGGAAACAACATGGGTGTTGTGGGTGGAGGGAAAATTGGGAGAGCAGTTGAGTGTTTTCTGTTCATGGGATGTGCTGAAATGGTTCTTGTGCTGGTCAGAACGCTGCTTCTCAGTCTTCTTTCTCCAGATGTTTCCACTGGTTTGCAAAGAGCACAGTGTTGAAAATGTGTTGCTGGAAAAGCGCAGCAGGTCAGGCAGCATCCAGGGAACAGGAGAATCGACGTTTCGGGCATAAGCCCTTCTTCGGGCTTATGCCCGAAACGTCGATTCTCCTGTTCCCTGGATGCTGCCTGACCTGCTGCGCTTTTCCAGCAACACATTTTCAGCTCTGATCTCCAGCATCTGCAGACCTCACTTTCTCCTCAAAGAGCACAGTGTGGCTGGTTCATGTCGAGAAGATCTCAGACTTAGTTATTGAAAGTCACAACTTACAGCAACTGTTGGAGAGGAAATGAATTGGTTTTGTTCAGGCTTAAAGTGTTTTTCATGGCAGAGAATAGAGAGAGCTCCTGAGTTCTACCGCATCTGAAAAGCTTCTCCCGAACCTCTTCACAACCTCAGGCTGTTTGGATAACTGAGAAACAGACACATGCTGGTTGTGAGGCAGGAGGCCTGTACTGTACATACCTAATTGCTAGGGCACTGACTAGTCAGCTACATGTACAGTCTAAAGTTCCATCCGTATGTAACCCCTTCACTCCAGTTTATCTGCAATGACACATTAACCACTGCTCAATCAAGCAGCTGTGTAAACATTGCTCACAATGAATGTCAGATAACTGGCTTTCAAAACATGCGTCAATCCTCCTGAAATCCTTTGGTTTATCAACTGTTCTTTGTTTTTAACTCCAGTCCACAATGAAAAATACAGAAAACAGTAAGAAACATGTTTGCCACATTCACCAGCCATAATAGTAGGTACTATTATTGAGACACTCTCTGATACCCGCGACCCGGAGCATCACATTGAATTGCCAGCTGTACACCAGGAGGATTTCTATAAGCCAGGGACTGCCCTTCAGAGTTGTAGTGTCAGAAGGTTTGGCCGACCATTGGCCAACAGAGGCAGATGCGACCTGACTTCTTGTGGACCTGGATGTCCTGATTGCCAGGGCGTGGGAGAGATGGACTGTGCTTTTTCTTCAGGGATAACAGTGGAGACCGTGGGACCAGGATCTGCCAACTTTGCTTTAAGTTGCCAGTTGGGTCAGTGCAATAACCATGGTCCTGAGGAACACCTAGTGGTGAGGGTAGATGTTTCAGGAGCTTCTGGACTCAGCAAGGGTAAGTGTCACTATGCTCTCTCTGCTACCTCACACTCATTCAAACTCTGCTAATGCATCCCACCAAAACTAATGATCATCAGCTCTTACTGGTGCATGCAGAATCTTCCCTCAAATAGTTTCACCCAAATCTAACTAAACTTCATCCTAGGCCCTATGCCACCCAGACTACTAGCTCAACAGCCCTCTGCACTGCTTACTTTCTTACTCAGGACACCTCACCCTCTTTTCCCACCTGTACCAGCACTAACTGATGTGCAAGTCACTTTCAGCAAATGTGATTGTGTTTGGACATGACTTGCTGAACAATCCAAAGTGTGCTAGTATCAACACCAACAACCGATTTAAGATAATACACCGAGCGCATTCTCCAGCTCAGTATCTGGCATATAGGGAATTGATCCTCTGCAAACATAAGATCTGAGTTCAAAACTTGCATCATTTTTAAACAAATTACCTTCGAAATTTGAAAATCAAATGTTCTGCATTGTGTTCCACATCTAACACCTCAAATCAATTAGCACAGACTTATCAACCAATCAGCAGTCTTTCTCCCCACTGGGTTACATTGTTCTGATGGTTAGAAAATTGGTTTTCTTGCATTTCGCCCGATTATTGCAAGACCAAAAGCTTTGACAACATATTGCTGTTTTTAACAATGTTTCTGTATGGAATCCCTTTGGTCCTGTGTAACCTTCTAAATGGTGCAGCTCATTCTATATTCAATCCCTTCATTATCCTGACCAAAACTCTGGATCACTTCCCTGCTTCTCTGTCTTACATTTTATTTGTTATTCCACCAAAGCTTGTTTGTGTCTCCTCTACACTGGGGAGACAGGACACCTCCTTGCAGAACATTTCAGAGAACATCTCTGGGACACACGCTCTAAACAAGCCCACCGCCCTGTGGCCGAATGCTTTACCTCTTCATCCCACTCTGCCAAGGACATGCAAATCCTGAGCCTCCTCCACCACCAAACTCTAGCCACCAGACGCCTGGAGGAAGTACGCCACATCTTTCTTGGGACCATCCAACTACACGGCATCAATGTGGATTTCACCAGTTTCCTCATCTCCCTTCCCCTACCTTACCCCAGATCCAAATCTCCAACTCTGCACCGCCCTGTTGAACTGTCATACCCAACTATCTTCCTTCCCACCCATCCGGTACACCCCTTTCTCCATCCAATCACCTTCACCCCAACCTTCATATAGCTACCACATTCCCAGCTATCTTCCCCCCAATTCTCAGCACCCCATCCCATTTATCTCTCAGCCCCCTTGGGCCTCCCCCTCATTCCTGATGAAGAGCTTATGCTCAAAACGTCGATTCTCCTGCTCCTCGGATGCTGCCTGACCGCTGTGCTTTTGCAGCACCACACTCTTTGACGATGTTCCCCTGAAGTCTAATCATATCCTCCTCACTGAATTTCATGCTCTCTGTAATGCTCAAATTATCTCCTTGAGATAGATTTTAACATTTTTTATTTGTATCGGCATATATCAAGAGAACAGTGCTTCGAATGCTGACTATGGACTGAATTTCCAAGTTGTTGACAAAGTGTATTTTTGTTTCAGTGATATTTTTGGTACTTCGTCCACCACGGCCCAGTGTTTTTCTGCACTGCCATCTGTACACGAATAGAACAGAATGCCTTTCATGCAGAAAGAGGCCATTTGGCCCATTAAATCTGCAATAACCTTTGAAAGAACATCCCACCCAGACCTTGCTCACCTACCCACCAGTCACCCCCCACCCTAAACCATAGCCCTGCATTTCCTACAGCTAACCCACCCAGCCGGCACATCCCTGGACACTACAGCACAATGTGGCACAGCCAATCCACCTAACCGGAACATTTTGGACTGTGGCAGGAAACTGGAGTACCTGAGAGAAACTCACGCTGACACTGGCAGGCTGTGTATACTCCACAATAACACAATCACCCAAGGCTGGAATTATACCCAGTTCTCTGGCACTGTGAGGCAGCAGTGCTAACCGCTGAGCCACCATGCCATCATGTTAATATTGGAGCCGGTCTTTATGGAGCACGAGAGGGTGCTGTGCTTGTCGTTGCCAGGACGTTATTCCGTTTATGCAGCTGATCCCATAGTTAAATCTCATCTCTACAAATCGTCACATGTTACAGGCCAGGAACTGCCCTTATCCCATAGAGCAAGGCCCAGAAAGCACAGTAACTCATCACTGTGCTGACCAAGTCCTGGAGGAGCTGATGGACAGGGTGTTTGACTAGAAATGTAGAAGCGACCATCCTGGACAGAGACAGAGGCCGAGGCCTGTGTCAGTGTGGTTCCTGTGTGACGTTGTTGCTCTTTTAACAAGGCGAGTTTGTGATTGGCTTTATTTTCAGGAGGTCATAAAAACATAGGTTCCAAAAGTCTGGGCTTGAATGGGTTTTTGGGCCAGTTTGATTGTAGCTGACAGACACTGCCTCAGGCAAAAGGCTTTTAAGATTAAAAGAAAATAATACAATAACAGAGGAGAGGTGAGTTCTCCCAGCTCAGCTGATCTCTGGTTTGGTTGGGTCAGTAAGCAGTAGTGTTGGGAAGCTGCTGGACCCAAGAGAAGCAGCTCCATGCTGACCCTCTCTCTCTGTCTCTCTCTCTCTAACTTCTCTCCTGTAAGACACTGTGTTGGATTTTACCTTTTGTGCCCACAGCTGCTTCGGGGATTTGTTGCAAATATTTGGAACAGCATCATTACATTGGTATGATCTTTTGGGTTTTTCGATAAGTTGTTACGCGGTATTTTGTTCCCTTTTATTTGTGTTTCATTTGGTAATCATGTAAAAAAAAAGTACTGTTTAAAGCGATGTGGTTTAACCAGCTGCATCCCTCCTGGAATATCCATGTTACACCTCCTTTAAAAAACGGGCAAAGTTAGGGTTTGGGCTACTTTCTTGAAATGTTTTGAGGGGGTCTGGCCTGGTCCAGAACAGAATGGGGCTCTTTGTAGGATTTGTTCTATTGTTCCAAATTGGGATTGAGGTTGTTGGACTCGAAGGCAGTGACTGGTAGGTGTTTGTGTCTTTTGTTTCGGGTGTTGAATTCGGTTGGTTTAAACAGGACTTGGGATAGCAATGGCCCTTCCAGTCACCGAGAGTTTTCTGGGGATGGAAGAAGTGACCTTTGGGGTTTTACAAAAGCTGATTAAGGCCAAGCTGCTGGAATTAGCAGACAAGCTGGGGTTGGAGCTGCCCCCTTCCGTGTGGAAAGGACAGATAGTTACAGCAATACCTCAGCATTTCAATTTGCTGGAAACACTGTCACAATCTTTAGAGATGGCTAAAATTCTTTTGAAAATGAAGCAGCTTGGGTTAGAGGCAAAAGACAAGGGAAGGGCAACAGAAATGAAACAGTTTAAATTAGGATCGAAAGTAGAGGAAAGAGAAAAAGAACAAATTGCTTTTACAGAACAAAAAGAAAGAGAGAGAGAGGAAAGAGAGAAAGAGAGGGAGTTTGAACTTCAGAAATTGGCACTGAGGCAGGAGTTCAAACCTTCCCTTTCTGAAGCAGTGCACACTCATGTGGAAGAGCAGAGAGCTAAAATGGCAAGATTTTCAGCTGAAATGGCTGATGGTTATGAGTTGGTCCATAAATCAAAGTTTGGATTCCAAAATCAATTTCAATCCATGAGGGATAGAAATTGGGGAAAAGAGAAATCCACACGTGGAAAGGGAAAGGTAGACCTCAGTACAGATCGATCTCAGAAGGATAATTTACCCACAGGGTAAAAAGGGAACCCTTGAAGAGGAGGGAGAAATTAAAAAGCTCCAGTATTTTCACTGCAATAAAGCAGGCCACATGATACCACAGTGTTGGTGGCTGAGGAAAAGCACTGGGAAGCCTGATGTTGGAAAACAGGATAAGCCAGTGAGTTTTGTTGGAGTGATAATGAAAAGCACAGTGGAGGCGAGAAAGCTGCACCAGGAACTTACAAGCTGCTCAGAGGTTGGTAAAGGAGGAAGTGCCAGATCTTCTTCTACCATGTAGCCGGGAAGGTAAAGTTTACTCACATAGGGCAGGAGCAGCAGGTAAAGAGGTTACAATGTTAAGAGATACAGGATCCTCTCAGTCTATGATGATGAAAGATGAGGAGATATGTACCACTGAAGGAATATTACCAGGAAAGGTACGAGTTACAGGAATTCACAGTGAGACAAGGAGCACTCAGTTATGTAAAGTGAGGTTAGTGTGTCCAGTGAAGAGTGGAGATGTTGTGGTAGGAGTACTGAACAAACTCTCAGCGCCAGGAATATAATTTGTCCTTCCTAATGATATAGCTGTGTCACAGGTAGGAGTGCTGCCTGCAGTGGTTGAAAAGCCAGTGGAATCTCAGGCAACTGAGCTATTCCAGGACACGTATCCTGGGATTTTACCTGACTAAGTGGTAACAAGGTCACTGAGTCACCAGTTGAAACAGGAGAGATCAAGGAGTTCAGATAAGAAAGTTGAAGTGGAATTAGCAGAGACCCTGGTTGGGGTGGCACGGTGGCTCAGTGGTTAACACTGCTGCCTCACAGCACCAGGGACCTGGGTTCAATTCTACCCTCGTGTGGCTGTATATATGGAGTTTGCATGTTCCCCCTGTGTCTGCGTGGGTTCTGGTTTCCTCCCTCAATCCAGGCGAGGTGCATTGGCCATGCCAGGTTGCCCCACAGTGTTCAGGGATGTGCAGGTTATGTGCATCAGTCAGGGGTAAATGTTGAGGACTGGGTCTGGGTGGATTATCCTTCGGAGGGTCAGTGTGGACTTGCTGAGCAGGAGGGCCTGTTTCCACACTGGAGGGATTCTATGATTCTGGATCAGATGGTTGACACAAACAAGGAACAGTTTGATCACAATGTAAATATCTTTTGCTCAGATAAATTAATGGAGTTACAGCCGAAAGATGAAAATTAAAGCAATTGTATCAAAAGGCATTCACCGATAAAGAATCCAAATTCATCCCTGAGTGTCACTATCATAAAAAATGCTTTCTTAATGAGGAAATGGAATGCATTGTTGCATTCTTTCAATCTTCCATCATGTCATTTTTGTGTTATTGCATTTTCTTTCATTCTGTCACTCTTGCATCTTTGCAAGTTTGCATTCTCGCATTCTATCATTCTTGCGTTCTTGCATTCTGTTGTTCTTCCATTCTGTCCTTTTGATGTCCATGCATGCTTGCATTATTAATTGTCATCCTTGCACTCTGCCATTCCAACATTCTTGCATTCTATCCTTGCTGCATGATTGCGTTGCAATCTTGCATCATGTCATTTTCGCATTCTGTTATTCAGGCAGATGAGAAATGGGCAGAAGTTCATTGAGTTATACTGCCAGTGGGTGAAGAGAAAGAGGTGCTGCGAGTGATGCATGACTCCCTCTCGCGGGCGGGCGGCGGGAGGGGGCATTTAGGAGTGATAAAATCTCAGGCTAAAATACAAAATCATTTCTACTGGCCTGGACTGCACAAGGATGTTGTTGAATTTTGCCAGAAATAACATACATGTTACATAATTGGAAAACTACAGTCAGTAATAAAACCTGCACCTTTAATACCTGTTCCAACATTTGGGGAAACTTTTACAAGAGTCTTAATTGATTTCGTAGGACTACTATCTAAAACAAAAAGAGGGAATCAGTATTTGTTAACAATAACGGATGTATCCACTAGATTTCCAGAGACCATTCCATTATGCAATATCACAGATAAAAGGATTGGAGAGGAGTTACTCTCTCGGACGATCCGAAGAGATACAATCAGATCAAGGGGTAATTTTTACATCAAAATGTTTCAAGGAAATTATGGACAGCTGAGAAATAAAGCAATTCAAATCAAGGTGCCATCAGACAGTAAAGACCATGTTGAGGGCTTATAGTCAAGACTATCCAGATGATTGGGATAAGGGAATTACATTTGTGCTTTTTGTGATCAGAGATGCACCAAATGAATTGACCAAATTCAGTCCATTTGGATTTGTTTTTGAGTATGAAGTGAGAGGACCACTAAAATTGATCAAGGAGAAATTAGTAAATCAGAATTCATATTAGGACTATGCGTCAAATTTTCAGAATCGATTAAATAGCGCTGGGGAATTGGCTAGACAGCATTTAAAGGTATCGCAGCATACATTGAACCAGAAGGCAGATAAGAAATCAAATCCTCACAATTTTACTGTCAGGAATATACATTGTTCATGTTACTTCAAGTGAAAGGTGAAACGTTCAAAGCAAGTTTTAATGGACTTTATCAAGTTGAAAGTAAATTGAGTGAGATGAAGTATTTGATAATGACTCCAGACAGAAATCTGACAGAGTGTGTCCTGTGAATATTCCCAAAGGGTATTTTGACAGGGGAAAGGAAAGCCAAAGGAGCTGAGTTACCTTCCAAAGGAAAATCAAAATGATCTAAAAGAGTTATTACCATCGCATGGGGAGACATGTGGACATAAGCTGGGAAGTCCAAACCAAATTAAGAATGAGGTAGATATAGAAAATGCTGCTCTGATTAAGCAACATCCTTACGAACATAACCCTCTAAAGTTGGCACAGGTTCAAAAAGAGGTTGAACGCATGCTGCAAAATGACATCATCAAAGTGAGTTAAGTTCGTAGACAGAGGGTGGTGGTGGAGGGTAGTTTTTCAGACTGGAGTCCTGTGACTAGTGGAGTGCCACAAGGATCGGTGCTGGGTCCTCTATTTTTTGTCATTTACATAAATGATTTGGATGTGAGCATAAGAGGTACAGTTAGTAAGTTTGCAGACGACACCAAAATTGAAGGTGTAGTGGACAGCGAAGAGGGTTACCTCAGATTACAACAGGATCTGGACCAGATGGGCCAATGGGCTGAGAAGTGGCAGATGGAGTTTAATTCAGATAAATGTGAGGTACTGCATTTTGGGAAAGCAAATCTTAGCAGGACTTATACACTTAATGATAAGGTCCGAAGGAGTGTTGCTGAACAAAGACACCTTGGAGTGCAGGTTCATAACTCCTTGAAAGTGGAGTCGCAGAAAGATAGAATAGTGAAGAAGGCGTTTGGTATGCTTTCCTTTATTGGTCAGACTATTGAGTACAGGAGTTGGGAGGCAGCTGTACAGGACATTGGTTAGGCCACTGTTGGAAATATTGCGTGCAATTCTGGTCTCCTTCCTATTGGAAAGATGTAGTGAAACTTGAAAGGGTTCAGAAAAGATTTACAAGGATGTTGCCAGGGTTGGAGGATTTGAGCTATAGGGAGAGGCTGAACAGGCTGGGGCTGTTTTCCCTGGAGCGTCGGAGGCTGAGGGGTGACCTTATAGAGGTTTATAAAATTATGAGTGGCATGGATAAGATAAATAGACAAAGTCTTTTCCCTGGGGTCAGGAAGTGCAGAAGTAGAGGGCATAGTTTTAGGGTGAGAGGGGAAAGATATAAAAAAGACCTAAGGAGCAACTTTTTCACCCGGAGGGTGGTACGTGTATGGAATGAGCTGCCAGAGGATGTGGTGGACGCTGGTGCAATTGCAACATTTAAGAGGCATTTGGATGGGTATATGAATAGGAAAGGTTTGGTGGGATATGGGCTGGGTGCTGGCAGGTGGGACTAGATTGGTTTGGGATATTGGGATATTGTATTGGACAGATTGGACCGAAGGGTCTGTTTCCATGCTGTACATCTCTATGACTCTATGACTGGAGCTCACCCAGGTTAATGGTGCCAAAGCCAGATGGTACCCAATGGTCAGGTGTGGACTATTGCCAAGTCAATGTAGTTACAAAGACTGAAGAATTTCCAATTCCATATTTGGAAGACTCTGTTGAAAAGATGGGGCAATTTACTAATTTGGACGTTCTCAGAGGATACTGGCAGTTAACTTTATCAGAAAGAGCGAAGGCAATTTTAGCTTTCATAACGCTTTTGGACTGTATCAGTTTACAGTCACACCATTTGGTGTGAAAAATGCACCAGCCACATTTCAGATTCTTACTGATAAGATCATTGCTGGATTATCCAATTGTGTCATATATATAGATGACCTGGTGATTTTTAGTCATAGATGGAAGGAACATTTCCAACATTTATCAGACTTGTTCAATTGACTGCGGAAGGCAGACCTGGTGATAGATTTGGTGAAAAGTGAATTTGCCAAAGCCCAAGTAACTTTCCAATACCGTTTTATTGGACAGTGACACATGGCCCCATGGAATACAAAAACAAGGTTAATTAGGGAGTTTCCCACACCTGAACAAATAGAGCAGTATTCCGGTTCCTGGGATTGAGTGGTTTTTATTGAAATTTCATACCAAATTTTAGCAGTGTGACAGCTCCACTCACTGAATTGCTAAAGAAAAGCAAGACGTTTCAGTGAACAGTGGACTGTCAGAGGTATTTGACAGCTTTGAAAGCCGAGTGAACGACTGTCCTGGTATTTTTCACAGCTAATCATGCAAAGTCACTCAAGATGGCTATCAGTGAAAGTGGTGCAGTGATCAGTGCTGTGCTCTTGCAACAAGACGACAAGTCGATAGAAAAACATATCGGGCATTGCTCTCGCAGCTCCACAGCTTCCTGATGAAGGAGCAGTGTTCTGAAAGCTAGTACTTACAAATAAATCTGTTGGACTATAACCTGGTTTTCTGTGATATTGAATTTTGTTCAGGCAATTGAACATTCCTCAGGAGAAATATTCAACATTTGCGAAGGAGACTGAGCTTGGTGTTGGAGTTACAACATTTCAATGTTTGTGTTACAATAACGTGTCTGATATAAGCATATACGCTGATCATAACCCACTGAACTTTGTGGAGAAATATATGGACAAAGATGTGAGACTGTTTAGATGGAGATTGTTGGCACAGCCATTCAATTTCAAAATGGTGCAGGTGTCAGGACTAGCAAACATGATTACCGACGCATTGCTGAGAGGTGAATGAGAAATGGAGGGGTTCGGTGGCAGGAGTAAAACAGACTCAAACAGACTGTAGTCATGCAGTTTGTGTGGTTACTGTCTGTGTAATGTATACGAGTATAAACGGTTTAGCATTAAGGATGCTTTAAAGTAAAGCCACCTTTGGATATGCATGGTTCATTTTTCTTTAAGGGGGGGGATGCTGTAATGAGGCTGCTCCTTTAACAAGACTATGTTGTTCTTAGCTTCTTTTTGAGAAGTTTTGAAAAGCACAGGTTTCCAAAAGTCTCAGCTCAGTTGGGTTTTAGGGCCAGTTTGATGATACCTAACAGATACTGTCTCAAGCAAAAGGCTTTCGGGTTTTAAAAAAAAAAAACACTTGTACAGTGAAAGGGATGTAGCAGGTTCTCCCAGCTCAGCAGACCCCTGGTTTGGTTGGGTCAGTAAGCAGTCGTGTTGTGAAGCTGCTGGACCCAAGAGAAGCAGCTCCATGCTGACCCTCTCTCTCTGATTTCTCTCCTGGAAGATCCTGTTGGATTTTATCTTTTGTGCCCAGGGGTGTTTAGAGGATTTTTTATAAGTATTTGCAACAGCATCATTATGTTGGGATGATAATTGGCTTTTTGGTTAGGTTATTAGTCAGTATTCTATTTTTGTTTGTGTTTTATTTGGCAATCTTGGAAATAAATTCTGTTTTCTTTAAAACTAAGTGGTTGGGTCAGCTGCATCCCTCCTGGAATATCCACGTTACACTTGCTTAAAGCAACTGGTAAAAGACAGGGTCTGGATTACTTACTTGAACGGTTTTGAGCAGGTCTGGCCTGGGCCATTACACCTGAGCTGAAGGAAATGTCTAACAGTGCATGGAGAAGGTCAGTGACAGACTGTGCTCTGCAAGTGTAAGTACCACTATCTTCTCTCTGCTACCTCACCCTCACAGGTCAGGGTCAGCCCTCCCTCTAACTGTACCATTTAACATGCCTCTCACCAAGACTCATGGACGACAACTCTCACTGTTGTATGTATCATGGCCACTCATCGACTCTTACCCACCGCATCCTCCCAGACTATACATTATTCCCACCCTCTGTGCTTCCTACTCACTCACTGGGGACACCTCACCATCTCTCCTGCTCATGCATCACCATGAGCTGCTCATATCTTCACTTCTATCAGACCCAATCCTCCCTTTGTCCCATTGGCAGGGGACCCAATCTCTCATGGCCAGGTGGCCAGTGCTGGGTGGTGGGGATGGGGATCCTCTCCCCATTTGAGGAAAATGTGTTAGCATTTAATGGAGAGGAGGGGAACTGCTCAGCTGGGGAAGTGCAACTGTGCAAGAGAGTTATATTGTGCTGCTCTCCTGACCCATTCACTCATTCTTTTCTGAACAAGCATTGAGTCCTTTTACACAACTCATTCCCAGTCTCCTCTTACATGGACAATAATGGGATCCAGGGATTCACTGAGAACCACCCAGATCCCTGTGGATCTCAGAGCTGTTCACCCACTCCCCATTTAGATCATGAGGTTGTTTTTTATTCTTTCTTCCAAAATGGACAATTTCCCAATGTCCCACATTGTATCCATTTGCCAGATCTTTGTCACTTAGCCTCTGATATCATTTTGTAGGCTCCTTATGTCCTCTTCACAACTCACTTTCCTGTCTATCTTTGTGTCATCAGTAAATTTACATCCATACCTGCGATCCCTCCATCCAAATCATTTCTGTAAATTGGAAAGAGTTGAGAGCCCAGCACTGACCCCTGTGACATACCGCTGTCACATCCTGTCAGGCTGAAAAAGACCCACTTATTCCTACTGTCTGCTCCTGATCACCAGCCAATCTTCTATCCAGGTCACTACATTACCCCCAACACCATGGGCTTTTCTTTACTGCAATAACATTTGATGTGGCACCTTATCAAATACCCTCAAGATTCACTGCCCTTCTGCAGCCTTTGTGTCCCATTTCCCCGTCTGCCGCTCCTCCCTGTACATTCAGATGTGGGTCCTGATTGCTGACACCACGGGCTCCTCTCCTGCCTGAGCAGCTGCCTGGTCTCTGCCGGTCCCTCCGAGTGCCAGCGGCTTGGGGCATTTCTTCCTCAGCCAGCTGCGGAGCTGTGGCAGTGAGGTGCTCACCAGCTTGTGCTCCCACACTCTCTAAGGCTAACCTTCCCACCGAGGTCTCAGGGTCAGAGCCTGTGGGGTTTGTAAAAGGCAGCCTTGGTGACCATTCCTCTGAGCCCTCAGGGGGCGAGGTGGTGGCTTCTACAGGAGCTGGGCCTGTCTCTGTAGGCCCCACAGAGAGGCTGGCTTTACCTGCAAGACATAGAGAGAGAGAGTGACAGTGTCATGGCCACTGGTTGGAAATGATGTGCTCTGATTGAAACCAACAATGCACTTCACGGGAGAGTGGGAGAAAAGCACAGCACAAGCTTGAGGAACAAACCCTCACTTTCCTCTTTACCGCCTTAAGGACTCAATACTGATTTCCACAACTCAGACCTTGACTTTATGATGGATCTGGGTAGGTTACTCTTCGGAGGGTCGGTGTGGACTTGTTGGGCCGATGGGCCTGTTTCCACACTGTAGGGAATCTAATCTATCTAATCATATCTCTTCTGCATTTTTCTTTAATTCCTGCAATCTCTTACATTTTCTTACATTCTCAGCTGCATTAGGCACACAGCTTTCTTGTTTGTGTCTTATTTGTGTTGCTCTGAGTAGAGTGGAACCACCCACTTATTTTCACACCTTAATTTCGATGCATTTTACACCTTTTCTTTTCCTCATTCAACACCATTAATAATGGTCTTGTCTTTACATGGGGTCTCAGCAGTATCTCCCCCATCTTCTCCCTCTGTCAAAACAGTAAAATAACCCATTTTCACGCCCCTTTCAGCTCTGAGTTGAAGCATTATCTCTGTTTCCCTCGACAAGGATGCTGCTTGATCTGCTGAGTCTCTGCAGCATTCTGTGTTTCTTTCAGTTTTGCAGCATCAGCAATATTTTGTTTTAACTGAACTTCTGATGTCTGATCCTATCCTCCTCACAGTTCACTGTCTTTCTGTCTAACCTTGAAATCTTCTCCTTCCTATGTAACATATTTGTCTATGTCATTTATGCATGTATTACAAAGATCAGTGTTCCTAACACTGGCCATGAGGGAAGAAGAATAATGTATCTTCCTGCAGTCTATCTACCTTCTCATCAACCTGTCTCAGGGATGTTATTACTCATCTCTGGAACAGTCGGGATTTGAACCCAGGATCTCTTGCCTGGGATAAGATCACTGCACCAGAAGAGCCCTCTCCCTGCAGCTAATCATTACGTGCACAGCATTTCTCTCTGAGGTATGTCCCTCAGCCAATGGCATTCCTCCTTCAATCGGATGTTTACATTTTCCTAAATAAGTCAATTAAATAGCATCTCTCCTTTTGAAAGTCTACATATGTAACATGAAATATGTGAAACTCAGCTAATTCCAGTTACTTTATCTAAGAACTCCATCAAGTCTTTAATACCTGTCATTTGTTAAATTCTTCTTCAAAGAATAAAGCCACAATTTATCTTGGATCATCAGGCTGCACTATTTGCAAACTTCCATGCCTCTTGGCCCACTCCCATTTTTTCATGTTCCTTTACTCAGCAACGTTCACACATTGTTGCGGCTGTACAGGACATTGGTTAGGCCACTGTTGGAATATTGCGTTCAATTCTGGTCTCCTTCCTATCAGAAAGATGTTATGGAACAGGCTGGGGCTGTTTTCCCTGGAGCGCCAGAGGCTGAGGGGTGACCTTATATAGGTTTACAAAATTGTGAGGGGCATGGATAGGATAAATAGGCAAAGTCTTTTCCCTGGAGTCGTGGAGTCCAGAACTAGAGGGCATAGGTTTAGGGTGAGAGGGGAAAGATATAAAAGAGACCTAAGGGGCAACTTTTTCACGCAGAGGGTGATACGTGTTTGGAATAAGCTGGCAGAGGATGTGGTGGAGGCTGGTACAATTGCAACATTTAAGAGGCATCTGGATAAGTATATGAATAGGAAGGGTTTGGAGGGATATGGGCTGGGTGCTGGCAGGTGGGACTAGATTAGGTTGGGATATCTGGTCAGCATGGACGAGTTGGACTGAAGGGTCTGTTTCCATGCTGTACATCTCTATGACTCTATGTCCCTAAAGAACAAAGCCACAATTTATCTTGGATCATCAGGCTGCACTATTTGCAAACTTCTGTGCCTCTTGGCCCACTCCCATTTTATCATTGTTCCTTTACTCAGCAACCCTCACACATTCTATCCAGACCAGGGAAAAGTTTTACATTTACAAAGTCTGGGACAAAGGCACTGGATTGAAAGGAGTTCAATGAACCTGTTTGTTCAGTGACTGTAATTAATGTCACTCTCTGTGGGCCCTAACTGAGTCTCTGGATGGATTCCTCCTTCTATTAATAAATGAGTCTCAGCTGCAACGTTCCTCGAAACAGGGAGAGATGACAGATCAGAATCTGAGGAGAGCAGACTGCAATGTTACCACAATGGGCAGGAGTCTCTCTGGGACAATTGACTATTTTTCTGCAAATTATCACCAAATGTATTTGGAACGTCGGATCCGATACATACTTTGGATTATTCAACACATTTACTATCCGACTCTCGCTGCTGTTGGTATTCCTAGTGAGTATCTCTGTCTGGCTGGTAATTCTGTGAATCATGATGTAACCTTATTACAATTCTTGTCATTTCCTATTCCCCAACTTTCATCTTTTAGAATGGGTTTCCTACACTGACATGCACACACTCACTCTGCCTTTCCTGCAAGCACACCTTTCAGTTTATGGAGAGAATCTGTATTGCAGAATTATATTTTATTTTGCTCAAAAAATGCATAACCTATCATCAATCCATGTAAGATGCTGTAAATCTCACTTTAGAATTACAACCAGTCAGACAGACTTTAACCTCACACCTTTAATGCATTGTCTGAGCTGAGATGACACCTTTTGTTGGAGAATCTGAATTTATCTTGAGAATGTGACTTAAAAGGAGTTTGTGATTTACCTAATAATGAAATGAAGTTAGGAAACCCATTCTAAAAAAATGAAAGACTTAATCTGAGATTGATTAAGATATTTGAGCCCCATGACACTGAAATCTTTTGCAAAAATTTCTGCATCTTATAGTCCTGCTCCATAACCACCTGATGAAGGAGCAGCGCTTCGAAAGCTAGTACGTCCAAGGAAACCTGTTGGATTATAACCTGGTGTTGTGTGATTTTTAACTTTGGAAACATTTCCAGGTTGAGTTCCTGTTGTCCCTGCTCTGCCCAACTGCCCAGTCCATTGATATCCTCCTGCAGGTTACAGATACCCTCCTCACTTTTTACCAGCCTTCCGAGTTTCATGCCACCTGTGAACTTCTTTATCATATTCCCCTGAATTTAAGTCTAAATCATTCATCTACAAAACAGACAGCAAGCTCCCAGCACCGTGCTCTGTGAAACCCCACTGATATCAGACTTTGTGTTAGAGAAACATTCCTTAACCATTCCCCTCTCCCTCCTGCCTCTCAGCCAGTTTTACATCCAGCAGGTCACTTTACCTGGGATCCCATTGGCTCTTACTGTCTTGACCAATCTGCATGAGGGACTTTACCAAAAGCCTTGCTGAAGTCCATGTAGGCCTCATCAAATGCACTGCCCTCATCAACACGCCAGGTTACCACCTCAAAAGGTTATCAAACACAAACTTCCTGTAACAAATCCTGTATCTGAGTAATTAATCTCTCTTCAGGTGCAGATATAGTCTCCCTGCACTGTCCTTTTGGTCCCCTTTGTTGATGTATTTCTCTTGCAGCTGTGAGACTGAAAGGGAACCGAGATTGTCGAGCTTGCTGTTCTGAAACCACGTTGGGAATTGGGGGCAGATGCCTTAAGCCAGTGTCTGCAGCCTGACAAGGCCACATGGGGAAATCCTTTTCCAATGCAGGGAGGCTTAGCAGGGAGACACCTCGACAGTTATGGCAATCTCTGCAGTTGCTCTTGTTCATGTACAGGCTCACAATCCTTGCATCACACACTCCCTATGGAAATGTCCCCTCCTCCAGAAGAAACAGAGAGGTTAGTGCAGAAGCTGCAGGAGTGGGGGTTTCTGTGCTTGATGAGGACTGGGAAAAGTGACTGGAGCTTTGTCCATGAGTGTGTGTCAATAGCTTTGCTAAAGCCCTCCACTGTTGGTTTGATTCCCAGCTCTGAGGTAACAGGGAGGCTTTTTAATGGTGTCTAGAGCTTCCTCAGTGACAATGTTCTCCCTGCGTTATAGCTCAAGGCGAGGATCTCCCCATCTCTCCAACTATTTGTTACAGAGGGTGATGATCTCTCCTGCCTTTGTTTCAGTTGAGCTGTTTCTTTTCCTCATGCATCTTTCACTTTCCCCATCCCTTCATCCGTACATTTCCCTGTGATGGAGTAGCTGTGGATATTCCTGCAGGGTTAGGAATGTTATTATTGGATCGTTGCTCAGCATTCTCTTGGACTGTACTTCAAATGGTTCTTTCTGAATTCTCACTCAGATCTCTCTTGTAATCGATGAGAGTGGAACTTTTGCCTTCAATGACAGGCTCTATCACAGTAATGTTAGCCTTAAACCTGTCTGTGATGTTCCAGTGTTGCTCCTTGTCTGTTCAGGGTGTGGTTTTATAGATGATGATGTCTCACAGAATGTGCCATTTCACTTCTGCTCTCTGAGTGGGAATGCTGCAAAGTGTCTTTTAGTCAAGTTGTGGAAAAGTTGCTTATAAATTGAGAAAGTAGTGTGTCTGATGTTAACATGAGGGCAGTGTTTCTGCTTTGAATGAAAAAGACCTTCAAGAGCTGTATAGTTAATTTGATCCATATCAGAGAGATGTGTGTCTCAAAGCACAAAATATTTCTGTTTTTCAGCTCCTCCTGAGTGTTCCCTTTTGGTTTTCAGGGCTGCCCTTCCATTCTCGCTAACTCCTTTATCAATTGATGCAGTCACCGTGTGGCATTACCTTCTGTGTTTGTCTTCATGGATATTTTCATTCATAAACAGATCTCAGGAAACTTATTAATATTATCAATAACCACAGTGTTAACCCACAATAAAGCCACAATATTTCGGAAAAACATTCATTTCCTGGATGGATGCTGTAGTCAAATTGACACTAAACAAAAGGCATAAGTTTGCAAAATGTTTTTTCCCAAAATAAGTGACACATAATTCACGGGACACAAAAAGTTACAACAATAAACATGCTTCCTGCAGACTGAAGGAGTGACCGTTCATGTGTTTCCACACATAGTCACAAAGTTGGAACAGTTTTTAAACCAATTTGTTGCTACCTACTTTTACTGAGATGTGAGAACATAAATATTTATTTGTTTATTTATTATTCAATCAAATAAAAATATCAGATGTCAATTTCTGATTTAAATATAACAATTGGCTCCATCTACATGACAATATAATCTACTGAAATTCTCCCAAAGAGAAGGCCACATACGCTCAGGGACTAAAGCTAGAAATACAGTCTACTTGCAAGCAATTCATCAGCTCAGTGACTTTGTCTTACCCTCATTCCTAGTTCGTGGCGGTTTCTTTTGTTAACAGATCTGAATCCAATCTCTGTTCTTTGCAAAGTCCCCCGTCTCCCACTTCACTTGCAACCTCTCTCTCTCGACCACCCCCTTGAAGTTTTTATTCTCTTCCTCTCTCTCTCTTTCCAATCTTGCTCTCTCTCTATCTCTCTGTCTCTCTCTCTCTCTCTCCCTCCCACTGTCTTGCAGTGTCAATCTCTTGCTTCCACCCCCCTCCTTCCTGTCTAACCTGTTATCATGTGACCTCTCCATGTTCCCTCTCCCACTGGGTTCCCATTGTCCCCTGAGACCCATTGTAGCCTCCCCATAACATCCCAATCCCCTCAAGGCCTCATTGTCTCCTCCCAGGTTCCTTGCAGTTTCCTTCTTGCCTTTACACCACCCCTTGACCTGTCTGCAATGACAGGCTTGGCTCCTCCCTCTGGCTCTCCCTACCAGATCTTTCCTCCATCCACCTGTTACTAGCCCACAGGCCACCTTCCCTCACAGAGAACCTTCTTTTCACACTTACCTTGCTGCATGCTTCCCCCGCCTTCAATAGAGTGATAGAGTCATAGAGATGTACAGCATGGAAACAGACCATTCGTTCCAACCCATCCATGCCGACCAGATATCCCAACCCAATCTAGTCCCACCTGACAGCACCCGGCCCATATCCCTTAAAACACTTCCTATTCAGAGACCCATCCAAATGCCTCTTAAATGTTGCAATTGTACCAGCCTCCACCACATCCTCTGGCAGCTCAGTCCATACACGTACCACCCTCCGGGTGAAAAAGTTGCCCCTTAGGTCTTTTTTATATCTTTCCCCTCTCACCCTAAACCTATGCCCTCTACTTCTGGACTCCCCGACCCCAGGGAAAAGACTTTGTCTATTTATCCTATCCATGCCCCTCATAATTTTGTAAACTTCTATAAGGTCACCCCTCAGCCTACGATGCTCCAGGGAAAACAGCCCCAGCCTGTTCAGCCTCTCCCTATAGCTCAAATCCTCCAACCCTGGCAACATCTTTGTAAATCTTCTCTGAACTCTTTCAAGTTTCACAACATCTTTCCGATAGGAAGGAGACTAGGATTGCACGCAATATTCCAACAGTGGCCTAACCGATGTCTTGTACAGCCGCAACATGACCTTCCAACTCCTGTACTCAATACTCTGACCAATAAAGGAAAGCATACTAAACGCCTTCTTCACTATCCTATCTACCTGCGACTCCATTTTCAAGGAGCTATGAACCTGCACTCCAAGGTCTCCTTGTTCAGCAACACTCCCTGGACCTTACCATTAAGTGTATATATCCAGCAAGATTTGCTTTCCCAAAATGCAGCACCTCACATTTATCTGAACTAAACTCCATCTGCCACTTCTCAGCCCATTGGCCCATCTCATCCAGATCCTGTTGTAATCTGAGGTAACCCTCTTGTTTCACTCTTGCATTCATCATTGATAGGCACATCAGTAAACCTATCAGCAGCACGGATGGCCATACATAGCCTGTGATTGATGGAGCAGCTGCTCTCCATTCTCACCCACTTCTGGTTACTCTCGGAACATGATAAACAGCACAACTGCTATCTCATCCAGCATTCTTTTGACAAGTGTTGGATGCATTTCATCTGAACCAGGGACATGTCAGCCATTGATTCTAAGAAATTCCTGAGCAACATTTCATCATGTAATTGTGTCTAATTCATCCCTTCCTTTCAACTTGTTATTCATACTCATTTCTAGAATGTTATTTGAAAGACAGGCACAAAATATATGTTTGATGAATCCACTGTTTCTTTATGTCCCATTATGATGTCATTACTGGATACAATAACACATTTGAAAATCTCAATACGCTCTGTAACTTATTAACTGTAACTATAATAAGGTGTAACTTTACGCTTGGTTTAACATAACGTGTTCTTGTTTATTTTCCTTTCTCATAGTTAACACAGTGACAATAGTGATTCTGTCACAGAGAAAGTGTGATCTTTCTAAATGTGTCACTCGCTACCTGGTGGCCATGGCAGCAGTGGATGTATTGCTTATCATTATTGATCTGATATTGAGGCACATTCCAATTATTTATAGAAATGAATTTACATTTCTGCAGACCATCCCTGTGTGTAACATCCACGCCGTCCTGGTTTTTGCAGCTATGGACTGCTCTGTCTGGTTCACTGTCGCTTTCACCTTTGATCGATTTGTGGCCATTTGTTGTCAAAAGATGAAAGACAACTATTGCACTGAGAAAACAGCAGCCGTGGTTCTGGGAACAATAACTGTGCTCAGCTGTTTAAAGAACATTTCCTGGTATTTTATGTTAACACCTTGGTATAAGCTGAGGAACCAGCCCTGGTTTTGTTTGGCTAAAAGGTATGTTATGTTATCGCGAGTCTGGGGATCGATTGAGCTTATTCACTACATTCTGACCCCAGTGCTCCCATTTGTTCTGATTCTGCTGCTCAATGCTCTCACTGGGAGGTACATTTTAGTGGCCAGCAGAGCCCGCAGGAGACTCCAGTCTGACAGCAGGGGACAGCATTCCAAGGACCGACACTTGGAGAGCCGAAGGAAATCCATCATTTTAATGTTTGTTATCTCAGGGAATTTCATCCTGTTATGGTCAATGTTTGTGGTGTATTCTTCATGGAGACGATTGTATCGGTTGGGTTATAAGGCTGTAATTTTACATTACTTTGTACGAGATATAGGATTCATTCTTCAGCTCCTGAGTTGCTGCACAAACACGTGTATATATTCCGTGACCCAGACTAAGTTCAGAGAACAGCTGAAGAACATGATAAAACAGCCTTTTGCTCAATTAGTAATATTTATGAAACGATGCAATGGATTGATGTATTCTGGGATCACAATTGAACACTCCAGGCCCCTTGGGTCAGTGATAAAGACACAGTGAGGTCAGTCTGCTCTCCCTGATGTCTGTGAGACACACAAAGTAGGTTCAGTCAACACTCCCCATGATCCCTGAAACAGACACAGTACAATCGATCAGACCTTCCTGAATCAGTGAGACAAACACAATGCTTTCCCTGGGTAAATGACAAACGTTGGCCCCTATAGACACTGTGCATCACTCCTTATGTTGAATAAGAGTCATAGAAAATGGAAACAGACCCTTCAGTCTAACTCATCCACGCCAACCATCTTCCCAAGCTAAACTATTCCCACCTGCCCGCACTTGGCTCATATCCCTCCAAACCTTTCATATTCATGTACATATCGGAATGTCTTTTAACCCTTGTAACTGTACCTCCACCCACCACTGTCTCTGGCAGTTAATTCCACACATGAACCACACTCTGTGTAAACAAATTACCCCTCATGTCCTTTTGAAATCTTTCTCCTCACACCTTAAAAGTATGCCCCCTAATTTTGATCTCCCCCCAAGAAAAGTCCATTGTCATTCACCTTGTCTAGGTCCCTCATGATTTTATAAACCTCAATAACGTCATGCATCAACCTCCTGTGCTCCAGTGAAGAAAGGTCTCTGTCCCTCCAGTCTACTTTGATATCTCAAACACTCCATTCCCGGCAACACCCTGGTAAATCATTACTGAACCCTCTCCAGTTTAACAATATCCTTCCTGCAACAAGGCAACAGGAACTGCACACAGTCCTCCAGAAGGGACCTCACCAACATCCTGTACACAATCAATATAACGTCCCACACTCAGGAGCAGATATCCCTGTGCAAAGATCCTGAACTGCACTTAAAATAATCCAGCAAATATCTCTATAATTGTCAACACGGATGAAACTTTACGTGATTACAGTGCATAACAAAAAGCAAAATTATGATATAAAATGGCGACAGCAAATGTTACTGAAATCATTGCAGCAAATATTGTTTAACATGCTCACAACAAAGAACATTTAAACTGCTCACTCTGTGTAATATTTAAAAGACAGGGATGACAGTCACTGATGTGACCCCATCTGAACTCGCTCCTTCCTTCTCAGAGGCAATTCAGCATCAGCAGCAAATGCTGACTTTCCCGATGATATCCACATCGTGTGAATGAATGTCTGTGTAAACATTCTTGAAGAATTGACACAGATAAAAACTGATATAAGGCATCATAGTGATATTCAGCTCCATGTTTTAAACTTCGTGTACCACAAATAATACCTGATAAAATAAGAGCAAGTACTTGGTGAAATATTATTTGATAGTCATTTGATATTACAGAACTTGAGCATTGCTGGAAAAGACATTTTGTCAGAGCTTATGTTTTACACACATTAGGATAATTTGCAAGAATACAGTTGAACAGGAACATTGATACTCTACAAGGGAAGAGTGCTGATTGCTTGGCAAGTAGACTCTAATGGAGACATTGCTGTCAAAATGCACCAATCACTGATGATTGATCGTTGACCCCCGGGGTTTGTTTAAATTTTAAACCAAGTAATTTGACTCTGATTAATTACAGCATTGCTCTATAAATAAAGAGACTGGGAATGGCTGTGTGCTTTTTGCTGAATTCGAACAGAGTTAATGAATGTTTCTACTCTTTTCATCTGCAAAGAACAGGTTTCTGTGTATTCAACTTTGTATCTTCCAGTATGCACAAGTATCCTACACTGTGAGCCCAATTGACAATCCTAACTCACATATAAACATATGAAATTGGAGCAAATATAGACTATTTGGCTCCTCAAGTCTATCTGTGTGCGTATGTGCAATGTTAAGTCCCACTAATGTCCCACCAAACTTCTAACTTAACATCAATGTATCTGTTTTATGGGATGGTGTTCAATTAAAAAAAAGATAAGCACTGCAGATGCTGGAAATCAGAAACAAAAGCAGAAATGGCTGGAAAAAACTCAGCAGGTCTGGCTGCATCTGTGGGGTGAAAACAGAATCATCGTTTTGGGTGAATGACCATTCTTAAAAACTGATTGCTGATGACAAAAGGTTAATATTTATGCTGAAGGTGGGCTGGGTAGGGAGCTGTGATAGGGCCCATGGAGGGAGAGAGAGAGAAAGAGAGAGAGAGAGAGAGAGAGAGAGAGAGAAAGCAATCAAAGGTCTGTGTAAAAGTCAGTCTGGGAGAGTGGATAGCTGCTAATGGGGATCATGACAGGCTGACAATGGGTTGCATGTGGTCGTATCCTGTTGGGAAGCGATGCCAAAGAGGATCAGCCAAAGACTGTTCCAAACCTTGCTTTTGTGTGGGCCAGTCACCCATTTGCCCAGCTCAGTTTGGAGGCAATGTCAATGATACTCCGGCTTCCCCAGTGTGATACAACATTTTCATACTTTTCGTGTTGCAATAATTACAAGCAACGTTGATGTCAGTGTTCCTTCTCCCTTAATCTATACTTCCAATCCTGTGAAACACCTGATCAATGATGGACATCTCAATGGACAGCCTTAGGTTCACAAGATCTCAAGATATTTACCGGACATCGTTTTCATCGGGCTTTGGGTTCTCACAACATACCCCATTGATCTACATTCCAAAGTTAACGGTTATAGTCTTTCTCAGACATGTCCCAGACTTGCATATCTCAAAGGGCACCTTGAGTTCTGTTATTCATTGTAGTCATTGACATCCCTATTAAGTTCTGTTCCTCATCTTGTATTTCCCTTGGCTTCATCATCGGAGATACAAAGAAATGTTAGTTCCTACTAATTGCTGTAAGATTCATAATATTAGTTCTAGTATACATTCAGTTAGATGTGAAGTTGTATGTTCTCATCTGTTGCTAGAATTCCTTCGCTAATACGTGTTGAGCAGTTTCTCTCTCTCCATGTTATAACTGCCTATCACTTAAGCACCTTTTAAATTCTGTTATACAGTTTATTAACCTGATTACTTGACAAACAAAAGGATATTATTTCTTATTAATTGTTCTAAAAGTTGTACTATCATTTCCAATAAAGTTATTTGGTTAGACGTAGTGCTGGAATTCTTTCGCCATTGAGTTGCGAGCAGTTTCTGACACACTTGATCTTGGATGGTCCGATAAACATGGCCCCTCTCTCTTACGGCGGCACTAGAGCTCATTCTAGTCACATCCTGTCATCTGGGAAGGAAGTTACTGACCCTACTCTAAATATTTCAACTCTAACTCTTTTCCCTAAGAAGGCAACATTTATGTCATTAATAAGACGACAAACTCAATCACACTCCATCAATGTGGGGTTATGTTTTTCTTTCTTGTGCAGGACTGGCAGCTCAATGTTCCAGTGTGTAAATGCATGAGGAAGGATAAAAGGGAAGGCAAGAGAGGATGGGGTGTTGTGTTTTTGATGAGGGAGAACATCGTGGCAGGACTCAGAGAAAGGACACTCTTCAGGGTTTGCCACTGAGTCTATATGGGGAGAACTGAGAAGTAAAAAGGGGGAGTTCACTTTGGTAGCATCGTACTCTCGGCCCCCCAGTAGTCAGCGGGAGATAGAGGAGCTGAAGCAACAACTGGGTTGGAACAGCAGAGGATATTAAGTTTCCTACCATCGACTGGGACTGCCACAGCTTTAAGGGCTTGGATGGAGAGAAATTTGTCAGGAGTGTTCAGGAAGAATTTCCCATGCAGTATTAGGTGTCCTGACCAGAGAAGGGGCAAAACATGACCTCCTCTTTGGAAATAAGGCAGGGCGAGTGACGGAAGTGTTCATAGGGAAGCACTTTGAAACCAATGACCACAATTCCATAAGTTTTAGAATAACTAAGGAAAGTGTAGGTATGGTCCACGAGTTAAGTTCTAAATTGGGGCAAGGCCAGTTTTGATAGTATTTGATCAGAGCTTTCAAAAGAGTTTGGGGAAGGCTGTTTACAGGTCAAATGAAGTTTGGTAAATTGGGAGATTTTCCGAACTGAGATAATGAAGAGTTCATGGCCAGTATAGAAGAGTGACGAGGAAGGTTGGCAAGAGTAGAGGGGCCTGAACGACTCGAGCTATTGAGGCCTTGATCAAGAAAAATAAGGAGAAGAATGATATGCCCAGGCAGCTGGGATGTAGTGAATTCCTTCAGGAGTATAGAGGGAATTGGAATGCACTTAAGAAATAAATCAGGAGGGCTCAAACGGGACACAAGATGGCTTTGGCAGAGAAGGTAAAGGAGAAGCCAAAGAGATTCAAAAAATACATGATGGACAAAAGAGTAACGAGAGACAGAATAGGATCGCTTAAAGGTGAACAAGTTCATCGATGTGATGAGCTACAAGAGATGGGTGAGATACTTAAATGAATATGTCTTGTCAGTATTCTCCATTGAGAATGCAGAGATGTTAGGGAACTTGGGGAAATAAATAGCGATGCCTTGAACAGAATCCACATTCCAGAAGAGGAGATGCTGGAAATCAAAAGACACATTAAGGTAGATGAATCCAGGGGACCCATTGAAGTGTATCCCAGGATTTTGGGGGAGTCATGGAGGAGATTCCTGTATCATCGACAGCCACAGGTGAATGGACCAAGGATTGAATAGTGGCTAATGTTGTGCCAGTATTTAAGAAAAACTGAAGAGAAATTCCTGAGAAATACAGACCAGTGAGCATAACATCTAACGTGGAATTCTGAGAGATAGGATCGAGAGGCATTTGGAGAGGCAAAGATTCATTTGGGATAGTCAGCATGGTTTTGTGTGGGAAATCATGTCTCACAAAATTGATTAAGCTTTTTGAAGGGGTGACTCGGAAAGTAGATCAGGGCACAGTGATAGACTTTATGTGCATGGATTTTAGAAACGCCTTTGATAAGGTACTGCATGGTAATTTGGTGAGTAAGGTTAAATCTCACAGAATCCAGAGAGAGCTAGCCAAGTGGATACTTGAAGGTAGAACACAATGGGTGGTGTTAGAGGGTTGTTCTTCAAACTGGGGACCTGTGAACAGCGGTGTGCCACATGGAGTGGTGCTGGGTACGCTGTTATTCAGCATTTCTTGATATAAGCTGGATAAGAATTTATGAGATGTGATTATAGGTTTATGGATTCCATAAGATTGGTGATATAGTGGACAGTGAAGAAGGTTATCTGGCAATACAGTGAGATCTCAATCAATTGGGTCTGTGGGCTGACTGATGGCACATGGAGTTTAGTTTAGATAAATGCGAGGTGTTGGAGTTTGCTGGGTCAAACCAGGGCAGGACTTACCCAATCATTGGTCAGATCATAGGGAGTGACATAATAAGGAGATCTAGGGGTACATGTTCATTGCTCCTTGAAACTGGAGTCACAGCTCGGCGGGGTGGGGGGGGGGTGGGCGGGTTCATGAAGTCTTTCAGAATGCTTGCTTTCATTGGGGAGAGCATTGAGTATCAGAGTTGGGATGTCTTGTTGCAGCTGCACAGTTGAAGTTACTATGTGCAGTTCTGGTCACCCTCCTATCAAAGGGATAAGATTAATCTGAAAATAATCCAGATAAGATATACTGGGATGCTACCAGGACTGGAGGGTTTGAGTTTTGACGAGAGGCTGGAGAGGCTGGGACTTTTTACTCTGGAGAGGGGTGACCTTAGACCATAGAACATCAAACATTTCATCACAATACAGGCCTTTTGACCCTCAAAATTGTGTGAAACCAATCTGAAGTCCATCTGACCTACCCTATTCCATTTTCATCCATATGTCTATGCAATTACCAATTAAATGCCCTTAAATTTGGAGAGCCTACTACTGTTGCAGGTAGGCCGTTCCATATTCCTACTACTCTCTGAGTAAGGAAACTACCTCTGACATCTGTCCTATATCTATCATCCCTCAATTTGAAGCTATGTCCCCTCGTGCTAGCAAACACCATCCAAGGCAAACTGTTTTCACTGTCCATCCTATCTAACCCTCTGACTACCTTATATGCCTCAATTAAGTCACCTCTCTACCTTCTTCTCTCTAACGAAAACAGCCTCAAATCCATCAGCCTTTCCTTATAAGACCTTCCCTCCCTACCAGGCAACATCCTAGTAAATCTCCTCTGAAAACTTTCCAAAGCTTCCACATCCTTCCTACTATGCGGTGAACAGAGGTGCATGCAATACTCCAAGTTCGGCCACACCAGAGTTTTGTACAGTTGCAGCATGACCTCATGGCTGTAAATCTCAATCCCTCTGCTAATAAAGGCTAACAGACCGTATACCTTCATATCAATGCTATCAACCTGGGTGACAGCTTTCAGGAATCTACATACATGGACAAAGAGATCTCCCTGTTGTCTACACTACCAAGCATCTTAATATTAGCCCAGTACTCGGCACTCCTGTAACTCCTTCCAAAGTGAATCACCTCACACTTTTCCACATTGAACTCCATTTGCCACCTCTCAGCCCAGAGACTCCAGCCGAGTCACCTTGCCTTTTCAAGGGGCCTCCCATTGCACGGACTTGCAGATACCCCACCCGAGGCTGCACATCCAAACACTTACCCTGCTGGCCTCATGTTCAGTTGCAGCCATCTTCATTTCTGAGTCACAGCAGGATGGAAGGCAAAAGAAGGCTTCCCTCAGACACTGAGTTCCAGCCTCCTCCTCTGCACACAGGGGAACACTCAAGGATAAATGGCCCTTCTTGCTAGCACACACCCTCCCCCTGTTAACTTCTCAGAATTCACATCTTTCTGAGCCCCTGCCCAATGCATCTGCACCTATGTACCCTCCAGCACGGACCCCAATCCAGACAGTCGATATGCCAGGGTTGGGAATGAACTGGTCCCTCCTTGTATCCAGGATGTTGGTGACTCTCACTGAACCCCTCCCCCTTACATAGTGAGTTGTCTCCCTTCAGTACCGATTCCCACTATTATGTTTCCCAGCCGTCATTCCACAGGAGTGGCCTCCTTGGCAGTGCCCTACGACTGGCTGGGAGATGTGCCAGGATGGGGTGTGGTGAGACTGGCACATGTCAGATTCCAATGTCTGTGACCGTGGGCTGTGTACGGTCACCACCCAGAAACCGTACCTTGAGCTGTTGGTGCTGGGATTCCAAGCTGGAGGGCTGGAGGAACAAGCAGTGAGCTGGAGTCACCAGGTTCCCAGTCAGACTTCCACATTGGGAATTCTCAGTGTCTGATTCCTATCCAGTGGATGGTAGAATGGGAATCTGCATATTAATTCGGTGAGATTTGGTGTTAATGAGGGAGATAACAAGCGATGTCGATAAAGGCCTCTCACTGAATCTCACCTTGTTCTTGCCCCTGTATTGCTCACTAGGTTTCTCTTGTACTCTAATTGTTCACTCCTTGTTAATCTTTCAGTCAATCTGTGCAGATTTTTTTTCTGTTCACACTGCTGACCCACCAGCCAACGTTTTCACCATTATCTGCTTTTTATTGAAGTTTGATGCCAGTTTTAACACCTATGGTGTGTGCTCCATTTGAAACTTTGCCTTTCTTGGTTTGCCTGTCTTTCATCTGGATATTCTGAATTCTGTCCTTGAATTCCTGCCACCATTGACTTCCCCCTTCATCTCATTTCCCTGATCTCTTTTGGTTGTGTTACTTTCATGCTCTCACATCTGCCCTTACTTACATTTAAACACTAGTCTTGGACACCCTCATCTGTCCCTCACACTCTATGTGTCCAGTATCCTTTACCCTTTTCTCCCTCACATATTTCTCCAGTTACATATTTATAATCTGCTATTGAATCTGCATATGTCACTCTATTAGACTGTGTATTCCAAATCCGAAGCACTCATTGTGTGGAACAAATATGTTCATGTCACCCTCTGCTTCTTTTGCCAATCATATTAAATCTGTGTGCCCTGATTATTGACTTTATCGGTCTTTAGGAGTGTAGGCAATGGAGGAGACCATTCAGCCCATCGAGCCTGCTCTGCCATTTAATTTGATAGTGGCTGATTGGTCACTTCAATGCCTTTTACCCAGACTATCCTCATAACTCTTTATGTGATTGATACTGGCAGTTTTCTTGTGGTCTCCCCATCACATCCTTATGGCCTCCATGTCTCCTCCCAGTCTCCTTGCAGGTTCCCTCCTGTCTCTTCAACATTCCTGGACCAGTCTGGCTCTTTGCTCTCGCTCTCTCTCCCAGACCTGGCCTCCATCCACCTGCTCCTAGCCCTCAGCCCACCATCCCCCACAGAAACCCTCACGGGCAACAATTGCAGAGCTGCATGCTGCTCCTGCCCCAACACACAATCACCAATCTCAAGTTGTTTCTCTCTTGCATTTGTCACTGATAGGCTCATCAGTAAACCTATCAGCAGCAAGGGTGCACAGAACCAGGCTGTGATTGGAGGAGAAGTTGCTCTCCATTCTCACCAGCTTCTCAGGACTTTTGGAAATTTAAAAACAGCGAACCTGCTATCGCATCCAGCATTCTTTTGAAAAACATTGGAGGCATTTTGCCACAACCCGGGAGATATCAGTCTTTTGTTCTAATAATCTTCTGAGCAAAATTTCAGCATGATTGTAATTGTGTCTAATTCGTCCCTTCCTTCCATATTTTTATTCATACTTATTTCAGGCATATTACTTGTATTCTGGAGACAGACACAAAATATCTGTTCAATAAATCCATTGTTTGATTATGCTCCATTTATATATCATTATTTGATATAATAACACATTTGAATATTTCAATATGTACTGTAACTTATTGATTGTAATAATGTATAACTTTACTTTCAGCCAAACTTTACATGATTTTGCTTACCTTCCATTCTCATAGTTAACATAGTGATGATAGTGACTATGTTGCAAAGTGTGATCTTTCTCAATGAATCACTCACTAACTAGTGGCCATGGCAGCAGAGGACTGAATGCTCATGATCATTGATCTGATATTGAGACACATTCCAATTATTTATAAAACTGAATTTACATTTCTGAAGACCGTCCCTGTGTGTAACATCCACGCCATCCTGGTTTTTGCAGCTATAGACAGTTCTGTCTGGTTCACTGTCGCTTTCACCTTTGATCGATCTGTGGCCATTTGTTGTAAAAAGATGAAAGGCAACTATTGCACTGAGAAAACAGCAGCCGTGGTTCTGGGAACAATAACTGTGCTCAGCTGTTTAAAGAATATTTCCTGGTATTTTACGTTACATCCTTGGTTGGTGTAAGGAAAAAGGGCTGGTTTTGTTGGGCTAAAAAGTATGTTATTTTATCTCCAATCTGGGGATCGATTGAGCTTATTCACTACATTCTGACCCCAGCACTCCCATTTGTTCTGGTTCTGCTGCTCAATGCTCTCACTGGGAGGTACATTTTAGTGGCCAGCAGAGCCCGCAGGAGACTCCAGTCTGACAGCAGGGGGCAGCATTCCAAGGACCGACACTTGCATGTTCCCTCGTGGGCTCCACCACAAGTTGCTCCAAAAAGCCATCTCGCAATCATTCTATAAACTCCTTTTCTTACATTCCACTGCCAACATGATTTTCCTAGTCAACCTTCATATGAAAATGCCCCATGATCACTGTGACTTTGCCTTTCCGATACATCTTTGCTATCTCCTGGTGTAAGTTGTGTCCCAGCTCCTGAATAATGTATAGAGGCCTGTACAGTCCTCCAATCTGATTTTTTAACTTTTGTATTTCCTCAATTCTACCCACACAGTCTCTACACCGTCTGACCCTCAGTTGTTTCTTACAACTGATTTAATTTCATTTCTTACTAATACGCAGCCCCATCCCCTCTGCACACCTGCCTATCTTTTCGATAGGATGCAAACCTTGAATATTCAGCTCCTAATCATGATCCCCTCGCTGCCATTCGTTTGCGCAGTTATCCTTGTTATAAATACAAGACAGGCATCAAACTGGGTCTGAAACCTAACTCCTGGATACAAAACCACTTCCTTCCTTGAGACAAAACACCTCACGTGCTTTATTTCTTCGTCAATCCCAGCATAATGTGAGTGTTTCTAATGCAGTTTCTTGTTGTGACCCACAGACTGGTGTGGCTGTAAACCTCCACACAGTGCTCAAGACTCCTTCATGCAGTCTCTCTTACCCCTCCATGCAGTGGATGCAGGGAGGGGATGGCCACCTGGTGTGACTAAAAGACTATCAATCCAGAAACTCAGCTAATGCCCTGGGGACTCAGGTTTGAAACCTGGCTCACCAGAAGGTGGAATTTGTACTCTATTAAAAAAAATCTGTAAATAAGACGATACTGATGACCATTGCAAAACCCATCTGATTCACAAATACCCAACAGTGAAGGAAATCCACTGTCCTCACCTGGTCTGGCCTACATGTGACTCCAGATCCCCAGCAGTGTGATTGATTCTCAGTTGCCCCCTGAACAGGCCGGGCAAGCCATTCAGTTATACCAGTCATTACAAAGTCTCAAAGAAATGAAACTGGACGGATCACCTGACACCGCCCTAGGCACCGGAAAATGCAGGAACAGCCCTGTCGATCCTGCAACGTCCTCCTTACTAACATCTGGGGGATACTGCCAAAACTGGGAGAGCTGTCCCATGGGCTAGTCAAGCATCAACCTGTCATAGTCATACTCACAGAATCCTTCCTCACATTCTATGTCCCAGTCACCACCATCACCATCCCTGGATATTGCCTGACAGACCCAGCAGAGGAGGCAGCACAGTGGCTATACGGTCAAGAGGGAGTTGCCGTGTGAGTCCTCAACATTGACTCTGGACCTCTACAAGCAGTGTGGTCTGGTACGTACTGGTATGGGACGTGTACCAAAGGATCAGATCTAAGATCTGCAGTCCTGCCACATCCAGTGTTGAATGATGGTGGACAATTCCACAACTCACTGGAGAAGGAAGCTTCACTTATATTCCCATCCTCAATTATGGAAGATTGCAGTATATCAGTGTAAAAGATCCATCTCACCCCCCTCCAATGGACCCCAGCCTTACAGATGCCAGTCTTCAGCCAAATTGATTCACTTCTCGTGATTTCACGAAATGTTGGGAGACACTGGACACTGCAAAGGCTATCAGCTGTGAAAACATTCCAGCAATAATACTGAAGACATGTGCTACAGAACGTGTCACTCCCCTAGCCAAGCTGTTCCAGTACAGTTACAACAAAGGCATCTACCCAACAATGAGGAAAATTGCCCAGGTATGTCCTGTACATATTTAGCAAGACAAATCCAACTCAGCCAATTAGTACATTAACAGTCTACTCTCGATCACCAGTAAAGTGATGGAAGGTGTCATCAGCCGTGCTATTGAGCAGCTCCTGAAAAGCAAAAGCCTACTCAGTGACTCCCAGTTTGGGTTCCACCAGGACCACTCAGCTCCTGACCTCATTACAGCCTTGGTTCAAACATGGACAAAAGAGCTGAGTTCCAGAGGGGAGGGGAGAGTGACAGCCTGTCCCATCAAGGCCAATTGGACCAAATGTGGCATCAAGGGGTCCGAGCAAAACGGGAATCAATGGGGGACAAACTCTCCGGTGGTTGGAGTCAGATCAGACACAGAGGAAGATGGTTGTGGTTGTTGGAGTTCAGTCATCTCAGCTCCAGGACATCTCTACAGGAGTTCCTCATGGTAATATCCTTGGCCCAAACATCTCCAGCTGCTTCATCATAAGGTCTCCATAAGCACCTTCCCTTCCTAATAGGGTTAGAAGTGGGAATGTTCACCGTTGATTTCATAATGTTCAGCATCACTCACGACTCTTTAGATACTGAAGCAGTCCGTGTTCAAATGCAACAAGATCTGGACAATGTCCAGGCTTGGGCTGACAAATGGCAAGTAACACTCACAACACACAAGTGCCAGGCTACGACCATCACCAATACGACACAATCTCACCACTGCCCCTTGACTTTCAATGCTGTGACCATCACTGCATCCCCAATGCCAACTTCCTGGGAGTTATCATTGACTAGTAACTCCACTGGACTAACCAAATAAGCACAGTGACTACAAGAGCAGGTCAGAGGCTAAATATACTACGGTGGGTGACTCACCTCCTGACTCCCCAAGGCACAAGACGGGAGAGTGTTAGTATATTCCCCACTTGCATGAATGAGTGAAGTTAAAACAAAACTCAAGAAGCTTGACACCATCCAGGACAAAGCAACCCGCCTGATTGGCACCACATCTACAAACATCCATTCCCACCGTCTCCGACTCTCAGTAGGAGCAGTGTGCAGTATTTACAAGATGCACTGTAGAAAGTCACCAAAGATCCTCAGACAATAACTTCCAAATCCACAAACACTTCCATCCAGAAGGACAAGAGCAGCAGATATATAGGAATGTAGCCACTTTCAAATTCCCTACCATCCTGACTTGAAAATAATACGCAGTTCCTTCACCGTCACTGGGTCAAAATCCTGGAATTCCCTCCCTAATGGCATTGTGGGTCAGCTCACAGCAGGCGGACTGCAGCAGTTCAAGAAGGTAACTCACCACCACCTTCTCAAGGGGCAACCAGGGACGGGCAATAAATACTGGCCCATCCAGCAGTGCCCAGATCCCAACCAATGAATAAATAATAGCCTCTACGCACCTCCATGCTGTCATCTATAAATATTCATCCCCTGCACTGTCTGATACTCTGACTAGTGACATGGTGAACACCTGTCACTCTGCACTAAACACTGAGATAAACCTGTCAGACCAGAAGTAGCACAAAGTGAATGAGCCTTTTGAAAGTTAGCTCAGAGCCAGATGATACATCCTATGTCGCTGCATGAAATGTGCCCTTGCCCCTGACTGTGAACCAACCTGACAGAAGCAGGTACGACATCATTGTCTCTGAGCTCCACAGTGAAGGGTGAGTTAATCTGAAAGCAGCCAGAATGATGTGGTGAGTCTGGGGTTTGGTGATGCCCACACACGTGGACAAAGTGTGGGAGAGGACAGTGTTGATGGAGCATGCAGTGAAATGGTGCTGATGGTGGAGATGGATGAAGAGCTGGAGAAGCAAACAGTGAGCTCCTACCTTCAGGTAACTGCCCAGGCTTTCCTGTTGGGAACTGGCACCATCTGGTTTCCATAGGAACTGGAGGAAGGATTAGAATCTCCATCAAAATGAGGCAAGACCAGCTCCTAATGAGATAGAACAGCATGAAAATGAAGTGGTCACCCCTCACTAGTGAGATTCAGAATTGGCTGCTTCAACCAGAAAAGATACAACTGGAAATAGTTTTCACAACAAAATCTAATGCTTTCATTCTTCCCATATTACCTCACCTTTCTTGCCTTTGCTCAGACCACTCCAGGGAGCAGAAAATTCAACTCTAAAAATTACTGACAATGTTCTTGTTCATCTACTTACAGGATTGAGGATCCCATGGTTGTCCAGGCCTGATAACTTTCAATGCTGGTCATCCTGTAAAAGCCAGAGAAGACCTATCGACTTCCTGTAGGACCCCCATGGAAACCCGGAACCATGATCTGACCCCTGACCCCGCCACGTCCTGACCTCAATCTGTAACGGAATCGGCCCTGTCAGTGACTTGACCCCGAGGAAGACAACCAGCATTTGCCTGGTCCCATCTCCCATGACTACTACAACTCGAGGAGGCTCTGCCAACCAGGCCTGACTCACTTACCTCCAGGAGCAGCAGACTCACTTCACCAACTCCCGGAACTGTCCAGAAACGTGCCAGGAAACGGTGAAAACATACTGGCCTGATGGTGGTGTTGAAAAAAATACGTTTTCAAGGCACTCCTCCCGAACTTACACCTTGCAAATAACAAAATGACTGAACTCAGATCCAGACTTACCTTCCAGAGGGCACTCAGAGGCTGTTGTGTGCTGTGTTTCAAGGAGACATGGCTCACCCCTGCCATCCCTGACTGCTCCCTACAAGCTGAGGGGTTCTCCAAACAACACATAGACCACTTAGCATCCTTGGGTAAGGTGAAAGGTGGTGGGGTATGATTCCTGATCAACACCTCCTGGTGAATGGATGCAGCAACCCTGACAGGTGATTGCTCCCCTTAACCTCGAATTATCTTACAATAAAATGTACCTTCCATGAGAGTTCACCTCCGCCATCCTGGCAGCAATCTACACACCACCCATGTGGTTGTGAAGAATGCCCTGGATGAAGTTTACACGGCCATAAACATTCTGAGACAAAATTCCCGAGGCCTTACTCATCGTGGCGGTGACATCAACTGATCCAACCTCAAGAGGGCGCTGCCAACGTCCCAACCAACACATCTCCTGCCCAACTAGAGGATCCAAAACCCTGGATCAGTGTTACACAACCATCTAACACATCAACCGCTCAACCTCCCCGCAGCACACATCGGAAAATCAGATCACAGCGCTGTGTCCCTCCTCCCATCTTACAAGCAGAAGCTAAAGTGGGAGGATCCTTCTCAGAAAGAAATACAATGCTGGCCCAAGGCAGTGGAAGAGCATCTCCGGGACTGGTTGGAATCAGTGAACTGGACTGTATTCAAGTATTCAGTGGAAAACCTGGACTAGTACGCTACCACCATCATGGAATTCATTAGCAAATGTGTACAGGAGTGCATGCCAAAGTCATTCCTGGTGTTCCCCAAATGGGAACCCTGGGTAAACTGGGAAATCCACTCCCTTCTGAAAATCAGGCACTCAGCATTCAAGTCGGATTACCGAGACCAATGCAGAAAATCCAGATATGATCCCGGCGAAGCCATCAGAGATGCCAAGAGACAATACCGGACCAAGTTAGAGGTCTAAACCAACCATTCAGACACCCACTGCCTGTGGGAAGTCCAAAACAACTTAATGGTATACAAAATGAAACAGAGCAAGATAGCAGACAAAGGCACATCCCTCCCTGATGCGCTCAACACTTTCTATGCTCAGTTCAAGAAGAATGCCAGCAGCGCGGTGTCATCTGCCCCGATAGCTCCAGGGGCACCTGTTCCCTCTGTCACTGATGCTGATGCCAGATCAGTTTTCCTCCGAGTCAATCCAAGGAATGTGACAGGTCCAGACAGAGTCCCTGGCCGTTCACTCAGATCCTGTGTGGACCAGCTGGTGGAGGTATTCGCTGAAGGCTTCAACCTCTCCTGACTGCACTCCAAAGTCCCCACCTGCCCCACGAAGACCGCTACTATCCCAATACCTACGAAAGCCGGTGTAATGTGCCTGAATGATTACCGCCCAGTGGCTCTAACCTCCAGAATGCTGTAGTGCTTCGAGAGACTGGTCATGGCCCACATCAGCCCTGGTCTTCCAGCCTTCCTCGATCCCAACCCTGCCGTCATCCCTGGAACATCTAGACAGCAAGGACGTCTACATCAGACTCCTGCTCATCGACTACAACTCCACCTTCAACACCATTATCCCCTCCAGACTGATCACAAAACTCTGAGACTCTGAGTCTCGGCTCCACCCTCTGCAGCTGGATCCTCAGCTTCCTGACCCACAGACCACAATCAGTGAAGATAGACAGCAGCACCTCCTCCACGATAACCCTCAACACTGGAGCCCCCCAAGGATGTGTTCTCAGCCCCTACTGTACTCCCTGTACACCCACGACTGTGTGGGTAAATTCTGTACAAACACCATCGCCACGTTTGCTGCAGACCCCACTGTGGGAGGATGGATATCAAACAACAGGAAGGAGATAGAGGGCTTGATGACCTGGTACAATGAGAACACCCTCTCTCTCAGCATCAGCAAAACTGAAGAACTGATCATTGACGTCAGAAAGACAGGAGGAGAACATGCCTCCTTCTACATCAATGGAGCTGAGGCTGAGAGGGTGGAGAGTGTCAAGATCCGAGGATTGACAATAACCGACAATCTGTCCTGGCCTTCCCACATAGCTGTGATGATCCAGAAGGTACAACAATGCCTCTTCTTCTTCAGGAAGCTCCGGGAATTTCATATGTCCTTCAGGGCCCTCAGATGCAACAGAGAAAACATCCTGCCCGGTGTACGAACCGCTCTGCCCAGCACGGTAAGGAACTACAGGGGGTTGTGTGCTTGGCCTAGACCATCGCAGAAGCCAACCTTCCATCCATGGACTACATTTACACGGCCCGTTGCCGTGGAATGGCTGCCAACATCATCAAAGACCTCTCCCACCCTGGTAATGATCTCCTACAACCTCACCCATCAGGCAGAAGGTACAGAAGCTTGAACACATGCACCAGCAGCTTCAGGAACAGCTTCTTCCCAGCCGTTATTAGACTGATGGATGGAATCTCTAACTTCAAATAATGCTGACCTCGTTAATGTTGATCTTGCCCAGTGCACGCCCTGTGGGATGTAACCTGTACGCCTCTGTCCACGTTTCTGTTCACCCTGTGACCTGTACATCCCTGCTTACTGTGATCTACCTGCACTGCTCATAAACAAAGCTTTACACTGTACTGAGGGAAACGTGACAATCAATGAATCAATGTGTCTCCCTTCACCCTGAACCACAGCTTTTCAACATGTCTCTCTGCTCTCAGTGCCTTCGACAACATGTTACTGACGCTATCCTTACTTTAAACTAGGGGAGGCAGAGTACCCCAACTGACTGGCTGGAGCAGCCGCTCTTATTTCTCCAGCCTTTTTTGAACAAGGGGTGCATTGTTTGTAACAATACGTCTCTTTGGAACCTCAATACCTCCAGAGAACTGAAAGATTAAGGTCAATGCCTCTATCTCCCCTTCGTTTAGGAACTCACATAATGCAGTCCAAAGTTGGTACAAGATCTATTCTATTTGAGGAATAGTGTACTGGATTGAAGAGGGTTAACTGAACCTGTTTGTTTTGTGACTGTAATTAATGTCAAACTCCATGAACCATAATTGTATCCTGGAGGGTTTCCCACTTCTATTAATTACAAATTCCTTACAATGTTCAAAGCTATAGTATCAGTGACAGCATCACCTCCAGCATCACCCCCAGCACTAACAGGGATTGGCAGCTCCAGAGAGTCGGAGCTCGGGAGAAGCGAGATTTGAATCTGAGAACAATAGATTGGAATTTTACAACCATGGGTTGGAATCTGAACACAGAAGATCGGAATTTTACAACAATGGGCAGGAGTTTCTCAGCAACAATTGATTATATTTCTGCAAATTACCACTTGATGTCATTAACAAATCGGATCAATTATATAGTCCTGGTTATTCAACACATTTACTATCCCACCCTTGTTATTGTTGGTGTTCCTCGTAAGTCTCTAGCTCTTAATTAACGCTTAGAACTATCTTTAACTGCATCACTTTCCCTGCCAGTTCCTCTGTCCTCCTTGCTGCTTTTGCTGTTATTCCTGCTAAGTGTCAAAGTCTACCCATGAGATCTGTAAATCATATTTCACCGTAGTAATGCTCTTATCATTTCAATTTGGAAAGATCAAAGCCATTATCTTTCATCACTACCTTAAACTTTAATCCATATCCATTGACTCTAACCCCATCCTTGCCCAAGTCATGAGGATCAATGAGATTGTTCAGAATCTTACCAATCCATTTGACCCGAGTTGGGTCACCCTCGTGTTCGTTCCTGGCACTGATTCAGGTGGCCACTGTTTCCAAAATGTATTTCATCACAGGAAGCTTTTCATTTAACTCTCTTTCCCAGTTCCCCATCCTGACCAACATTTCCTGATCTCCAACCTCTGCCATTCCCTCTATATCAGGATAAACAAGTACACTGTCTCAGAACTGGCTGCCACAAGTATGGAGCTGTATGAAAACCAGAGGCCTTTAGAATGTGCCTTGCATTGTTTCTTCAAAGTTTCCCTCAATTACTATTCGTTTCCCCAGACAATACATGGTGCTGAATGTGCTATTTATTCCACTGCTTGGGTGTCAATCTATTCCTCTGTTCCATGTAACTCTTCAATCTCTTCTGTCCAAACTGCCAAAATGTGACCAAATCTAACCATTTCTCTTGTCATTAATTGCTTTACCATCACTGCTTTACCCACTCTCAATCTGCTGGGGGGTTACCAGACTGAACTGGACCATTTCTGTCAATGACAGTGTTACAAGACCATGTTAGAGGTTGGTGATTTTGTGGTACATCCGTCACCTCCGGACTCCCCAAAGCATGTCCACTATCTCCAAAGGGCAAGGAGGGTTTGTGATGCAAGACTCCCCACTTGCTTCAATGAGTTTAGCTCCAAAGTACTGAAATAACATAGCAAGCCCTTTGATTGGCACCACATCCACAAACATTCCCTGATTCCATCATCAATGTATGCCAGCAGCAATGTGATGTTAAGAGTCCTCTCACAGCATTTTCCAAACCTGTGACCTCCACCTTCTCAAAGCAATAGGCTATGAGGTGCACAGGGAGACTATCTTGGGACCATATTACTGTTCCTTCACTGTCACAGAGCCACATGATGGAACTTGTTCCCTAACATCTCTGTGGGTATACCTACACTACATGGACTTCAGTAGCTGAATAAGACAGCTTGGCAGAATCTGAGTGGGGACAATCAGAGATGGGCATCGAATGTTGACCTAACCAGCAATACTCATATTTTATGAATGATATAAGAGGGTGATCAAGGACTAATGTTCTTCCATTACACAAAATCACGAAGTAGGTATCAGAGTGATTAATATACATTGATATATGATGGCATAAATCTATCTGCTTTGGATGAGGATCAAGAGCAGGATATGTGAGATGATATGCCCCATGGTCACCAGACACTAGTGAAGGAGAACTTGGGCTGATTCTTCAACACTAATTTTGAATGACACTGGAAAGATAAAGAGCAGGAACCTGAATGTTTCCTCCACTCTAATACAGTGTCACTGAAGTCTGTTGTACTTCAGAAACTAAAACATACCTCTCATGGTCTTGGTGATTTCCCTTTCATTCCCTTGTTTTCACATAAATAATCTGTCAGCCCAGCGTCAACATTCACATAATCTCTTATAAACTGCTATTCGTCATTTTCTGTTTCATACCAAATATGAATTTTTACTTAATGGCTGATTTAATTGAATTTTTTGGGGGGTCCAGCAGATTATTTGAACAGAGGTATGAATACTTCAATGCATTGACAGAAAGAGGGACACATTTGAAAATCTTATAGACTACTTTGTGAAATTGTTAACTTTTCTACCAGTTTGATTTGCTTCCATATTTGCTTTTCTTTCTCACAGTTAACATCATAACAATTATAATCCTCTTGCAAGGAAAGTGTGGTCTTTCAAAATGCATTCCTTAATACCTGGTGGCAATGTCAACAGCAGATATCCTGGTTATTGTCCTCGATCTGCTATTGGGGTACATTCCAATTGTCTATCAGACAGACTTACATTTCCTACAGTCCATCCCCATCTGTAATATCCACGCTGTCTTCGTTTATGCAGCCACCGACTGTTCTGTCTGGTTTACCGTCACTTTTACCTTTGATCGATATGTGGCCATTTGCTGCCCAAATCTGCAAATTAAATTTGTACTGAGAAGACAGCAGCTGTGGTTCTGGGAACAGTGACTGTGCTGAGTGGTTTGAAGAACATTTTCTGGTACTTTATGTTCACATCTCAGTATTTGCTGAGAAATCTCCCCTGGTTTTGTTCAGTAGCAACTCATATTCTGTCACCTCCAGTCTGGGCAAGAATTGAGTGCAGAAATTATATTCTGAACCCAGTAGATCCATTTGTCCTGATCCTGCTACTCAATGCTTTAAGTGTCAGGTACATTTTAGTGGTCAGCAGAGCCCGCAGGAGACTTCGGGCTCACAGCAGTGGGGAGAATCCCAGTGACCCAGAAATGGGGACTCGAAGGAAGTCTATCATTTTACTGTTTGTTATCTCAGGGAATGTATTGTCAGTGTTTATGGTATACTCTCTCAGGAAACACATGTTTTGATGGGATATACAACCATACATTTACATTATTTTGTACGAGATATCAGGTTCATTCTCCAGCTCCTAAGTTGCTGCACAAACACTTGTATATATGTTGTGACCCAGACTAAGTTCAGGAAACAGCTGGAGAACATGGTAAAATACCCTTTTACCCGAACGGTGAAATTCATTAAATAATAAGGTGGATTGAAGGATTCAGGGATTAGAAATGTGTTCTGTCTCAGAATCCATCCATACCCACTGTCTGTGAGGTCAGTGAGGGAAGTCTGCTCTCTCCAATCTTCGTGATACAAACTGAATATGTTCAGTTGGCAGACCTGGTGATCTACTACAGACACAGAGTAAATAGCCTGTTCTCCCCGTGTCAATGATGTAAACTCAATGGGATCTGTCTGCTTTGCCCTAGCTATGTGATACAGACACAGTCAGGACTATCTGCCCTCTCCAAGGTCTGTGACAAAGACACAGTGAGTTCGGTCTGCCCTCTCTGGGATACATGTGAACAAACCAATCTGAATGAGGAGTAGGAGAAAGTGAGGACCGCGGACGTTGCAGAGTCAGAGTCGAAAAGGGTTGCACTGGAAAAAGACGGCAGGTTGGGCAATACCTGAGGAACAGGAGAGTCGGTGTTATAGGCTTCTGCATTTCATCTCTCCTGATGAACTTTCTTGTAGTTTCTTATGTCCCTGGAGAGAGCTGTTACCGTACCAAACCGTGATGCACCCAGATAGAATGCTTTCTATGGTGCTGCGATAAATGTTACCGAGTTTGTTTCAGGACATGGTTGACCTGAAACAAACTCGCCGGACTTGTCCGACCTGCCCAGCTCCTTTTCCACCTATCCACTCCACCCTCTCCTCCCTGACCTATCACCTTCATCTCCTCCCCCACTGACCTATTGTACTCTATGCTACTCTATCCCTACCCCCACCCTCCTCTAGCTTATCTCTCCACGCTTCAGGCTCTCTGCCTTTATTCCTGATGAAGGGCTTTTGCCCGAAACGTCGATTTTGCCTGTCCTCGGATGCTGCCTGAATTGCTGTGCTCTTCCAGCACCACTGATCCAGAATCTGGTTTCCAGCATCTGCAGTCATTGTTTTTACCTCTGTACAACTCCATGCAGCCTGCTATACACCTCCATGCAGTCCGCTAAAACCCTCCATGCATTGTTCGGTACCTCTCCATGCAGTCTGCTATAAACCCCCATACAGTTCTCTATACCCCTCCATGCACTGGGGGAAGGGAGGTGATACTGGCTGGTGTTACCATAAGACTATCAATCCAGAAACTCTGCCAATGCTCTGGGGACCCAGGAGTGAATTCTGCCACTGCAAATGGTGTAATTTCAATTCAATCTAAAACAATCATCTGTAATTAAGATTCACTGATGATCAGGGAAAAATCAATCTCGTTCATTAATGCTGTCTTCACCTGGTCTGGCCGACATGTGACTCCAGACCCCCAGCAGTGTGATTGATTCTCAGTTGCCCCCTGATCTGGCCTGGCAAGCCAGTTGTACCAGTCATTACAAAGTCTCAAAGAAATGAAACTGAACGGATCACCTGGTACCGACCTCGGCACCGGAAAATGCAGAAACAGCCCTGTTATCCTGCAAAGTCCTCCTTACTAACGTCTGTGGGCTACTGCCAAAATTGGGAGAGGTGTCTCACAGACTTGTCAAGCAACAATCTGTCATAGTCATACTCACAGAATCCTACCTGGCATTCTATGTCCCAGTCAGCACCATCACCATCCCTGGATATGTCCTGACAGACCCAGCAGAG
The DNA here is from genome assembly GCF_037043375.1 of Chiloscyllium plagiosum. Lineage (NCBI taxonomy): Eukaryota > Metazoa > Chordata > Chondrichthyes > Orectolobiformes > Hemiscylliidae > Chiloscyllium > Chiloscyllium plagiosum. The sequence continues at coordinate 96,916,764 of NW_028270150.1, forward strand.
GAGGCAGCACAGTGGGGATACAGTCAGGAGGGAGTTGCCCTGTGAGTCCTCAACATTGACTCTGGACCCCATGAAGTCTCATGGCTTCAGGTTAAACATGAACAAGGAAAGATCCTGCTGATTACCACGTACCATCCTCCCTCAGCTGATGAATCAGTTCTCCTCCATGTTGAACAACACTTGGAGGAACCACTGAAGGTGACAAGGGCACAACATGTACCCTGGGGGGGGGGGGGGGGGGATTTCAATGTTCACCGTCAAGAGTGTCTCGGCAGCAGTACGACTGATTGAGCTGGTTGGGTCCTAAAGGACAGAGCTGTTAGACTTGGTCTGCGGCAGGTGAAGAGGGAACCAAAAGGAGAGAAAAAACATACTCAATGTCATGCTTACCAATCTGCTGGCTGCAGATACATCTGTCCATGATGGTAACAGGAAAAACAATCAATGCACAATCCTTAAGGGGACAAAGACCCTTCTTCATATGTGTTGTGCGGCACTATCATTGTGCTAAATGAGCCAGACTTTGAACAGATATAGTAACTCAAGACTTGACATCCATGATGTGATGTGGGCCATTAACAGCAGCACAATCTGTGACCTCATGGCCCAGCACATCCCCCACTCAGCCATGACCATCAAGCCAGGGGATCAACCCCGGTTGAATGGAGAGTGCAGGAGGGCATGCCAGGAGCAACACCAGGCCCAGTTGAAGATGATGCCACCAGAATGAACTACTTGCATGTGAAACAGCATAAACAGCAAGTGATAGACAGAGCTTAGTGATCCCTCAACCAATGGATCAGATCTGAGCTCTGCAGTTCTGCCACATCCAATCGTGAATGGTGGTGGGCAATTAAACAACTCACTGGAGAAGGAGGCTCCACAAATATTCCCATCCTCAATGGTGGAAGAGCCCAGCACATCCGTGTAAACGATAAGGATGAAGCGTTTGCAGGAATCTTCAGCTAGAAGTACGAAATGGATGATCCATCTCCTCCACCGCCAAACTCTAGCCACACGGAATCTGGAGGGAGAATGCCTCATCTTCCGCCTTGGGACCCTCCAACTTCACGGGATCAAATCATTTCCCCTCCCTTTACCTTATCCCAGATCCAACCCTCCAACTCGGCACCATCCTCTTGAACTATCCTACCTGTCCATCTTCCTTCCTGCTCTATTATCTGCTCTACTCTCCTCTCTGAACGATCACCTTCACCCCCACCTTGACCTACCTATTGTCTTCCCAGCTAACTACCCCCTGACCTACCCGACCTTCCATTCATCTCTCAGACACCTTAGGCCACCTCCTCATTTCTGATGAAGAGGTTACACTGGAAACATCGACTTTCCTGCTCCTCGGATGTTGCCTGACCTGTTGTGCTTTTCCAGCACAACACTCTTTGACTCTGATCTCCAGCATTTGCAGTTCCCACTTTCTCCTAATAAAGCCAGCACCTTTGTTGCCAACTCCAACATTCGAAGAACCTTTCATGCAGATTATGATTGATTGTGTGAGTTACCTCCCGAGAACTAAAATTGGGAACCAGTACCTGCTAACCATAATGGATGTGACTACCAGATGGAGTATTAAGGCAAAAAAGGATGGTAGAAAAGTTAATAGCTTTCTTCATCTCTCTGGCTACCCAGAGAGATTCAATTAGACCAAGGGTCTAATTTTACTGCTAGACTGTTTAAAGAAGTCATGGATAACTTAACCATACAGCACTTTAAATCAGAGTGTGTCTGAATGCCAGGGAGTTTGGAAAGGTGGCATCAGACCATGAAGACCAAGTTAAGAGCGTACTGTCAGGATTACACAAATGACTGGGATAAAGGTTTTCCATTTGTGTTAGGAGAAAGTGAGGACTGCAGATGCTGGACGTCAGAGTGGAAGAATGTGGTGCTGGAAAATCCCAGCTGGTCAGGCAGTATCCAAGGAGTGGGAGAGTCGATTCCTGTTGAAGAGCTTATGCTTGAATCGTCAACTCTCCTGTTCCTCGGTTGCTGCCTGACTGACTGTGAGTTTCCAACACCACACTCATCGACTCTATTCTATTTGTGTTGCTTGCCATTAGAGATGCCCCAAATGAATCTACTCAGGCTACTCCCTTTCAGTTAATATTCACACATGAAATGAGAGGGCCTTTGAAATTAATAAAGAAAAATTGACAGCACTGAAGTCAGAGATCTCACAACTATATTATATATCAGAGGTGAGGGAGAGATTAAATCAGGTAGGTGAGTTAGCTAAACAGCACCTGAAGCAGAGAATGAAGCAGCCGGCAGATAAAACTCTGAAATTTGGATGTTTTCCAGTGGTGATGAGATATTAGTATTGTACCAATGGGAGGACAGGCCTTCAAAGCCAGGTTTAGTGGTCCCTCTCAAATTGAGAAAAAATTGAGTTAGTTAAACTATCTGGAATAGATGTCAGATAAGGAAAAATACTAAATCCCGCATGCAGTGTGAATATGTTTGAACCTTATCATCATCGAGAGAAGGATCTGGAGAAACAGGTGTTAGTTACTGCCCCGCAGAGTGAGAAATCAAATCCAGATGGTGTGGAGTTTGATGTTCCTCAAAATACGTTAAACAATGAGGAAGTCCGTGAGGAATGGGATAGATGGGTAATCTATCTGTCTCAGGAGCAATGAACACAGCCAAAAGGCTTGTTGCAGCAATATGAGAACAAATACAGGAATAAGATGGGCAGGACTAATGCTATTGTGCATGAGGTAGACTTAGGGAATGGTGTTGGAGTTTGTCTGAAAACCAGAGATTTTTAGAATGCATCTTGCTTTGTTTCATAGAAGTGTTACTTAATTATGATTAATTGCCTGGTCAATGTCTGGTCATGGATGTATTATTTGTTTTGTGACTAGTTAACCACACCAAGGATTCATCACAGTTAATGATAGGGCCCTGGGGAGAGTTATTGAAAAGAGAGACTGGAGGGTGCAGGCACATTGTTCCTTGGAACTGGCCTCATCAGGTCGATAGGGAGGCGGAGAAGGCATTTGGCTCACTTCCTCAAAACTAGAGGGCACAGGGTTTAAGGTGAGAAGGGAAAGGTTTAAAGGGGACCTGAGGGGCACCTTTTTCACACAGAGGGTGGCGCTTGTATGGAATGAGCTGCCAGAGGAGGTGATAGAGGTCGGTACAATGACATCATCTAAAACAATTTTGGAAAAATTTCTGGATAAGGAAAACAACCAAAATAATGTGAAAGGCTGAGAGGGCCATGGGCCAAATCCAGGCAAATGGGACAAGTTCAGTTTCAGAAACTTGGTTGTAATGACCTGTTGGACCGAAAGCTCTGTCTCGGTGCTGTATGATTCTATGACTATGGGTCAGAGCTGAGGACCAATGACAGGAGAAAACATCAACCTGAAACCATTCCCCATTGTAGACCGCACTACATGCCCAACCGCTTTCATCTCCCATTAGCAACAGTGGCTGTTTTACACTGTTTCCAGCCTGGCTAAGCCCTATGTGCAGATACCAACATCAGTGAGAATGCAGAGACCATTTGGGACTGCAGCTATGGTACAGTCCAAACAATACCTTCGACTGTTCGAAAGTGTCCACTGTCTAAACCTGATGGTGGGCTTTCAGAACTCAGTCTAGTCACTGACAAAGCTATTGCTGGGCTCTGTGACCATGTGTGCACCCAGACAATCTATATTCTTCAGAACAACATGCATTAACTCACATATTTCTCATGTGTTTGCTCCGTTCACTTCCTGTCAATGGATTTTGAATTCTAGTCCAATCTTCCTCATTGTCTATTTCCCCGTATCATGTCACCAAAGTTTGAAATGTTGCCCTATAACCCAGAGTTAGAGCCATGAGTGTACCTCACCAGTCCCAGTGGAACAACAGGGGAGCACTGATGTTGATAAGCCTGCAATCTGTAAAATGTATATTCAACACAACGCTGATTAAGGCCCGCTGGAACATTATTACAATTCTCGATGATAGTTACTAATCTGTTATTCTTTCCATTCAACATGATTCTGTTAGTTTATTTACTTCTCAATCTGCTGAGGAAATCCATGTTTCATTAAACACTCATTCCAGTGAATTGATTGTTTCATTTAAACCAATGCCAATCCTTGACATGGGATCAAAAATTAAATCCATCACTGGCTGCTGGAACGAATCTGCACATGTCATCCTCAGCCATTCCTTTCCATCCAAACATAATATACCATTTCCCTAATTTAAAATGAAGTGACAATTGTGATCATTTTTCATTGATTGGACTCATTTCCAAACATAATATACCATTTTTAGTCATTGAATTCTGTGTGGCCTCTTGCAGGTCAGGAAATCTTTCAGCCAATCCAACACCTAACTCCCCGTGTGGAGTAAAATACAGTAAATTCAGCCAATCTGAAATAAAAACACAATGCTCAAAGTACTCAACAGATCAGGCAGCATCCATGGAGAGTGGGAGAGTCAGGAATTCAGGTTAGAGATCTGGAGTCAGAACTGGGAGTGGTCAGGGCTATTTATTTAAATTAGGCAGGGGAATGAAATGGTTGGGGAGAACATGGAAAGGTCTGTACTTGGGTGGAAGACAGGAGAGATTAAATGACAAAAAGAATTGTCATGAAAGACAAAATGTGATGGAGAGAAAAATATTTCTTTCAAAAGGAGTTGGGAGTCATGTTGCTGCTGTACAGGACATTGGTTAGGCCACGTTTGGAATCTTGTGTGCAACTCTGGTCTCCATCCTTTGGCAGGATGTTGTGAAACTTAAAAAGGTTCAAAAAAGATTTACAAGGACATTGCCAGGACTGAAGGGTTTGAGATATAAGGAGAGGCTGTATAGCCTGGGGCTGTTTACCCTTGAGCAGCGGGGGCTGAGGGGGTGACCTAATCGAGGTTTATAAAACCATGAGGGGCATGGATAGGACAGACAATGTCTTTTTCTTGAGGTGGGTGAGTCCAAACTAGAGGACATGTGTTTAGGGTGAGAGGGAAAATGTTTAAAAGAAACCTGAGGGGCAACATTTTCATGCAGAAGGTGGTTGGTGCATGGAATGAGCTGCCAGAGAAAGTGGGGGAGGCAGGTAGTATTTAAAAGGCATCTGCATGGGTAGTTGAATAGGAAGAGTTTGGAGAGATATGGAACAAATTCAGGGAAATGGGAGTAGATTAATTTCGGATACCTGGTCATCATGGAGGAGTTGGACTGAAGGGTCTCTTTCCATACTCATGGTTGATGGCCTCCCTATGGGTACGAAACTTAGCTATCAGCCTCTGCTCGGCCACTTTCCTCTGCTGCCTGTCCCGAAGGCCACCTTGGAGGATGGTCACCCGAAGGTCCGAGGCTGAATGTCCTGGACCCTGAAGTGTTCCCCAACTGGGAGGGAACCCTCCTGTCTGTTGATTGTTGTGCGGTGCCCATTCATCCGTTGTCATAGCCTTTGCTCGGTTTCCCCAATGTACCATGCCTCCAGGCATCCCTGCCTGCAACGTATAAGATAGACAACGTTGGCTGAGTCACATGAGAATGTGCCATGTACACGGTGAGAGGTGTTCCCACGCGCAATGGTGTATCTATGTCCACACTCTGACACGTCTTGCAAGCATTGTCGAACTCTGAGCTAAAAAACTGCATGAATTTATGTAAAACTCCGTTATCTCACTTTTTAGATTAGAATCAATCTAAACATCATGGCATAGACAGAGAACACAGGGGGCCAACATCTTCAACATATTGTCTAGTTATCACCATTGTTAACAGCTAACCTGAGAATACAACTTTTTAAAAAAGGTTTTGTGATTTACACATGAAAGAAGTGAAACTATACTGTATTCTAACAAATGAAAGGCTTAACAGACAATCAACTTTTCAGTGTATAATTTCAGTTACATCACACTGTAAAGTTTTGCTCTAAATTCTGTTACGATCGAGCTCTCCACAATCACCTGATGAAGGAGCGTTGCTCCGAATGCTAGTGCTTCCAATTAAACCTGTTGGACTATAACCTGGTGTTGTGTGATTTTTAACTTTGTACACCCCAGTCCAACACCGGCATCTCTAAATCATATCATTTCATTGTTTATTATCTCAGGGAATTTCATGCTGTTATGGTCAGTGTTTATGGAATACTCTCTGTGGAAGCACATGAGTCAAATGAGGTATCGGGCCAAACATCTACATTATTTTGTACGGGATATTGGATTCATTCTCCAGCTCTTAAGTTGCTGCACAAATACTTGTATATCTGTCGTGACCCAGACTACGATCAGGAAACAGCTGAAGAACATGGTAAAATACCCTTTTACTCGAATGGGGAAATTCACTAAATGATTAGATGGATTGAAGAATTCAGGTATTAGAAATTTGTTCTGGCTCAGAATCCATCCATACCCACTCTCCGTGGGGTCAGTGATACAGACACAGTGAGGAGAGTCTGCTCTTTCCAATCTTTGTGATACAGACTGAGTATGTTCAGTTGGAAGTCCTGGTGATCTACTACAGACACAGTGTGATTGGTCTGTTATCTCTGGGTCAATGGTATAGACACAGTGTGGTCAGTCTACTCTACTCAAAGTACATGACACTGATACAGTAGGGACAATCTGCCCTCTTGAGGATCTTTCACAAAGAGATAGTGAGTTTCATCTGCTCTCTCTTTGGGATGCATGTGAAAAAACTAATATGAATGAGGAGCAGGTCAGTTAGCACTTGAGTCTGATCTGCCATAGTTCATGGTTGATCTTCCGACAGACTTAATCCTCTTTTCCACATACGTTCTATCCCTATTGAATGGCTTGTCAGCAAAGAGTTTTCCAGACAAGTCATCAATGGACCTGCCTCCATTGTTATCTGGAACATCCTTCCACACACTATTGTACAGTCAGGTGAATCACATGTTGTATGTGCTGCTACAAATACTTTGTCAGTTTGATAAGGGGGTTTACAGAGTGTGACTATACATGAGGCAAGACAAGGACTATGAAATTGTGAACAATATCGGATTGTGTTAAGTTTCATTTAAGTAAAGCTGACTCATCTGACAACAAATCTCAATTGAAAGAACATGCAAGAAACACAAATGTTATGAGACCGTAAGACAAAAGACCAGAATTTAGGCCATTCAGCACAATGAGACTGCTCGGCCATTCACTCATGGCTGATACGTTTCTCAACCCTATTCTCCCACTTTCTCCCCATATCCGTTGATCCCTTTGATACTCATGAACCTGACAATCTCAGTTTTAAGTATACTCAATGACCTGGTCTCCACAGCCATCTGTAACAATGAATTCCATAGATTCCCACTCTCTGGCTGAAGAAGTTTCTCATTATCTCCATTCTAAACGGTCTTCCTTTTACTCTAAACCTTTGCTCTCTTGTCCTAGTCTCTCCTACCAATGGAAACATCTTCCTGACATCTACTCCGTCCAGACCATTTAGTATTCTCCATGTTTGAATTAGATCCAACCTGATCCTTCTGAACTCCATCAAGTATGGACTCAGATCCTCAAATGATCCTCATATGTTAAGCTTTTCATTTCTGGTAACTTTCATTTCATTTCAATTACTCTGCTGTCTTGCATGTGTGGAATTTCTTGTGCTCTTTATTCTGCACTGTGTATGACTGTGTAGTTTGTGCTGGCCTTGTAGCACCTTGGTCCTGGAGGAACTCTGTCTCCTTTTTCCTGTATCGGTTGTATATGGTAGATAAGACAAATAAAGCTACTCTTGACTCTAGACCCTTGACTCCTGGGACCATTCTCGTGAACCTTCTCTGAACACACTCCAGGGACAGTACATCCTTCCTGAGATATGGGCCCCAAAACTGCACACAATACTCCAAGAGTAGAGCCTTCTCGAGCCTCAGAAGTACATCCCTGCTTTAATATTCAAGATAAAAGCCATTCCTGCACTTGCCTTCCTAACTACTGACTCAACCTGCAAGTTTACCTTGACAGAATCTTGAATTAAAACTTCCAAGTCTCTTTGCACTTCAGACTTCTGAATTTTCTCATCATTTAGACAATAGTCCATGCCTCTATTCTTCCTACCAAAGTGCATGACCTCACACTTTCCCACATTGTGCTCCATCTGTCACTTCTTTGCCCACTCTCCTAATCTGTCCGAATCCTTCTGCAGCCTTCCTGCCTCCTCAATGCTGCCTGTCCGTCCACCTATTTTTGTATCATCTGGAGACTTAGCCAGAATGCCCTCTGTTCCTTCATCAAGATCATTAATGTATAAAGTGAAAAGTTGTGGCCCCAACACTGAGCCTTGCAGAATCCCAGTTGTCACTGGCTGCCATCCTGAGAAGGAGCCTTTCATTCTCACTCTCAGCTCCCTGCCAGACAGCCAGGCTTCTATCCATGCCAGCACCTTGCCTCCAACACCATGGCCCTTACATCCTGTGCAGCACCTTGTCAAAGGCCTTCTTGAAATCCAGGTACATAACATCTAACCTGCTCGTTACTTCCTCAAAGAATTCAAGCAGATTTGATAATCCCCTTGATGAAACCATGCTGACTTTGCCCTACTTTGCCATACACTTACAAGAATTCAGAGCTCTCACCCTTCGCAATGGATTCAAGGATCTTAACCATGGCTGAGGCTAGTCAAATCAGTCTGTTATTTCCCATCATTTGCTTTATTGCCTTCTAAATATTTAATATATTTTATATATAATCGCACATTTAATCTTTTCCCTCCTTATTTCTTTTTCATTGCCCTCTGTTGATCTTTTAAAGCTTCCCAATCCTTTGGTTTCCCACTGCCTTTTACCCATGATATACTTTCTCTTTTACTTTTATGCGATCCCTGACGTCCCTAGTCAGACATGGTTTCCTCATCCTCCCTGTACCATGCTTCCTTTTTCTCAGGATGAATTTCTGCTGTGTCTCCTGAATTACTCCCAGAAACCCCTGCCATTGCTGCTCACTGTCTTTCCTGCTCGGCTCCTCTCCCAGTCAATTCTACCCTGTCTTCACATTGAGAATAACCTCCATCGTGTTGTGTGGCAGTATCACTGTGCTAAATGGGACAGATTTCAAACAGATTTAGCAATTCAAGACTTGGCATCGATGATGTGATTGTGGGCCATTAACAGCAGCTCATGGTCCAGCACATCCCCCACTCAACCATGACCATCAAGTCCGGGGACCAACTCTGTTTCAGTAGAGAGTGCAGGAGGGCATGCCAGGACCAACACCAGACATTGCTGAAGGTGAGGTATCAACCTGGTGCAGTCACTAAGCTGAACTAATTGCATGCCAATCAGCATAAACAACAAGTGATGGACAGAGCTAAATGATCCCACAACCAACGGATCCGATCTGAGCTCTGCAGTCCTCCCACATCCAGTCATGAATGGTAGTGGACAATCAAACACCTGACTGGAGGAAGAGGCTCCACAAACATTCCCATCCTGAATGATGGAAGAGCCCAGCACGTCAGTGTAAAAGATACAAGTTTGCAGGAATCTTCAGCCAGATCTGCTGAATGGATGATCCATCTCACCCTCCTCCAATGGTCCCCAGCATTACAGATACCAGTCCTCAGCCAATTCGAACCATTCCACGTGATATCACGTAAGGGTTTTGAGACACTAGATATTATAAGTCCTGACAACATTCCAAACACAATACTGCAGACTTGTGTTCCAAGACTTTCCACACCCCTACCAAGCAGTTCTAGTACAGTTACAACAAAGGCAACTACGACAATGTGGAAAATTGACCAGGTATTTCCTGTACAGGAAAAGCAGGTCAAATCCAAAACAGCCAATTTCCACCCCATCAGTCTATTCTCAATCACCAGTAAAGTGATGGAAGGTATCATCAGCCGTGCTATTGAGCAGCTCCTGCTCAGCAATAACCTGCTCAGTGACACCCAGTTTGGGTCCACCAGGACCACCCAGCTCCTGATCCCATTACAGCCTTGGTTCAAACATGGAGAAAAGAGCTGAGTTCCAGAGGGGAGGGGAGAGTGACGGACTGTGACATCAAGGCCAATTGGACCGAGTGTGGCATCAAGGGGTCCGAGCAAAACGGGAATCAATGGGGGACAAACTCTCCGGTGGTTGGAGTCAGACCAGACACAGCGGAAGATGGTTGTGGTTGTTGGAGTTCAGTCATCTCAGCTCCAGGATATCTCTGCAGGAATTGCTCAGGGTAGTGTCCTTGGGCCCAAACATCTCCAGCTGTTCATCGTAAGGTCCCCATAAGCACTTTCCCTCCCTCATAAGATTAGAAATGGGAATTTGCAACGATGATTTCACAAAGTTCAGCTTCATTGACGATTCCTTAGATATTGAAGCAGTCCGTGTTCAAATGCAACAACATCTGGACAATGTCCAGGCTTAGGCTGACAAGTGGCAAGTAACATTCGCAGCACATACCTGCCAGACTAAGACAATCACCAATAAGACACAATCTAACCACTGCCCCAATAGTGTGACCATCGTTGAATCCCCCAATATCAACATCCTGGGGGTTATCACAGACCAGAAATTCCACTGTGCTCGCCACATAAACACAAGAGCAGGTCAGAGGCTAGACATACCACGGTGAGTAAATCACCCCCTGACTCCACAAAGCATATCCACTATCTCCAAGGCACAAGTCAGCAGTGTGATGGAACACTCCCCACCCATGGGATGGGTGCAGCCCCAACAATACTCAAGAAACTTGACACCATCCAGGACAAAGCAGATCTCTTGACTGGCACTATAAGCACAAGCATCAATTCCCTCCATCTCTGACACTCAGTACTAGCAGTGTGTAGTATCTACAAAATGCAAAGTAGAAAATCACCAAAGATCATCAGACAGCACCTTCCAAACCCACAACCACTTCCATCTAGAAGGTCTCGGGCAGCAGATATATGGGAACACCAACAACTTCAAGTTCCCAACCAAGCCCTGTGCTCTGTTTCTTAGAGACCTGTCTCACCCCTGCCATTCCTGACTCCTCCCTACAAGTTGATGGGTTCCCTAAACACTACATGGACCACTTGCCATCCTTTTGGAAAGTGAAGGGCGATGGGGGATGCTTCCTGTTCAACACCTCCTGTTGCTCGGGTGTAGTGACCCTGATAGGCCATTGCTCCCACAGACCTAGATTACCTTACAGTAAAATGCCTGGCTTGTTCCGTCTCACATACTGGCGAGACGAGGAGTAGGGAGAGACAGGAGTTGAACATGCGGCAACAGGAATGGTGCAGGAGGGAGGGATTCAGATATCTGGATAACTGGGGCTCATTCTGAGGTAGGTGGGTCCTTTATAACTGGAATAGTCTACACCTGAACCAGAGAGGTACCAATATCCTGGGGGGGTGGGGGGATATTTGCTAATGCTCTTTCGGAGGGTTAAAACTATTTCAGCAGGAGAATGGGAACCTGAATTGTGGCTCCAGTGTGCACAGAATTGAGAGCTGTGAGGTCGTAAATAAGGTTTTCGGGTCTCAAGAGTGTACCTGTAGGCAGGAAGGTGGTTTGAAGTGTGTCTACTTCAACGCCAGGAGCATCTGGAGTAAGGTAGGTAAACTTGCAGCGTGGGTTGGTACCTGGGACTTCGATGTTGTGGCCATTTTGCAGACCCGGAGAGAGTAGGGACAGGAATGCTTGTTGCAGTTTCCTGGATTTAGACTTTTCTGTAAGAACAGGGAAGGTGGTAAAAGAGGGAGATGTGTGGCATTGTTAGTCAAGGACAGTGTTACGGTGGCACAAAGGACATTTGATAAGGATTTGTCCACTGAGGGAGTATGGGCCGAGAATAGAAACTGAGAGGAAAGGTCACGTTGTTGGGAGTTTTCGAAAGACCTCTGAATCGTTCCAGAGATGGAGCTGAAAGGGTTGCAAAGATGATTCTGAATAAGAGCAAAAATAAAAGGAGAGTTGATTTGGGGCCTTTAACTTTCACATATTGGCACAATTCCAGACAAGGTATGTGGATAGGCAAACAAGAGGCATTGGATTTGATACTAGGTAATGAACCTGGCAAGGTGCTAGATTTGGAGGAAGGTGAGCACTTTGGTGATCGTGACCACAATTCGGTTATGTTTACTTTAGCTACAGAAGGGGATAGGTATATACCGAAGGACAAGAGTTATAATTGGGGGAAAGGCAATAAGGATGCATTTAAGCAAGATTCAGGATGCATTGGATGGGGAAAGAAACTGCAGGGGATGGACACAATTGAAATATGAAGTTTATTCAAGGAACAGCAACTGCGTGTCCTTGATAATTATGTACCTGTCAGACAGGGAGGAAGTTTTCAAACGAAGAACTGTGGCATAATAATGAAGATGAATCTCTTGTCAAGAGAAACAAGCAGGGTGGTGTGCAGATGTGACATGGAGGCTCAGCTTTGAACACAAGTTAGCTCGGAAGGACCTAAAGAGAGAGCTAGGAAGAGTCAGGAGAGGACATGAGACGTCTTTGGCAGTTAGGATCAAGGAAAACCGAAAAGCTTTCTCCAAGTATGTCAGGAATAAAAGAATGTCAGGAGTGAGATTGGGCCTGTAAAGGACAATAGTTGGAAGTTGTGCGTAGAGTCCGAGGAGACAGGAGAGGTGCTACAGGAATAGTTTTTGTCAGTATTCACACAGGAAAAAGATAATGCTGTTGAGGAGAATACTGAGACACAGGCTATTAGACTAGACGGGATTGAGGTTCAGAAGGAGGAGGTGTTAGCAATTCTGGAAAGTGTGAAAATAGGTAAGTCCCCTGGACTGGATGGGACTAAATCTAGGGTTCTCTGGGAAGCCAGGGAGGAGATTGTAGAGCATTGGCTTTGATCTTTGTGTTGTTATTCACTGCAGGAAGAGTGCCAGAAGACTTGAGGATAGCAAATGCTGTTCCCTTATTCAGGAAGGGGACCAGAGTCAAACCTATCAATGATAGATAGTGAGCTTACTGTGTCGATGCCTGAAATGTGCCCATGCCCCTGACTGTGAACCAACCTGGCAGAAGCAGGTACAACATCATTGTCTCTGAGCTCCACAGTGAAGGGTGAGTTCATCTGAAAGCAGCCAGAATGATGTGGTGAGGCTGGGGTTTGGTGATGCCCACACACACCGACAGAGTGTGGGAGAGGACAGTGTTGATGGAGCATGCAGTGAAATGGTGCTGATGCTGGAGATGGATGAAGACCTGGAGAAGCAAACAGTGAGCTCCTGCCTCCAGGGAACTGCCCAGGCTTTCCTGTTGGGAACTGGCACCATCTGGTTTCCATAGGAACTGAAGGAAGGATTAGAATCTCCATAAAAATAAGGCAAGATCAGCTTAGGGACACTGATCTTTGTAATACATGTATTAATGACATTGACAAATATGTTATATATAAAGGGCATGATTTCCAGGTTTGTAGAAAACAAGACAGAGAGAAAGCCACTGATTATTAAGGAGGATAGTATCAGACATCAGGGGATCATTTGAACCAAAATATTGCTGATGCTGCAAAACCGAAACAAACAGAGAATGCTGTAGAAACGCAGCAGATCAGGCAGCATCTGTGAAGAGGGAAACGGACTTAATCCTTCGAGTCCTCACAGAACAGAAAGCAGGCCATTCGGCCCATAGAGTCCACACTAACCCTCTGATATCGGCTATCATGTTCCGACACAGCGCACTACTCTATCCCTGTAACCCTGCATTTCCCATGGTAATCCACCTAATCTACACATCCCTGGACACTGTGGGAAATTTGACATCGCCAACCCATCTAACCTGCACATCTTTGGACCATGCAAGGAAACCGGAGCACCTGGTGGACACCCACCAAACTCCTTGGCACCGTGAGGCAGCAGTGTGAACCATTGAGCCACTGTGCCGTTGTGTATGACTCAGAACCGAGTTGGGGGTGGGGGTGAAATGGATTATTTTATATTTTTGACAGAGGTAGAAGAAAAGTGAAATGGTATCGAGGCTCAGTGTAAAAGACAAGTGAGCTGTTAATGGTGTTGGTAGAGGAAAAGAAAAGATGTAAAATGGGAATAAAGTAAGTTAGGGTGGCACGGTGGCTCAGTGGTTAGCACCGCTGCCTCACAGAGCCAGGGAGCCGGGTTCAATTCCCACCTCAGGCAACTATCTGTGTGGCGTTTGCACATTCTCCCCGTGTCTGCATGGGCTTCCTCCAGGTGCTCCGGTTTCCTCCCACAGTTCTAGTCAGGTCATTGGTGAGACCACATCTGGAGTACAGTGCACAGTACTGGTCACCGTACACATAGGCTGTTAACATGGTGGAAGCTGTTCGGAGAAGGTTTATTGGTCGTATAGCTGGAATGTGCTGAGTACCTGATGAGGAAAGGTTGGACAGACTCGGCCTGTATACTCTGGTGTGCAGAAGACTTCTATACAGAGGTGACTTAACTGAAACATATAAGATCCTGAGGAGACTTGACCAATTCAATGTGGAAAAGATGTTACCTTTTC